>NC_041387.1:83728893-83822679 GCF_002162155.2 Triticum dicoccoides | reverse complement strand
AGAGCCGGCCTTGGAGCTCCACAGCGCCGCCGTCAGGTCGGCCATGGCGGCTAGTGGCCGGCCATAGTGGGCCTCTGCCACGGACAGTGCCGCCTGAGCCACACCAGCGCGCCATCTCGCTCATGGAACAGCCCGAGCTCATCCACGAGATCGTCCGCTAGCACTGTCGGCGCCACGTCACCCTGCCGCAACAGAAGCGGTCGCTCGGCGATCTTATCTCCTACAGCGGCGGAACCGGCCCCGATGTCCTATAAAAGGAGACCCCCGGGCTCCTTCAAGCACTCAGGCGACCTCAGGCCATCCCCATAGCACTCCCACAGCCAGTAATCGTCGGGGGAAAGCCGTCTTCCCCGACTCCGGCCGGTTCGGCCGCCGCCACGCCCCAGCGCCATGCGCCACAACCAGGCCCTCTCCCGTCCATCCAACACCACCACCCGACTCCCCTTCGTCTTGTGGAGCCGCCCAAACCGCCTGCTGCGACGGAGACCAGCGAAGCCCAAACCCCCTTTGCTCCCGAAGCCACCGGCCGCCGCGAAGCTCGTCGCCGGCGACTCCCTCCATCCCCACCTGCCTAGCAACAACCGGGAGGACCGCCCCAGCCTGGAGGATCCATCCCCGCCCTCGGAACCCCGCGAGGAGCCGCCAATCGCCGGCGGCGATCGCCGGAGTCCCGCCTCCGCTCGGGTAGAGGAAGAGGAGGGACCCACTATCAGTGACCCACGTGCGAGTCCACGCTGGATAAGTGGATACGTAAAAACCAAAGTACGTGTTCGACGTGTACATATACTCGAATCGTTTTTCTTTTTTTGTTTTATTTTTAAATAACAGAATTTGACCAAATCTTTGACTGGCTATAACTTTTTAAATATAACTCCAAATGACGTGCATATTGATGATTTTGTGCTGTTGGCATTCGATATATTGTGATAGTAGACACCCTCGTATACCTTTCATGCCTACCGGGAGGAAGTCGGGAGAGCCTCTGTCTTGGGTAGACACGAGCTTGTCTCCGGTCCTCGTTGAGGCGGTTGTGCCCGGTACGGCAATGTGAGGCGTGACGAGTGGTGACTTTGTGTGTTGGTTGAAACATATTTGTTGTGCTAACCATACAGGAAATACATAAACCTCCTGAGTCGACCATAGATCGAGTCTTCTTCCGGTAACCCCCATACTTGTTTCGTACTACCGCTTGTTCCTGCCACAGGTAGGGTATGGTTCAGCAAGTTGTCAACCCCTTTCCTAGTACACACCATACAGAGAGGCCATGGTGGAAGATACCGGAGGCCTCCGGTAGGCAGGCCACCTGGTCCGGGGGCATGGGTGTTTCCGGTTGGGACCGAGAGGGGGGCACCCCTTAGAGCGTGCGATATAAATTTGATCCCATGCTATTCGAGGTTGTAGCTTCCCCACTTAGAGTTTTGCTTGACAGGTGTCATGGGTGATTCCAGGCACCGGTAAGTTAAGCTGGTGTGTGCAAGTCAGGTGTGTTTTCAATTAAAAGACCGTAGACGGAATTAGTCCCGATGGACTAAAGGAATCCGTTACTCGTAGGTAAAGAGTACACCCTCTACAGAGATTAAATCTATTCGAATAGCCGTGTCCATGGTTAAGGACTACAGTCTGGGTTGGGTCAAGTGTCGGTCTTAGTGTCGGTCTTCGGAGGAGAAACTACTAAACCAGAACATGGATCACGACGTGTGACTTATGATGATTACGATTACTATTATTATGGACTAACCCCTTTATATTATTTGAAGTATTGAGTATCCCTGGGACGGTTCTACCTCCTGGATATTCACTGTGATTGTTTTTGTTATAAGCCCTTTATGTGGTGTCGCTCAGACGCCGGACTGTGGCATGCTGTTATTTATTTACTTTATAAGCCCTTTATGTGGTGTCGCTCAGATGCCCGACTGTGGCATGCTGTATTTATTTACTTTATAAGCCCTTTATGTGGTGTTCCTCAGACGCCCGACTGTGGCATGCTATTATTTATTTACTTTATAAGCCCTTTATGTGGTGTCGCTCAGACACCCGACTGTGGCATGCTGTTATTTATTTACTTTATAAGCCCTTTATGTGGTGACGCTCAGACGCCCGACTGTGGCATGCTCTTATTTATTTACTTTATAAGCCCTTTATGTGGTGTCGCTCAGACGCCCGGCTGAGGCATGCTCGTTATTTACTCCCCTTTCGAGGCGTCGCTTCAGACACCCGATCAGGCATTTTGTTACTACTCTGTTATCACATATTCATGTTGCATATAAATAACCTGCTTGCATGCATCAGGGATTTTAGTTTACGACTGACATTGTGATCATAAAACATTTTAGAGCACCATTGGTTATATTATACCTGTGTTCATAATGTTAGCGAGTACATTCAAAAGTACCCACTGGCTTGTCCCTGGCTATTGTCTTGGCCAGATTTCTTGCATGGAGAGGAGCATTGCGATGACAGCCTCAGAACCTAAGCAACGGTGATAGCAGCCCCGCGAAGATAGGAGTTAACCTGGTGAGCTGTTCCTGTGGGAAATGGAGCCCCATAGACGCTGATGTACCACAAACCGCTTCCGCCATCAACCACTAGCAACCTTATGTTGTACTCATAGGCTAGGCTGGTCTTGTACTACATATTATATATTTTTGCTTGGAGTTTCTATATCAAGTTGGTGCCTCATCAGCTAACAGTAATCCTGGGGCTGGTGAGCACAAAGGCCATTTTCTGGGAAATTAATACCCGGAAGACCGGTCGTGACAACTCCCTCAACAGGCGAGACCTCCCCTAGGCGCAGGTCCAGAGCCCTCCGTTCCTTGCTGGATGATGACGAGGCCGACGCTAGGTGAAGGGGAGAAGACCCGCCCTTGGTCCCAAGGACAAGATGGTGTTGATCCCCCGAGGGTCTACTCCGGCCCTAGGGCTGCCTGAAGCCAGCTCCAGCCCCTTTGATGCGCCTTCTGCTTTCGGACCTCCCGAGGCTGACCCCCGCAAGAGGCTTTCAGGCTTCAAGTTTGGCCGGAGGCTGCTTGAGCCTGCGAATGCAGACCAGTAAGTGCTCGACTTCTGCTTTGCTTCCCATTTCCGTTGCCAAGGCTTGACATCTGTATTCTTTTGGCTAGGCCGCCACCTGCGCGAAAAGGTTGAAAGGGGCCTCGGTGGCCCTGGCTGGGGCAAGCTCGCCTGCCGGGGTTGCGCCTTCGTCTGTGGGAAAAGGAGGCAGCGAGGCTCGTGCCTCCCCCGCCCGGTCATCCTCACGAGGTTAGGAGGAGTGTACTGGCGTGGATCCAGCCCCCGTGGTCTTGGTGACTCCAGAGGCGTCCGCGCTGGACGCTGTCGTCGAGGCCGCCGAGGTCCCGAAGGCCCCAGCGCCCGACGCTATGATCACACTGCCGTCTTCTCCTCCTACTCTACTGGCTACCATCTCTCCGACCCCTTCCACCGTCTTCGATCATGCTGTTGCCTAGCTAGGTTGACTGCGAGAAGATCTCCAAGGCGCTGACCCCCGCCTGGCGGCCGGGCGCCTGGAGTTGGTCTCTGGCTGGGTCCACTCCGACGTCTCTGTCCGAGCGGCACTGAGCCAGGCTGTGTTGGCCCTCGAGGAGGAGAAACAAGCCACGTCCCAGGCCAAGGCCGCTCGCGACACAGCTTTGGTTGACGCCACGGATGTCCGGAGCCGCTGCAAGGCACTGGAGGACGAGCTGCAAGGTCTGCGCGACGACCTTGCCAAGGAGGTCCGGGGCCGCCAGGAGAAGGAGGAGGAGATGACGGCTCGGGAGGCCGCCGTCAGGGATCGCGATGCTGAGCTATCGGCCGACCGCGGCTGGCTGGAGACACAGAAGCAGGCGCTAAAGGTGGAGAGAGTTGAGTTGGAAGCCAATGCGAAGGTCTTGGCTGAGGATCGGGTGGCCTTCTCGAAGATGGAGGAGAAGGCTCGCATCATGCTGAAGACGCTTTACGATGGCGGCTTAGAGAAGCCGATGGCTGGCACGGAGGACAGCCCCGCCAAGCTGTTTCCCTTCTTTGTCCAGGCGCTTGAAGATGTCGCGGACGGCATCGGCCTCACGGCCAAGGCTGAAGCGCGTGTCCTTTCTTCCGCAGCACTAACGCATGTCCTCAGCCACGTCTACCTTCGTGATCCCAACGTTGACCTCAACAGCCTGCTGGATCCTGTGAGTGGAAAGCTTGCCGCCGCCGCTGCTGAGGCTGTGAGGGGCCGAGTGGAGGCCTTGCTAGCGAAGTTCCGCGCCTTTAGTACCAGGCCCAAGCGAGGTGCTGCTAGCTCCGCGGCTTTGGGAGGTGGAGCTGCCCGGCGTGACCCCACCACAAGCGACGGCACTGCCAAAAAGTGACCTCTTTGCGGCTTCAACCCTGTTTTAATTCCTGCAACATGCACCATGCCTCGTGGAGGCGTTTAAACTTGTGTTTGACATTGTGAAAACAACCTATGGTCTGTAATATTTGCTTCTGAATTTCCAAGAATTTTCAGTCCCCCCCCCCTATTTGCTTAGTATTCTACATCGGCAGGGCCCGGCCCCGCGCATACCTTAGCCGCCGTTAGCCTCGACCGGAAACCAGGACGGAAACAAGGTGTGAGGGGCTACGTGACCAGTTAGGCTCCTGGGTCGCGGTGCTCAGGAGTCCCCCTTGACGTGCGAACAACAAATAGGGAAGGGAGGTATAGGAGTGGATTTGTCGTTCTACGTCGGCAGGGCCCGCCCCCGCGCATACCTCAGCCGCCGTTATCCTTTTGGAACTAAGGGGTGAGGGGCTATGTGACCAGTTAGGCTCCTGAGTCGCGATGATCAGGAGTCCCCCTTGACGCTCAAATGGTCTCCGTACCTGGGCTCCGCTCGGGGAGGGGTGCGCCACCACCAGGTCCGAGGGACCTGGCTGCGTGGCGTGCGCTCAGGCGTGGCCCGGGCGCAGCCCCCGTGTCCAGCCCTCTCGCGCGGCGCTCCCGAGGGGAGGAATTGCGATAGGGCCGGACACTGAGCTCTAGGCTCCCTGAGGTTGATGCGGCCGTGGGCCGCCCTCAGTTGTTTATCACCAGCGCGGAGCATAGCGCTTCCATATGTGTACGGGCATAGACGCTCCTTGGTAGTGTTGTCAGCCAGCACAGAGCACGGTGCTTCCACTGGTGCGTGGGAGGGGGCTCCCCTCCGGGAGGAGCCCTCGTGGCGTGTACAGCCCCGCCCTGACATGTGGCTGGCACGGTAGGGCTAGACGAGGTGTATCTGGGCACCCGTGAGCCAGCGCGGGACTCACGGGGCCATACCTCGAGGAGGGTTGCGCCTGGCTCTGGGCCTTTGTTGGTGGTACGTACCTGCAAGGTCGGTTAGATGCCAATGCTCTATGTCCTCAGGTCCCGGCCCTCGAGCGAGCTCAGCCGTCGCTGGTATGCCAGGTCGCGATGCCGTGGACAAGGCCAAGAGGTGAGGGCTGGAGAGCCAGTAAGAGCCCATGAGTCGGGATGCTCAGGTGCCCCCCTTTTAACGTGCAAGCAATTAGCATGAAGGAGAAAAGGGGCCGTGGTAGGCAACAGACGATAATCATAACGGGTCAAATGTGTGAGGCAAACAACCTAGATAAATGCGGGAAAGGTACATGCCACTGGGTCAGGCCCGAGCAGCTTGGGGATAATGCAGCCCGAGGGGCGCCCCCAGCAAGGTAAACAAGAGATATGAGCAAAAGAGATACATGCCGCAGGGACGGACCCACACGACCTGGGAATAATGCAGCCCTGGGGGCGCTCCTAGTTGAAATGGAACTTGAAAGATGTCACTTGATACTGTGAAGACGAACGAGCGTTGAAGTAACGGATGACGCGCGGTGAGGAAGCCGGCCCTCACGAGCCCCCAAGGCCCTGAGCCTCGGGAGGCTCCGGGGGCCCAGGCGGCTCCTCGAGGATCATCTCCATCTCCGACAGGACCGCGCAGTGCCTGACCTCTTGAGCTTCCAAAATGGTTCGCACCAGGCGCTAATGAGCAGCGGCCGCGTTCGGCAGGCCGAGAGGCATGCGAACGTAGCTGTGAGGCGGACCCTCGCAACGTCCAACGCGCGAAGGCCAGAGGCGCTCCTGAGACGCGGCTTGGTTGAGCCCTGGTACGTCGATGCAGACGCGTAGCCCACCATCCTTGCCTAGATGGGGAGCTACGGCAGGTAAGCGGCAGCTGCCGCGCATGACTCTGGACTCCTGGAGCTCATGAGTGATTT
Organism: Triticum dicoccoides; assembly: GCF_002162155.2. Taxonomy (NCBI): domain Eukaryota; kingdom Viridiplantae; phylum Streptophyta; class Magnoliopsida; order Poales; family Poaceae; genus Triticum; species Triticum dicoccoides. The sequence continues at coordinate 83,816,466 of NC_041387.1, read as the reverse complement.
CTGTGACATACTCCTGAGGGTTGGACCTTCCTTGCTTCGTACCTTCCTGAGGGAAACGTGCCAAGAAGCACGCCTCCAGGTGGTGCCCGAGCGCTTCCCTCGTGGTCTTGGCAAAGTCAGTGGCCCTCCAGGAGAGAGCCCCCAAGCCTTGCCCAAGGAGGGCGCCGGGCACGCCTTCCTATGCGACGGAGGGAGGTGCCCCTTAAACGGGCGCAGATCCAGACGACGTGCCACTAGAGGTGCAAGCCTCCTGAGGGCCTGTGCCAAGTGCTGTCTTCTTCTTCTTGGGAACTGCTTCGGGAAGGCTCCCGCTCCTACGATCTGGGTCTTCAATTGACGCGGCGTGGAAGGCACGCTCGAGAGAACACACTGCGACCTTCTCCTCACAGGGGACTATGATGACCCCACCACTTCCTGGCATCTTGAGCACATTGTAGCCATGGTGAGTCATCGCCATAAACTTGGACAGGGCTGGATACCCGAGGATGGCATTGTACGGCAGGCGAATGTGGGCGACGTTGAAGTCGATGAGCTCAGTACGGTAGTTCTTGCGCTATTCGAAGGTGACAGGGAGGCGGACCTGTCGTATCAGGGTAGTAGAACCATCATTGACTCCCGAGAAAGGCTTGGTTGGCTGAAGCTTATCATATGGCACTTGGAGATTGTTGAATGTCTCGACGGACAGAACGTTGAGCCCTACGCCACCATCGATGAGGGTCCTGGTGACCTGCACATTGCTGATGACCGGGGAACAGAGCATTGGGAGGACTACAGCTATTGCTGCGCACTTGAGCTGATCCGCCGAGCTGAGCATGATGGCACACGTGGACCACCTGAGAGGGCGCGAGGCCTCGGGCTTTGGGAGGACTGCATTCACCACACGAGCACACTGCTTGAAGATGCGCTGAGAGGCTGGGGCTTGAGCTCTGCCCAAGATGCAAGCGATAGCACGTGGCTCCTGGAAGCCCCCAGCCCCCTCATCCCGATGTTGGTCTTCATTCCTCCTTGGTGGCGGTGGCAGAGGAGGGAGGCCTGCGTTGCCTTGCGGGCGATCCTCATGAGGCTGATCCCTCCAAGCTCTCTCGCGAGGCTGGTCCTGCTAGCGGTCCTCGTGAGGTCGGTCACGCCACCCTTGGCGAGGGACACGGTCTTCCCATTGTCCTCCACCTCTTCCTCCTCCTCGGCCATATCCCCAATCGTTGCGCTCGGGGCGTCGGCCGACACGTCCTTCTCACATGGCCCTGAGCTCTTGGCATTCGTTGGTGTTGTGAGTGTGGAGGTCGTGGTACACGCAGTACCTGCTGCCCTTGGACGACTCCGGCTGATCTCTGCCACGCTTGGTGTCTGGCTCAGCTGCGAGCACAACTCCTCCTTTGCGCTTCACATCCTTGGCCTTGGATTTCTTCTCTTCAGGATCGGCGGCTGGAAGCTCGAGGAGGGAGAGGAGCCCCTCCTCAGCCCTGGCGCACTTGGTCGCCAAGTTGAACAACTCCAGAGATGTGCACAGATCCTCATGGATCGCCTCCTTCATCTTGACGTCACGGACGCCACTAGAGAAGGCTGAGATGATGGCCTCGTCAGTCACCCTGGGGATCTTGAGGCAAGCGTTATTGAAGCATTGGATGTACTTTTGTAGGGTCTCTCCTGGTTGTTGCTTGATGCGGCGCAAGTCACTCATGGCCAGGGGTCTGTCGCGAGTGCCTTGGAAGTTGGCGATGAAGCGGGTTCGCATCTCATCCCAAGAGGAGATCGTGCTGGGAGCCAGGTTCAGGAGCCAGGTGCGGGCACCATCCTTGAGTGCCATGGGAAACTAGTTCGCCATGACCTTTTCATCTCCGTTGGCCGCTTCGATGCCAAGCTCATAGAGCCGAAGAAACTCAGCAGGGTCAGCGGTGTCGTCGTAGCGCGGAGGTAGATCCGGCTTGAACTTGCCCGGCCAGGCCACGCTGCGCAGCTCGGCGGTGAAGGCGCGGCAGCCTGCGGTGGAGGCCGGGGGCCTTTGCTGATGAAGGGCTTGATCCTGGAGGTCCCTGCGCGCTGCCACCAGGTGTAGTGCGGGGTCTTGGCGCGCTGGAGTAGGAATGCGATCATGGCACGCTGGTGCGGGGAGCACGCGAGCGCCTTATTGAGGGCGAGGAACTTCTTGGCAGCTCATTTCGCGGGCGCTGGGCACGGTGGGTCTCGCCCAGGGGCCGCGCGCCTTGGAGCTAGGATGCCTTCTTGGGGAAGAGGCGGCGGAGGCGCCTCCGGAGCTGCGTTGCCCACGTAGGACGGAGGGCGATGCAACGAAAGGGATGGCGCGGGGGATCCCCCTGCGGCGCTGACGAGCTCGGTGATGCGAGCGAGCCACTCTTCGTAGAACTCGTCAACGGGGCGGTAGTGCAGGAGCTCACGCGCCAGGAGCAACGCGGCGTGCGCGTCCGCAAAAGCACGACTGGCGTGCGACAACGAGCCTGCTGGAGTCAGCGACGGGGTGGCGGTGCGGCCTTCTCACCGCAACGAGGGATGCAGCGATGACGCCTGCTGCTCATTCCCCGCCGGGCCGGTGGCGGCGTGGGCGGCAGGCGATGGGGAACGATGGGGAGGCCCACCGACGGGAGCCGTCTGGGTGACATGGGCAGCGAGAGTAGCCCAACGCTCAGTCCGGGCTCGGCGAGCGTCAACCATGGGCGCGACGGACGATGGAATGCAAGACGGCGGAAGACAAGATTCCGGGACAGCCCTACCTGGCGCGCCAAATGTCGGATTTCGGGTTCTGGCAGACCCTTAAGGTTTGAACTCTGGGGTGCGCACGGAGATCTCTCCCCTACCAACCTACGTCCCAAAGCCTCGCTAAGGATCTAGGCTAGCAAGATAATCAAGACAAGGGACACAGAGTTTATACTGGTTCAGGCCACCATTGTGGTGTAATACCCTACTCCAGTGTGTGGTGTGCGGAGTGCCTCAAGGGCTGATGATGAACAATACAAAGGAAGAACAGCCTTGCGAGGGGTGTTGTTGTGCTTGGAGAGGAGTTTCTCCGTCTCCGTTGGCTCTGGGTGAGATCCAGACCAGACGAGATGCCTCCTACTGTGGTGGCTAGTCCTATTTATAGAGGCCCTGGTCCTCTTCCCAAATATTGAGCGGGAAAGGCGCCAACAATGGCCATTTTGAAGGGGAACATCTAGTACAGCTTATCCTGACTAAAGTTGGTCTTCGACTGCCAAAGGCCCTGATGATGACGCCGTCTTGGGCTCCACTGTGACCTCCATCCTGCCGCTCTGCTGGTCTTGGTCTTGTTGCACCGAAACGGTAGCCTTTGCGTGATGCCTTGGTCTGAGCTAGCTCCCTTTGCACCAAAGAGGAAACAAGGACACTGCACAGGCCGGCGCCCGCCTGGCGCCCGCCTGGTCTCGATCGTCTGGGCTTGCGTCATGTGCGCCTCGCGAGGTACCCTCGCCTTGATCTCTTCACCTCCTCGAGAGCTGGCCTGGTGAGGCCGCTCCTGAGGAAGCTTCCTATCGTCCTGCCCGCGAGGCTTGGCCCCTCGCGAGGGTCTTGAGCTTGAGTCGATGAAGATGGGCCGCACTGGGCCAACACTTGAGCCACGGCGCAGGCCGCAGGCAGGCAAGTCTTGGGACCCCCGTTACCAAAGCTTTGACACTCGCTTAGCCAATTCTGAACATTACTGTGCATATTCACACTAAACCACTAGCAGCCCTGAATCGCCAATCCGGGAAGTCAAGCAAATGAACAGGAGAGAGACAAGCAAATTGGAGAAGAGGAAGAGCAAGAACAAGAGTATATCTACAACTGAAATAAATTTTAGTAAGCAATATGTTTACTGTCAAAGATGTGTCCACTGTCAAATGTATCCACCATCAAAACTAAAATAAACTAAATGACAACATTATCTGTAGGTTAGTGGTCCTAAATTGCAAAGTACAACTACAAGTCCAAACCTGGACATCTTCAGAACCTGAACATTTTCAGTTAATGGCTCAAAATTGTTTGAAACATGATTTACCTCAAGACCTATTGTTTAATTTAATCAATTTACCATCTAAACAAATACTCCTATTAATTCAGAAGCCGGTATTTGTCGGATATAGGGTTCCGGTAAAACCCTTAAGGTTCCAACTCTGGGGTGCGCGCGAAGATCTTTCCCCTACCGATCCACGTCCCAACGCCTCGCTGAGAATCTAAGGTACACGATGAACAACACAAGGGACGCAAGGTTGATACTAGTTCGGGCCACCGTTGTGGTGTAATACCCTACTCTAGTTTGCGGTGTGGTGGATTGCCTCAGGGGCTGATGATGAACTATACAGAGGAAGAACAGCCTCGCGAGGGGTGTTCTTGTGGTGGTGTGGTGTGCGGATGAACTTAGCTTTCTCTTCTACTGTGGTGGCTATCCCTATATATAGAGGCCCTTGTCCTCTTCCCAAATATTGAGCGGGAAGGGCGCCAACAAAGGCCATTTTGAAGGGGAACATCTAGTACAAGTTATCCTGACTAAAGTTGGTCTTCGGCTGCCAAAGGCACTTGCGATGATGCAGTCTTGGGCTCCACGATGACCTTCGTCCTACCGCTCTGCTGGTCTTGGTCTCGTTGCATCGAAACGGTAACCTTTGCTTGATTCCTTGCTACTCTATGCCTGTGCTTGCCCCCTTTGCACCAAAGAGGAAACAAGGACACTACACAGGCCGGCGCCCGCCTGGTCTCGATCCTCATGGCTTGTGTCACGAGCACCCCGTGAGATACCCCTGCCTTGATCTATCCGCCTCCTCGCGAGCCTGCCTGGTGAGGCCGCTCCTGAGGAAGCCTTCTGTCGTCCGCCCCGTGAGGCTTGGACCCTCGCGAGGGTCTTGAGCTTGAGTAGACGAAGATGGGCCGTACTGGGCCACCACTTGAGCCACGCCGCAGGCTGCAGGCAGGAAAGTCTGGGGACCCCCATTCCAGAATGCCGATAGTACCCTCGGGCCCAAGGTGTTCTCGGACTTGGCTTAGCAGAGAAGCGAAGGGGCAAGTTCGAAGCACCACGGGCCCCAATAGCCTGCATCCTTGGGAGCCGCGTGGCAGTTGATTGGACGTGGGCGTCTCCGCTTCCCCATGCTGCCTCGGCAAGTGCCCGACTTGACTAGTCCCTGCATGCAAAAACGAGTCATGATTACCTGCGATCGTGGAGGCGACGGTTGGCCTCCTCTGGACTATAAGTACAGAATGGCGTGAGCCCTCGCAGTCCATCTCTTCTTGCTCCGCTACTTCTTCCTTGCTCCTCCTCCATCTTGACGCCAATGGCGCCGATCCGCCGGTTCTCAGCCGAAGAGAAAGGAAAGGCCCCCCGAGAGAGGCCCTTCCCGCTCCCGCCGAAGAAGTGGCCAATCCCCGGCCGCCGCGACGAGGTCGCTCGGTAGGGGACGTCGAGGCCTTGGTACGAGCGGCCTCCACCTAGGTTTTCTCTACCCTTGCATGCCTGGGCTGAGGGCCCTAGGGAAGAATATGCCGAGCGGTGCTGCCCGCACTGTCACATCCGTAGCTTGGTTGCTGCATCATGTCTAAATTTCTTTTAAACTTGAAATGGGGATGACAAACCCTAGCACTAAATAAAATGCAATTAGGATCAAAATAAAAATATTTTCAATGAACCCAGAATGCCCTTTAGAAAAGTTCATTATTTTTGTTAAAGGTGAAAACCTCTGCCAAAAATAATGCACATATTTTTAGGCCATTCTGGATTTTTGAATTAAATCCTATTGTATTTGACTTTGGGCATTTAAATACTATAAATAATTGAAATGTTCAAATAAATGTTGGAAATTGTTAGGGGTCACTGAAATAATTCAGAAAGCACCCATAATTGTTTCCAGGATTTTATGAAATGGTCTGGTATTATTACTAAATCAAAACAAATAGCAAAAACTAGAAAACAGAAAGTAATAGAAAAACAGGAGAGAGAGGAAGCCTACCTGGGCCACTTACCCGCAACCCACCTAGCGCCCCACCTGGCCCAGCAATGCGGCTGAGGCCCAGCCCACCTCCTCCTCTCTGTCGTCTTCCTCCCCCTCGCCCCGAAGCTGCTCAGTGGCGAGCGCCGACGCCGCCCCGGCCACCTCCTGCTTCCCCTGGCCACCTCCTGCTTCCTCCCCGAGCCCTCTAGCGACGCCACGGAGTCATCCTCGACCGCTATCCATTCTCTCTGCTCGCTCTAGCTCTCTCCCTCTATCGATTTGGAGCACCACCGAGAGCCACCGGAGGGCGCCGCCGTCGCATCCTTAGCCACCGGCCACCCCTCGCCCTTCCGCTAAGCTCAGGAGCTCCGCCTCGACCCCCTCTTCCTCCCCACCGAGCCAAGCCCCTCGGGAAGCTCCGCATCGCCTCCACGCCATCGTCTTCGTCCTCGACCGCCGCCGATGGTCGCCGTCGATTCGCCACCGTCCGAGCTTCCCCAAACACGCCGAGGTCACCACTGCACTCCACGTGAGCTCCTGATCATCCTCCCCCTCCCCGTTTTCTCTCTAGCATGCCGTAGCCGTCGCGCCTCTCTTCCCCGACAGCACGCCGCCGCACGAGCTCATCGCCGACGAGGCTCCGGTGGCCATTTGGTCCCGTGCGTGCCTCCGTTGGGTTCGTGAGCCCTCATAGAACGCGTAGGTGCCAACCGTAGATCCTCCCGTGCACGGTGTCGTCGTTTTCATCGGCGCCCGAACTCCGGCCGCCGCCCCAACCTCGCTTCCGGCGAACTTCATCCCCCCCGCACCTCCCGTTGGTTCCCCTAGATGCGCGCGGGCACGGGCTATCCTCTGGTGCCCCTGGCGTGTCGATCCGTCGTCTCTGGCGCAACTCCGGCGAGGTCTCGCCGTCGCCGTGGTCGCCGGCGTCACTAGCCGACGTGGCCGCGTGATTAGCGGTAATCACGGCCAGCTAACCCTCCCCAGAGCCACTGACGTATGGGCCCCATGCCCTTATTTAATCTTTATTATTTTCTGTTAAGTTTTAACCTAACCACCGTGGGCCCACACGTCAGCTTTGACCGTGCTGACGTGTCTGTTGACCTGGCCCCACCTGTCATTGGCACTATCCAGCCCCAGTCACTGACCAGTGGACCCCACTGGTCAGGTTTGACCTGGAACAGCCCCTATTGACTCTGCTGAGGTCAGCATGACGCCATGCTGACGCAATATTCCTTTTTCTGGAATTTAGTTTATTTTATAAATAATCAGGAAATTCCAGAAATAGCTAAAACTTCAATAAATCATAGAAAATTAACCGTAGCTCCAAATGAAATAATTTATATATGAAAAATTATCAGAAAAATTCAAGGAATCCATCTGTACCATTTTCATGCATGTTAGAACAACTTATAGCTGCTGTTTAGCACAAATCAATTAAATGGCATTTAAACTCTCACATATGGAGTTTGAATTTGAACTTAGTGTTCAAACTAGCCCCATTTAACCTGTTGCTAGATGCATTAGCCTAAAACACACTCATATTGCCATTTCATTATCATGCATCATATTGTTGCATTGCATTGATTGTGTTCTTCCTTGTTTGCCGGTAATTGTCCCCTCTCGATAGACGTGTACCGGCGATGTGATCGTTGACACTGATGAAGACTCAATGTTGTCTTCAGAAGTGCCAGGCAAGCAAAACCCCCTTGTTCATTCCGATAAAATCCCACTCTCTCGCTCCTGCTCTTTTTTACTGCATTAGGACAACAATGACATATTTGTTACTTGCTGCGGTAGCTGAACCCCTTTATCCTTTGCATGACCTGTCATTGCCACAGTAAATAGATGAAACCCACTAGCATGAGTAGGAGTTGTTTGAGCCCTGATGTGCCTACTCATTCATGCTTGTTTGTCATGCCTGCTACTGCTTAGAGTTGAGTCAGGTCTGATTCATCGGGGATGAATCAGAGGCGTGTGAACATGTCCTACTGTGTGTGAGCTAAGTGTGTGAACACGATTTGGTAAAGGTAGCGGTGAGAGGCCATGTAGGAGTACATGGTGGGTTGTCTCATTGCAGCAGTCCTCAGGAACTGAGTTCTGTGTTTGTGATCCATGACCAGCTACTACCACACATTGGAATGCTTAAGTGCCCCTCTCGACTTATTAATCAACTTGATCTCTGTCCAGGAGTTGCAACTAGTTTCTGGTGTTTGTAGGTAGTGTTAGTAGTCTACCAAGTGGCACCCGGTACAGGTGGGCTTGGGACAGACTAGGCACAGTGGCCCGGTGTACCAAGTAGCACCCGGATGGTGGGCTTGGGAACCCTGCACACATCGTTTGGGGCCGTGAGCGACACCCCGGCCGGATCTCCTTGCGGATGGAACCCGAATAGGCGATAAACCTGGACTAGAGACTTGTTCGGTTAGTTAGGTCATGGCCGACTCCCTCACCCGGCTTCCGCTTGAAGGTTGCCGAGGTACATGACGTGTACAGGGCGGTAAGTGGCGAGAGCGTGTGTGAAGAAGTACACCCCTGCAGGGTTATCATTATCTATTCGAATAGCCGGATTCCTCGGATATGGAAACTTGGACCCCTTGCATAGTTCATAGACAAGTGAAAGTGGATACTCTAAAATACGCAAGATAAGCATGAGTGCTATGGATGGCGTTCTCGTAGGGAGATGGTAGCGGATCCATAGTGGTGTATTGATATGGTGAATATGTGGACTCGCGTGCGCCACCTCAAAAGAGTTACTTGCAGTCGTAGTTCAGGATAGCCACCGAGTCAAAGCTGGCTTGCTGCAGTTAAACCCCACCATCCCCTTTGTTGATAATGATGCATATGTAGTTAGTTCTGATGTAAGTCTTGCTGGGTACATTTGTACTCACGTTTGCCTATTTTATGTTTTTGCAGAGAGACTTCAGTCTCACTAGTAGTTCCGCTTGGACTTCGACGTTTAGCTTGTTACCTCAGCTACGATCTTGTGCCCTCGGCAGGATCTGGTAGATAGTCAGGCTTCTCAGCCTTTTTCATTTATAGATGTCTGTACTCAGAGAGGTTAAGCTTCCGCATGTGCTTTGACTTGTATGCTCTGAATGTTGGGTCATGAGACCCCCGTTTGTAATATTCCGCTCCTCGGAGCCTAATGAATACTTACTTGTGTCGTAGAGTCATGTTGTGATGCCTTGTTGTATTTGCACATATCGAGCATATTGTGTGTATGATTGAAATGCTTGGTATGTGTGGGATCTGACTATCTAGTTGTTTATCCTTAGTAGCCTTTCTTACCGGGAAATGTCTCCTAGTGTTTCCACTGAGCCATGGTAGCTTGCTACTGCTCCGGAACACTTAGGCTGGCTGGCATGTGTCCTTCTTCGTTCCTGTGTCTGTCCCTTCGGGGAAATGTCACGCGATGAATACCGGAGTCCTGTTAGCCCGCTACAGCCCGGTTCACCGGAGTCCTGCTAGCCTAGTGCTACAGCCTGGATTCACTCGCTGATGACCGACACGTTCGATGCTGGGTCATGGATGCCTGTCCCTGTAAGTTTGTGCCACTTTGGATTTACGACTAGCCATGTCAGCCTGGGCTCCTTATCATATGGATGCTAGCGACACTGTCATATACGTGTGCCAAAAGGCGCAAACGGTCCTGGGCAAAGGTAAGGCGACACCCGTGGGAATACCGTGCGTGAGGCCGCTAAGTGATATGAGGTGTTACATGCTAGATCGATGTGGCATTGAGTCGGGGTCCTGACAGCATTGGTATCAGAACTTGACTGCCTGTAGGATTACCAAGCCAAACTGGTCGAAGTTGAGTCTAGAAATTCTTTAGTTATGTAAGGGAATTGATTGTGGTTGGGAACATAAGGCTCTTTTTACTCCTTATACCTCATGGCCCTCTGATCTGAGTCATCTTATCTTTCCTACGGGGATTAAGAACTAGGCTATCTCTTCTTTCTATCAGGATCACGTGTTACTAATCCGTAGACCTATAAGATTGTTGGATTTAAGCTTGAGTTCAGTTCCTACTACTTCCATATGTTAATTGTTGGTCTCGAAACCTTGAGATTGTGCTTCCGAGTAGTTATGCCACCATTTTTGTGAATGTCTCAATTCTTTTCTGAGCATTTACAGCCGTTATGTTGTCTGAGTCATCCTAGGTTTCTAAATAGTCTGATGCATTTGCAAATCCTTTCTTTCCGTTCCTGATGTCCCATATGGTCAGAATAAGCACACTAACCGGTGCGTTGAGGTAATTTATTGCCTCGACATATATGTTGGAGTTACTATTATGACCCTAGGTGTTTTAGGGAGTCACCTAGTAATCTAGCAACGTTTTGTGTTCCCAGTGTGATGATTCTGGCCTGTATTCTCGAAAGCATCCCGTGATGCCACTTAGTAGTAGGTACTCTACTTCTTGGTTTTGAACCCAAGATTACCCTACTTACCTCATGTTGATAGTAATTGCTAGCTCCCTTAGGTTATTAGTAACCTTTGCGATAGTCCTCGAGGTCCGTGGTATATCGTTCTTCCAAATACCATGAACCATTCTTGGCAGGAGTTCTTTTGAACCAAAAGATCACAACTAGAGTGCTTTTGATGAGTTCTCCATTCTATATTGTGAATCTGCCAGTTCTACCTCTCTGCATGGGTTATCCGGAAGAAATATGTTGAACTTTGTTCGACATGCTAAACCATGCATCCCCAACTCAGAAAATCGTATGTTCCTTTGAGTTGTCCCGCTCTAGTTATCTTCTGAACCTCGTCTATCAATTGATAGTCAAGAGTATGCGTGCATTCATTCATCGATACCTATTACTCTTGTGGTCCATCAAGCCATTCTATTCCGGAATGACTAGGAGAAACAAACTCCAGTACCTCATCCATATCTAGGATTGGGTCAAAACAATTGTACTCCGCAGATCAAAATGCCAATCCAGCTTTTGCCCTGTTCTACCTTGGAGTATTACCATCTTTTATATCGGGATTATTGTAGGAATTGCACACCATCCTATGAACTCTTGGTACAGTGATACCTCTTGCCATCATTGTTCATTCCTCGGTTCCTGTGTTATTGTAACCGGAATGCCGACAAGTGAATCGTGGTGTGTGAAATCAATACTGCTAGCAACTCCGTTGCTTGGTAGTTAAAAGGACGATAACCTCATTCTTAGCGTGTTGATTATTGAATTGTCACCCTAAGGTTGATTGTGCTACCTAATCCTTATTTCCGGTGCACCCCTCGATCAATGAGTTAGGATTGTGCCGATCCCTTGTTCTTGTGATCATATCGTCCTTTCATGGTAAGCAAGATTGTTCTCGAGCTTAGTAACATATCGGTGGTTCATGATTTTCCGATTATCTTCTCGAAAGTATCACTAGGTTGTCACCTGACTGTTATGTTGAGCTCGTGATCAAGTTGGTTTATCCTGTAAACCACCCTTTCTCCAAGAATCCGTGTTGGATACCCCTGAGCTAGTTGGTTAAGCTATGCATCAACTTGGAGAGTTGGGAGATAAAAACTTGTCTGACTTAGTTCATGTCGAGGGATATCTTCTTGTGTGTGTGTGTGTGTTGAAGAAGGATGATATTTTCATCGACTGACCCTCGTGATCAGTTAATGGACCTATCATCTTGTCCAACCTTTGATTTGAGTGTGGGCTATCCTCAAATCAAGTTAGAACCAATGATGTTCGTAATGTTGTCTTACTCATGGTTTTTCCTCGAGCATACACCATTATATTCTTTGGTCTGACCAATGCTATCACTTTTTCACATAACTATGGAACTCCGTCTTCATGGAAACCTGGATGAATTGTTGTTGAGCCCATCGACAACATCCTTATCTTCTCCATGATTCTGTTGGACATTAAGCTAGTGTTGGAAACTTTGTAAACAATGCCTTCGAGTTCCGTCTCTGAGGTATATGTTTGGATGAAAGAAGTGACTTCCTTTGCTTCACGTGCATTTGATGTAAGTTACCGCCGTGAATTCGAGAAAGTCTATTTTTGTTTCCTCTAGAATCATCCCAAGTCAGCCATGCACGTGCAAAGTATTCTGTGGTCTGTTAGACTGATCATCTTCGTTCCATATGAATTCTATAGCACACCAAGCCACTGACTGATTTGTTCTAGGAGAAGGAGTTCTTTTTAAGAGCTAACCCGGGCTTAATCAAGAACTTTGATATCCTCGATGATGGTTCCCAACCAGAACTCAGTAGTGTTTTATTATAAGACTACCATGTGGTCATGCTTGTCTGGGACAACATGTTCACATGTTTGTAGCAGAACCAGCTCATGTTTTGGAGCTTGCTATTGTAGTTCATTTCCCGAGAATCTCGCAACGTCATTTCGTCGATTTGTGTTGCAAACTTTATTTTTCTTCCTAGACTCGATGAGTCTGGAATATCCTAACACCAACTAGATCTGAATCTCAGGCAGATATGATTGTTGGAACATTTCCCAAGAACTATAATAATGGTCTCTCTGAAACCGGTTAAGTGGTTGTCATGGCCAACACACCCAGCCGAAAGACCTATTATTGTAGTATCTTGATTGAAGAAGTTGGCCACCTCCCCATAAGGACTTCGTAGGATTTACTCCCTAGTTGTGCCTTATGATTTTTGTGTTCCGAAGTCCGACCTTTTACTTGACGTTCTAGATATCAAACCATGGGATGGGATACACTAGCACATCAAGGAGAACATTAGAGGCGGAGTGCTAAATGTCTCTCGGTCGATCATCCAGACTTTATTTCCTTGGCCCCGCCAAGGGTGAAATCTGAGAAAGTGTTATCCTCCTTTGCATCTACATCGTCCATCGCTATTCATCATGGTAGTATGTTGTGTTGTCAGCACCCTTGACACGGATGTTGATAAAACCCTGATGATTGTGCAAATGCTCAAGTTCTTGAGAGCACGCACAAGCGCTACGTGTTACCATCGGCACTAACTAGGTTTGCTCTCAATTTCCACGGCAATGCTATGATCTTCTCAAACAGTGAATTCACTCTCTGTTGTTGGGTTCTTCCCTAGTTACCAGAATCATTCCCAGCATTTGCATTTTGTTCCCAGCTTGCACCACCAATGTGCCATTCTACCATGGGTCTCTTCCATTTCCGGTGATAAGGAAATTCATCCATTACGTTGTCTTCAACAAGGTAATCCACATCATCCAAGTCCGAGTATGCCATTCTACCGACCCCCGCCAATCGATTGCTGTGATTTGCCTTAGGCTGATATAGAGAGTCTCAATGATCTCTATATCAAAGGTAATTCTTTTTGCCACTTAAGGTAATAATCTACGAATCACCCTCCTCCAGGATGTTTCGTCGTGGTATCATGGCAACTCAACTCCTCGCTACGTTGACAATCGTTTACCACCTTCTTAGGTGTGGAATTGTTGTCTACTTAGCGAACCCTCGTCATCTGTCTCACTCCATTTCTTCAGATCTATGCTTCGTGTCTCAGCTCGAGAGATGTGTCAATGTCTCATCCCATGAGTTGATCCTGAGTTGTTCGATCTTCGAGAAGATCGACCCTTCTAGAGTTTCCTTCTTCCCTCCATGTCATGTTGGCAGGATTTCTCAGAGCAAGAACTCAAGACAATGATGGTGATCGAATCAACGTTCCTATGAAGTGCAACCTGGATCGTGAAGATTGTGCTAGTTTGCGTTCCCCATCGTCTTACCCTACACTTGAATCTCGGGTCGAGATTCTTGTTTAGTGGGGGTGAGCTGTCACATCCCTAGCTTGGTTGCTGCATCATGTCTAAATTTCTTTTAAACTAGAAATGGGGATGACAAACCCTAGCACTAAATAAAATGCAATTAGGATCAAAATAAAAATATTTTCAATGAACCCAGAATGCCCTTTAGAAAAGTTCATTATTTTTGTTAAAGGTGAAAACCTCTGCCAAAAATAATGCACATATTTTTAGGCCATTCTGGATTTTTGAATTAAATCCTAATGTATTTGACTTTGGGCATTTAAATACTATAAATAATTTAAATGTTCAAATAAATGTTGGAAATTGTTAGGGGTCACTGAAATAATTCAGAAAGCACCCATAATTGTTTCCAGGATTTTATGAAATGGTCTGGTATTATTACTAAATCAAAACAAATAGCAAAAACTAGAAAACAGAAAGTAATAGAAAAACAGGAAAGAGAGGAAGCCTACCTGGGCCACTTACCCGCAACCCAAATAGCGCCCCACCTGGCCCAGCAATGCGGCTGAGGCCCAGCCCACCTCCTCCTCTCTGTCATCTTCCTCCCCCTCGCCCCGAAGCTGCTCGGTGGCGAGCGCCGACGCCGCCCCGGCCACCTCCTGCTTCCCCTGGCCACCTCCTGCTTCCTCCCCGAGCCCTCTAGCGACGCCACGGAGTCGTCCTCGACCGCTATCCCTTCTCTCTGCTCGCTCTAGCTCTCTCCCTCTCTCGATTTGGAGCACCACCGAGAGCCACCGGAGGGCGCCGCCGTCGCATCCTTAGCCACCGGCCACCCCTCGCCCTTCCACTGAGCTCAGGAGCTCCGCCTCGACCCCCTCTTCCTCCCCACCGAGCCAAGCCCCTCGGGAAGCTCCGCATCACCTCCACGCCATCGTCTTCGTCCTCGACCGCCGCCGATGGTCGCCATCGATTCGCCGCCGTCCGAGCTTCCCCAAACACGCCGAGGTCACCACTGCACTCCACGTGAGCTCCTGATCATCCTCCCCCTCTCCGTTTTCTCTCTAGCATGCCGTAGCCGCCGCGCCTCTCTTCCCCGACAGCACGCCGCCGCACGAGCTCATCGCCGACGAGGCTCCGGTGGCCATTTGGTCCCGTGCGTGCCTCCGTTGGGTTCGTGAGCCCTCGTAGAACGCGTAGGTGCCAACCGTAGATCCTCCTGTGCACGGTGTCGTCGTTTTCATCGGCGCCCGAACTCGGCCGCCGCCACAACCTCGCTTCCGGCGAACTCCGTCCACCCCCGCACCTCCCGTTGGTTCCCCTAGATGCGCGCGGGCACGGGCTATCCTCTGGTGCCCCTGGCGCGTCGATCCGTCGTCTCTGGCGCAACTCCGGCGAGGTCTCGCCGTCGCCATGGTCGCCGGCGTCACTAGCCGACGTGGCCGCGTGATTAGCGCTAATCACGGCCAGCTAACCCTCCCCAGAGCCACTGACGTATGGGCCCCATGCCCTTATTTAATCTTTATTATTTTCTGTTAAGTTTTAACCGAACCACCGTGGGCCCACACGTCAGCTTTTACCGTGCTGACATGTCTGTTGACCCGGCCCCACCTGTCATTGGCACTATCCAGCCCCAGTCACTGACCAGTGGACCCCACTGGTCAGGTTTGACCTGGACCAGCCCCTGTTGACACTGCTGAGGTCAGCATGACGCCATGCTGACGCAATATTCCTTTTTCTGGAATTTAGTTTATTTTATAAATAATCAGGAAATTCCAGAAATAGCTAAAACTTCAATAAATCATAGAAAATTAACCGTAGCTCCAAATGAAATAATTTATATATGAAAAATTATCAGAAAAATTCAAGGAATCCATTTGTACCATTTTCATGCATGTTAGAACAACTTATAGCTGCTGTTTAGCACAAATCAATTAAATGGCATTTAAACTCTCACATATGGAGTTTGAATTTGAACTTAGTGTTCAAACCAGCCCCATTTAACCTGTTGCTAGATGCATTAGCCCAAAACACATTCATATTGCCATGTCATTATCATGCATCATATTGTTGCATCGCATTGATTGTGTTCTTCCTTGTTTGCCGGTAATTGTCCCCTCTCGATAGACGTGTACCGGCGATGTGATCGTTGACACTGATGAAGACTCAATGTTGTCTTCAGAAGTGCCAGGCAAGCAAAACCCCCTTGTTCATTCCGATAAAATCCCACTCTCTCGCTCCTGCTCTTTTTTACTGCATTAGGACAACAACGACATATTTGTTACTTGCTGCGGTAGCTGAACCCCTTTATCCTTTGCATGACCTGTCATTGCCACAGTAAATAGATGAAACCCACTAGCATGAGTAGGAGTTGTTTGAGCCCTGATGTGCCTACTCATTCATGCTTGTTTGTCATGCCTGCTACTGCTTAGAGTTGAGTCAGGTCTGATTCATCGGGGATGAATCAGAGGCGTGTGAACATGTCCTATTGTGTGTGAGCTAAGAGTGTGAACACGATTTGGTAAAGGTAGCGGTGAGAGGCCATGTAGGAGTACATGGTGGGTTGTCTCATTGCAGCTGTCCTCAGGAACTGAGTTCTGTGTTTGTGATCCATGACCAGCTACTACCACACATTGGAATGCTTAAGTGCCCCTCTCGACTTATTAATCAACTTGATCTCTGTCCAGGAGTTGCAACTAGTTTCTGGTGTTTGTAGGTAGTGTTAGTAGTCTACCAAGTGGCACCCGGTACAGGTGGGCTTGGGACAGACTAGGCACAGTGGCCCGGTGAACCAAGTAGCACCCGGATGGTGGGCTTGGGAACCCTGCACACATCGTTTGGGGCCGTGAGCGACACCCCGGCCGGATCTCCTTGCGGATGGAACCCGAATAGGCGATAAACCTGGACTAGAGACTTGTTCGGTTAGTCAGGTCGTGGCCGACTCCCTCGCCCAGCTTCCGCTTGAAGGTTGCCGAGGTACATGACGTGTACAGGGCGGTAAGTGGCGAGAGCGTGTGTGAAGAAGTACAGCCCTGCAGGGTTATCATTATCTATTCGAATAGCCGGATTCCTCGGATATGGAAACTTGGACCCCTTGCATAGTTCATAGACAAGTGAAAGTGGATACTCTAAAATACGCAAGATAAGCGTGAGTGCTATGGATGGCGTTCTCGTAGGGAGACGGGAGCGGATCCATAGTGGTGTATTGATATGGTGAATATGTGGACTCGCGTGCGCCACCTCAAAAGAGTTACTTGCAGTCGTAGTTCAGGATAGCCACCGAGTCAAAGCTGGCTTGCTGCAGTTAAAACCCACCATCCCCTTTGTTGATAATGATGCATATGTAGTTAGTTCTGATGTAAGTCTTGCTGGGTACATTTGTACTCACGTTTGCCTATTTTATGTTTTTGCAGAGAGACTTCAGTCTCACTAGTAGTTCCGCTTGGACTTCGACGTTTAGCTTGTTACCTCAGCTACGATCTTGTGCCCTCGGCAGGATCTGGTAGATAGTCAGGCTTCTCAGCCTTTTTCATTTATAGATGTCTGTACTCAGACAGGTTAAGCTTCCGCATGTGCTTTGACTTGTATGCTCTGAATGTTGGGTCATGAGACCCCTGTTTGTAATATTCCGCTCCTCGGAGCCTAATGAATACTTACTTGTGTCGTAGAGTCATGTTGTGATGCCTTGTTGTATTTGCACATATCGAGCATATTGTGTGTATGATTGAAATGCTTGGTATGTGTGGGATCTGACTATCTAGTTGTTTATCCTTAGTAGCCTCTCTTACCGGGAAATGTCTCCTAGTGTTTCCACTGAGCCATGGTAGCTTGCTACTGCTCCGGAACACTTAGGCTGGCCGGCATGTGTCCTTCTTCGTTCCTGTGTCTGTCCCTTCGGGGAAATGTCAAGCGATGAATACCGGAGTCATGTTAGCCCGCTACAGCCCGGTTCACCGGAGTCCTGCTAGCCCAGTGCTACAGCCTGGATTCACTCGCTGATGACCGACACGTTCGATGCTGGGTCATGGATGCCTGTCCCTGTAAGTTTGTGCCACTTTGGGTTTACGACTAGCCATGCCAGCCCGGGCTCCTTATCATATGGATGCTAGCGACATTGTCATATACGTGTGCCAAAAGGCGCAAACGGTCCCGGGCAAAGGTAAGGCGACACCCGTGGGAATACCGTGCGTGAGGCCGCAAAGTGATATGAGGTGTTACATGCTAGATCGATGTGGCATTGAGTCGGGGTCCTGACACGCGCCGCCGGTGACGCCGACGAATCACGGCGACGCGTGTCGTCGTCCCTGGAGTCCATGCCTCGGACTCTTCTTGCGAGCTCGTGCTTCACGCCACCATGCCTCCAAGTTCCTGGATTTGCTTCCCTCCTTCTTTTGCCTTCGAGATGCCGCCGAGGGGGCCTCTTGAGCTTTGGCTGCAGCATGCCGACTGCGGTACCCTCGAGACCAGAGCGGAGGTTGAGGTTGTCGCACCGGGCAAAGTCGACATGACCCGAGGCTGGGGCGAGATCACCCGGGTCTGCCAAACAGGAGGTGCCTTCATGATTCATCTCAAATACAATGGCGCCTCCTTGATGCTCTTCAAGGTCTTTGACGTGGAGGAACGCCGACTGGAGTGCTGCCCCAGGGATGGCGGCCGGGACATCAGAGTGGCGAGGGCTAAGCCTGCCACCCACTTCTCCAGCAGCTCCTCTGGTAGTAGCGGAGATATCAGGGGAGGGGGTCCAGTGACTCTCCCGAGCTTCTCGTGACTCCAGAGTTGAGCGACGACAGCTATGAGCCCCTGAGCTCACGTCGCGCCCGGAGCAGGGTGGCTGCGTCAGGTAGCCCGCACGGCTGATCTGGATGGGGCTGGCGTCGGCCTCTCGTGGCCCACTGTTGATGATGGCGTCGCCGCAGAGGCACCTGTAGTTAGGGCTCCTTAGGATTTGCACCTTTTGTTCCCTGCGAGGAACCAAGGAAATACCTCGTGGGGGCATGTAATGCGTCGGCAATGTCTCTTGTTAATATAATCATTTTCATGGAGTGGTGCGAGATGTTTGTCCTGTCTCGTCTTGGTTCCCCCTTTCTAACCTCACGAGGGATTGGTGCTCTACACTGATAGGTCCGGGTCCCCAGGCAGGCTTCAACCGTCGCTGGTATGCCAGGTCGCGATGCTGTTGTCAAGGCCAGGAGATGAGCGTCCCAAGGTCCAGTAAGAGCCCCCGAGGCACGATGCTCGGGAGGTCCCCTTTAGCGCTATGGCAGCCGCTGCTGGGCGAGAAAGGAAGGCAACATCGCCGCCACAGAGCCGCATTAAGTGAAGATTTGGTGTTGCGTTAACTAGCTGTTCCAAGAGTGTGACTTATCTCGGGAGCTTGGAGTCGTTCCTTGGCGAGGTGCCGGACCTGTGCGTCGGCAGCTGGGAAGTTGCTGGGTCCGGCCCTCGTGAGCTTCTCCTCTCTCCCCCGCACTCTCCTTCGTGCTCTACGTCCTCAGGTCCCGGCCCTCGAGCGAGCTCAGCCGTCGCTAGTATGCTAGGTTGCGATGCCGTGGACAAGGCCAGGGGTGAAGGCTGGAGAACCAGTAAGAGCCCCTGAGTCATGATGCTCGGGCGCCCCCCTTTTAACGTGCAAGTGGTTCGCACGGGTGAGAGAGAGAGAGCTCGCGAAGGCCTCCCCCAACGTTATTCCTTAGAGGGGCCCTGTAAACCAACACGAGGAAAATACGGGTTGCCATTACGATTGCCGGCCAGCCATTGGTTGCTCCGAGGGAGTGATGAGGGCGCTGAGGGCCTGGTGAGGTGGCGCCTTGCGGGGCTACCGCGGCCAGAGCTCGACCACTCAGATTTGTCGACGTTGCAGGGACGGACCCATGCACAAGCGCTGTGCCAGAGCGAGCGGCTCCAAAGGTTGGTGTCAATCGAGCAGGCGATTATCATAGGCAGGTTAAGCATGAAAGAGCAAACCAACTTAAAGAGATGCGGGAAAGATACATGCCACTGGGTCAGGCCCGAGCGGCTTGGGGATGATGCAGCCCGAGGGGCGCCCCCACAAGGTAAGCTAAAGACATGGGCAAAACGGATACATGCCGCAAGGACAGACCCACGAGACCTGGGAATGATGCAGCCCTGGGGGCGCTCCCAGCTGAAATGGAACTTGAAAGATGTCACCTGATATCATTGCAGAGCGAGTGTTGGAGTAGCTGACGACGTGTGGTGAAGAAGCCAATCCTCACGAGCTCTTGGAGCCCTAAGCCTCAGCAGGCTCCGGGGGTCCGGGCGGCCCCTCGAGGACCATCTCCATCTCTGCAAGGACCTCTTGGTGCCTGGCCACCTGTGCCTTCGGAGTGCTCCTCATTAGGCGCTGATGAGCAGCAGCCGCGTTCGGCAGGCCGAAAGGCATGCGAACGTAGCTGTGAGGTGGACCCTCGCAGCGTCCCACGCGCGAAGGCCAGAAATGCCCCTGGGACGCGACTAGATTGAGCCCTGGGTAGTCGATGCAGATGCGCAACCCGCCATCCTCGCCTGGATGGGGAGCTACGCCGGGTAGGCGGCGGCTGTCGCGCATGACTTTTCGATTCCTGCAGCTCCTGAGTGACCTTGTTGATGAACTCCTGAGGGTTGGGCCCTCCTTACCTCATGCCTTCCTGAGGGAAACGTGCCGATAAGCACGCCTCCAAGTGGTGCCCGAGCGCCTCCCTCATGATCTTGGCAAAGTCAGTGGCCCTCTAGGAGAGAGCCCCCGAGCCTTGCCCGAGGAGGGCGTCGGGCGCGCCTTCCTATGCGACGAAGGGAGGCGCCCCTTGGACGGGCGCGGATCCTGGCACGGTGCCACTGGAGGTGCCTGCCTCCTGAGACCTTGAGCTGGGTGATGTCTTCTTCTTCTTGGGAGTTGCCTCGGGAAGGTTCCCACTCTTATGATCTGGGTCCTCGATTGATACGGCTTGGAAGGCACGCTCGAGAGAGCACACTACATCCTTCTCATCACAGGGGACTGTGATGAGTCGGCTGCTCCCTGGCATCTTGAGGACATTGTAACCATGGTGAGTCACTGCCATGAACTTGGCCAGGGCTGGATACCCGAGGATGGCATTGTACGGCAGGCGAATGTGGGCAACGTCGAAGTCGATGAGCTCAGTACGGTAGTTCTTGCGCTGTCCAAAGGTGATAGGGAGGCGGGCCTGCCCTATCAGGGTGGTGGAACCATTAGTGACTCCTGAGAAAGGCTTGGTTGACTGAAGCTGATCATATGGCACTTGGAGATTGTTGAACGTCTCGACGGGCAGAACGTTGAGTCCAGCGCCGCCATCAATGAGGGTCCTGGTGACTTGCACATTGCTGATAAATGAGGAACAAAGCATTGGGAGGACACCGGCTGTCGCTGCACACTTGAGTTGATCCGCTGACCTACATGTGATCGCACACACGGACCACCTGAGAGGGCACGTGGCCTCGAGCTTGGGGAGGACTGGATTCACCTCGCGAGCAAACTGCTTGAAGATGCGCTGAGAGGCCGGGGCCTGGGCACCGCCCAAGATGCAAGCGATAGCATGTGGCTCCTGGAAGCCCCCGGCCACCTCGTATTGATGATGGTATTCATTCCTTCTTGGTGGTTGTGGAAGAGGAGGAAGGCCTGCTTTGCCTTGCGGGCGATCCTCACGAGGCTGATCCCTCTAAGCCCCCTCGCGAGGCTGGTCCTGCCAGTGGTCCTCGCGAGGCCGGTCACACCACCCTTGGAAAGGGCCACGGTTGTCCCATCATTCTCCACCTCTTCCTCCTCCTCGGCTATAGCCCCGATTGCTGCGCTCGGGGCATCGGCCGACACGTCCTTCTCGCACGACCCTGAGCTCTTGGCATTCGTTGGTGTTGTGGGTGTGGAGGTCGTGGTACACTCAGTACTGGCTGCCCTTGGACGACTCTGGCTGGTCCCTGCCATGCTTCGTGTCTGGCTCTGCTGCGAGCACAACTGCTCCTTTGTGCTTCACGTCCTTGGCCTTGGCTTTCTTCTCTTCAATATCAGCGGCTGGGAGCTCGAGAAGGGAGAGGCGTATCTCCTCAGCCCTTGCGCACTTGGTCGCCAGGTTGAACAACTCCGGAGACGTGCACAGATCTTCATGGATTGCCAGTTCCTGCTTCATCTTAACGTCACAGACGCCATCAGAGAACGCTGAGATGATGGCCTCCTTAGTTACCTTGGGAATCTTGAGGCAAGCGTTGTTGAAGCGCTGGATGTACTTCTGCAGGGTTTCTCCGGGTTGCTGCTTGATGCGGCGCAAGTCACTCATGACGTGGGGACGATCACGAGTGGCCTGGAAGTTGGCGATGAAGCGGGTGGGCATCTCTTCCCAACAGGAGATCATGCCGAGAGGCAGGTTCAGGAGCCAGGTGCGGGCACCGTCCTTGAGCGCCATGGGAAACCAATTCGCCATGACTTTTTCGTCTCCGTTGGACGCTTCCATGCCCAGCTCGTAGAGCTGCAGGAACTCCGCGGAGTCAGCAGTGACGTCGTAGCGAGGAGGCAGATCCGGCTTGAACTTGCCCAGCCAGGCGACGTTGCGTAGCTCGAAGGTGAAGTCGCAGCAGCCTGCGGTGTCCACCGGATTCCTTTGCTGTCGTGGGGCTTGCCCCTGGGGGTCCCGGCATGCTGCCGCCAGGGGCAGCGCGGGGTCTTGACGCGCTGGTGCAGGAATGCGGTCATGGCGCGCCGGTGCAGGGAGCACGCGAGCATCTTCTTGGGGGCGAGGCATTTCTTGGTAGCTCCTTTCTTGTCGTGCGGGCACCGGACGCGGTGGGTCTCATCCAGGGGCCGCGCGCCTTTGAGCCAGGGGGCCTTCTTGGGGAGGAGGTGGTGGAGGCACCTCCGGAGCTGCATTGCTAGCGCAGGATGGAGGGCGAGGCAGCGAGAGGGACGGCGCAGGGGAGCCCCCTGTGGTGCTGACGAGCTCGGTGATGCGAGCGAGCCACTCCTCGTAGAGGTCGTCGATGGAATGGTGGTGTAGGAGCTCACACGCCAGGAGCAACGCGGTGTGCACGTCCGTGGGAGCGCGACGGGTGTGCGATGAGGAACCAGCTGGAGTCAGCGATGGGGTGGCAGTGCAGCCTTCCCGCCGCACCGAGGTATGCAGCAACGACGCCTGCTGCTCATTCTCTGCCGGGCCGGTGGCGGCGTGGGCGGCAGGCGACGGGGAACATTGGGGTGGCCCATCGACGGGAGCCGTCTGGGCGACATGGGCGGCGAGAGCAGCCCGACACTCGGCACGAGCTCGGCGAGCGTCAGCCATGGACGCGACGAACGATCGAACACGGGGCAGCGGAAGAAAGATTTTGGTGCACCCCTACCTGGCGCGCCAAATGTCGGATATAGGGTTCCAGCAAAACCCTTAAGGTTCGAACTCTGGGGTGCGCACGAAGATCTTTCCCCTACCGATCCACGTCCCAACGCCTCGCTGAGAATCTAAGCTACACGATGAACAACACAAGGGATGCAAGGTTTATACTAATTCGGGCCACCGTTGTGGTGTAATACCCTACTCTAGTTTGTGCTGTGGTGGACTACCTCAGGGGCTGATGATGAACAGTACAGAGGAAGAACAGCCTCGCGAGGGCTGTTCTTGTGGTGGTGTGGTGTGCGGATGAACTTAGCTTTCTCTTCTACTATGGTGGCTATCCCTATATATAGAGGCCCAGGTCCTCTTCCCAAATATTGGGCGGGAAGGGCGCCAGCAACAGCCATTTTGAAGGGGAACATCTAGTACAAGTTATCCTGACTAAAGTTGGTCTTCTACTACCAAAGGTACTGGCGATGACGTCGTCTTGGGCTCCACGGTGACCTTCGTCCTCCCGCTCTGCTATCTTGGTCTCGTTGCACCGAAATGGTAACCTTTGCTTTATGCCTTGGTACTCTGCACCTGTGCTTTCCCCCTTTGCACCAAAGAGGAAACAAGGACACTGCACAGGCCAGCGCCCGCCTGGTGCCGCCTGGTCTCGATCGTCATGACTTGCGTCACGAGCACCTCGTGAGGTACCCCTGCCTTGATCTCTCCGCCTTCTCGCGAGCTTGCCTGGTGAGGCCGCTCCCGAGGAAGCCTTCCGTCGTCCGCCCTGCGAAGCTTGGCCATTCGCGAGGGACTTGAGCTTGAGTAGATGAAGATGGGCCATACTGGGCCACCACATGAGCCACGCCGCAGGCCATAGGCACGCAAGTCTGGGGACCCCCGTTCCCAGAACGTCGACAATATTCGGAAGTTCATGACAGTACAATATGGAGGCTTTTTGACATTGTCAAGTAGTCAAATTCAGAGGCATATATCTATCTACAAATGCTTGAAGCACACACTCGTTCTGTAGCTTTTGCTTTGTACTCCCTCACTAACCTAAGAGATAAAAATCTGAACACCAAAAAGAAGACCTAGTGCAACATACAGGCCCAAATTTAGAGAGCCTGAGTGGCTGGTGTGTCCAGCATGCGAGGTTAGTGATAAATCCCATTTCATTACATTTAACGCGTATGAGCAGCATGTAAGCCACATGGAATCTTCTAACAACTTTTGGTTAACCCTTTTGGGAAAAGTGAGGATGAAATCCTTGAATTTTTTGGACCGCTCAGGCCCTATGGCATTATGACTAAGTGCCATATTTCTCTTATTAAGAAATCACTCTTACTTCATAGAAGGCAACCCAATAAAAGCAACAAATTAAAAAACCAGTAGCTACCATAATTGTTTTTCCTCAAATGGTTTACTGCCAGAAACATCAAATGATCAATGCAAGTAGACATAAGTAGACAAGTCATTCTATTGTTCAGGGATGAAACCACTAAAATGAAGAGCAATGTGTAATCTGAAGTTAATCAGTAGGCGAGCCCACACAAGAGAAGAAAATAAGGTGGACTTCTTACCACCACAGGCTTAGGTAGATGACCAAAGTCAGTTCATATGCTAGTAAACCATTTTCCTGAAATAAAAGAGATATTTTAACCATATGCTAGTACACCATATGCTAGGAAACCAAAGTCACTTCATCTAGCACGGTCACGTTACAGAACTGTCCACATCATTTGAACCTAATTTGACCTAAATTCGAGAGGGATTTCACCTAAACCTAGCAAAAGAGAGAAGAAGAGGGCATGGCCGGGAGGAAGGAGAGGGGGAAGAGAGGCAGAGGGAGGAGGGAAATGAAGATTACCTGACCATGATGAGGTGGTGGCCGGAGCGTTGATGACGGAGGGCGGAGACGGCGAGCTTGGGGGAGACGGCGAGCTTGATGGAGGGCCGAGACGGCAAGCTTGGGGGAGATGGTGCTTGGGCCTCCTCTCCTAGTGGACGCGGGCCTCCTCCTCCTAGTGCTCCGGCGGTGACTCCGGTGGCGGGGCGCGGGGGCGGCGGCGCACGTAGGGGCGGCGGCGCAGTGGGTCGGGGAAGCGGCGCGTAGTGGGTCGGGGAGAGAGATGTGAGATTGGGGACCGGGGATTGGGGATTTTAGTGGGGGTTGGGTTAGCAAAGGTGCACCTCCTAGCGGTGCGCCATTAGTAACTTCTTTTGGATAGCAATGGCGCACTGCCTAGCAATGCGCCGTTAGTAACTTTTTTTTGGATTTGTAGTTGCATTCATTTGTGAATTGGTAAAACATTTACGAATATGAAAAAATATCATCAAATTTGAAAAAATATTCAGGAAATCAAAAAGTGCCCATGAAATTTAAGCAGGAAAAGGAAAATTGAAAAATAAAATACAAGAATAATTAAAAATAAAAATTTGTATATCAATGGCGCACCTCCTGCAGGTGCGCCATAAATACATTCATAGCAACGACGCACCCTCCCCTGGTGTGCCATTACTAACTTATTATTTTGGATTTTTAGTTGCATCTAATGATTTTTTAGAAAATGACGATCAAATTTTAAAACATTTATCAATGTGGAAAAATATCATCAAATTTGTTATTTTAAGATATTTATGAATATGAAAAAATATCATCAAATTTGTTATCTGAAAATATCATCAAATTTGTTATTTGAAAATATCATCAAATATCATCAAATTTGTTTTTTTTTGGATTTTTAATTGCATTCATTTTTGAATTGGTAAAACATTTATGAATATGAAAAAATATCATCAAATAAAAAAAAATATTCAGGAATTCAAAACATGCCCATGAAATTTAAAAATATTCATGAGTTCAAAAAATATAATCAAATAAAAATTGGTATACCAGAATAAATATAAATACCATAATAAACATAAATAAATATTCATGAGGACTAGAACAAAAGAAATATCATTTCAATATGTTGAAATACAATCGAGAAATGAAGACTACAATTTAAATAAAATTGATCTTAGCTAGTTGTCTTTTCACAATCTTCTTGTCCTTCTTTTTCGCAAATGGAGTTCTTCTCTTGAACGGACGTCCTTTAGGTAGGGTGGTCCTACTTCTTCTGGTGGTGTATGGCACTTCATCGTCGTCGTCATGTTCCATCTTCGGGTCGCCGTACTTGTCGAAGTCTTGCTCATTGGCGACTCCATCCATTCCGATGATCTTCCTTTTGCCTCTCCTCACGACAACACGACTGGGCTTTGACGGGTCGGTAATGAAGAAGCATTGGTCAACTTGGGAAGCCAGTACCCATGGCTCATTTTTTGCGGTGATGTTTGCGCCCGCGGTCTTGGATTTGGCTTCGGGTATAACCATGGTGGTGAAATACCGGTCTTCTTTTAGGACACTCTTGGCCCATCTGCCACGGAACATTGGGACCTTCTCTCCAGCATAGCTCAGCTCCCAGATCTCCTTGATCCTTCTATAGTATCTGTCCTTGTCGTTACCGGTGTAGGATCCATCGTTACCGCGGAGTCCTGATAACCATCGCTCTTCATGTCCTTTCCCTCGGTGTAGAATGTGTAGCCGTTGATATCGTACGCCTCATACGTCATCAGGTTGTGCTCGGCGCCCTGTGACAAGGCGAATATGAGTTGTTCTTCCTTGGAAGGATCCTCATGTAAAGAGTACGACAGAAGGTTCTCCTTGAACCAACGCGTGAAACATGAGTTGTGCTCTTTGATTATATCTCTGTCCGTCCTCTGTTGGCCTCGGTAATTGTACGTCTTCTCAATAAAGGTTTTGTGCTCTACCACCCAAGGATCGACCACGTCTATGTGTTGTAGCGCGATTAGGTTTGCTCTTTCAAAGTCGACGAGTCGACCCTCGAAGTCGACATGCATTTCGCGGCGACCCTCATGGTGACCCCATCCAGCGAGCCTGCCGAGGTGCCTATTGACGGGCAGGCCAACGGGGTTCTCGATGCCTAGATAATTCGTGCAGTAGGAGATGCACTCTTCGGTCAGAAAGCCCCTGGCTATGCTTTCCTCTGGACGTGACATGTTGCGAACATATCCTTTGATGACACCATTCATCCTTTCGAACGGCATCATGCTGTGCAGGAACGTTGGCCCGAGTTGGATGATATCCTCCACGATATGGACCAGCAGATGCACCATTACATCGAAGAATGCGGGCGGGAAGTACATATCAAGCTCGCATAGTATCACGACGATCTCTTCCTGTAGCCTTCTGAGTTGCCTCACGCCAACCGACTTCCGAGAGATGACATCAAAAAATTTGCATAGGACAAATAGCGTTTCACGGACGTGCGCATCCATGATCCCACGGATTGCAACTGGAAGTATCTGCGTCATCAGCACGTGACAGTCGTGAGACTTCATCCCGCTGAACTTCCCCGCGTGCGCGTCCATGATCCCACGGACCAAAGATGAGTCTAGGTATCTGCTTATCTTCCCCGCGTAACCGTAAGGAAGTTTTACTCCTATGAGGCAGGTGAAAAACTTCTCGATCTCCTCCTGACTTAGAGTGAAGCACGCGGGAGGGAAGTCATTTCCGATCTTCTTGGCCTTTTTGCCTTTGCGACGACTTTTCGTGTCCTTCGCCTCATCATCATCATCATCATCATCATCATCATCATCATTAGCGTGAAGCTCCTCCCTGATGCCCATTGATTTCAAGTCTACCCTTGCTTTCGGCTCATCTTTGGTCCTCTCTAGCATGTTGAGCAGGGTACCAAGCAGACTCTCGCAGACATTCTTCGTGATATGCATGACATCAAGGCTGTGAGGCACATGAAGGATCTTCCAGTACAGAAAGTCCGAGAACAGACCTCGTTTTCCATACCTTCAGCAGCGGCTCTGGCGCCTTTCGCTTGTTTCCCGGCTCTGGCGCCTTTCTCGGTGGTGGGCACTTTTTCCAATTTTTCAACAGCTCGTCTATTTCCTCGCCTCTCCTCATACGCGGGCGTCTTCGGGGTTCGGTTTCACCATCGAACAGATCCTTGCATTTTCTCCATGAGTCATCGTCACGAAGCCACCTTCGATGTCCCATGAACACGGTTTTCGAAGACTTGAGATCTCTATGTAGATGGCGATATGTTATGTCATCCATGCACCTGATGCATCCAGAAAATCCGTGGACCACCTGTCCCGCGACATATCCTAACCGAGATAGTCGTGCACCGTTGTGAGCAGTGCGGCTCTCATTGGGAAATATTCTTTCTCAGCAGCGTCCCACGTATTGGATGGCGTTTTCCATAGCGTGTCTAGCTCCTGTTTCAGCAGCCCCCGATACAGATTGATGTCATTCCCTGGTTGTTTCGGCCCTTCAATTAGCATACTCATGTGAATGTACTTCCTCTTCATGGACAACCAGGGGGAAGGTTGTACATCCACACAAACATAGGCCAGGTGCTATGTGTGCTTCTCTGGCTGCCAAACGGATTAACTCCATCGGTGCTCGCGCCCAGCATGATGTTCCTTGGATCATCCCCAAATTCTGGGTGTTCGAAGTTCAACGCTTGCCACTGGCTCGCATCCTTAGGGTGACTCAGCATCTTGTCTTTTTTATTTATCTCCGGATCATTTCTGTCATCTTCTCTCTACTTCTCCTCCCTATCCGCGTGCCAACGCAGGAGCTTTGCTACCTTAGGATCTACGAAATACCGCTGCAGACGAGGAGTGATCGGAAAGTACCACACCACTTTTTGAGGAGCTTTCTTCCTCTTCTTGTATCAAGTGACGCTGCACACCGAACATATGGTAGACTCCGCGTGATCATCCCGATAAATGATGCAATTGTTCATGCACACATGGTATTTCACGTGTGGTAAATCTAGAGGACACACGATTTTCTTCGCCTCCTCAAAACTAGTCGGGCACTTGTTCTCCTTGGGAAGACGTTTGTGCCAGAATGACATGTTCTCGTCGAAGCATGCGTCAGTCATTTTGTGTTTTATATTCATCTCCAGAACCATGAGCATTACTTTCAGGAGGGTATCCTCGGGCCTGCATATTTCATACAATGGAGTAACCGCGTCTATCTCTAGTTGATCCAGCTTGGCTTCTCTCGGGCGGCAGCTCTTGCGTTATCCGTCCGCTTAAGAAGCAACTCTTGAATATGAAGGTCCTGCACCCAGCCCATCGATGGTCTATCGTCGTCTGCTCTGGCATCTTCATCTTCATGATCATGCCCTTCGTCTACTCCGGCATCTTCCTCATCATCATGTCCGGCATCTTCTACAAGATGACTGTGTACTGCATCTACTTCGTGATCATGTCCTGGAGATTCTTCGTCTTCTCGCCCGCCCTCGCCGTGGTTGTCTTGCTGCCCTTCCTCATTTCTTTCCCGGCCCCCATGGACGACTTCATAATCATCTTCATCACGTTGCCACCGATAGCCATCCATGAAACCATGCAAGAGCAAGTGGTCCCACACCTGTATGGAATCCGGGTCCATAAGGCTCTTCAGCTTGCATCTTCGACACGGACATAGTATCTCCGTCTCGTTCTTTTGAAGCATCTCGGCCTTCGCGGAGCTCAAAAACCTATTCACGATGCCTTCGGTCATCGTGCGGACCATGGTCGCCTACGGGGTAGAGCAAAATGATATTTTAGAACCAAAAAAAATTTGGCATGACTTTGCCTAAAAATAGGACCAAAAAGAACGCATAGTGCCAAATTCTCGCCGAAACGAAAATGAATCAACATTCCAGCAAAATATTGGCAACTATCGCATTTCAAATACCGGTACCTGCAAACACAAACATATGCAACATCACAAACATATGCAACACCACAAACATACGTAGATCTAGGCCATAAAAAGTGCATGTGCACGTTGTTGGAGGGAGAAAAAAGTAGATCTACAACATAAAGAAAGCTTTCCCCTTACTTACCTATCAAAAAAAGGAAATTTAACCACTTAATTTGGGTGAATCTATGGTGCAAATGAGGTGAGGAGGAGGAGGCACCCGAGACAAGCTTGGAGGAGGAGGTGGAGAGAATGAAGTGGGGAAAGTGAGTGTGGTAGGTGGCTGTCCAAAATATCTAGCTGCTCCCAGGTTACTAATGGTGCACCACCTAAGAATGTGCACCTGTTATGTGGTGCGCCATTACTAGTTTTGCAAAAAAAAATTGTTATTACTGGCGCACCGTGTTTGTGGTGCGCCATTAATAGTTTGAACTAGTAATGGTGCATGGTTGCCTGGTGCGCCATTACTAGTTTTGAAAAAAAAAGTTAAAAAATTAGTTAGTAGTGGCGCACAGAGTGTGTAGTTCGCCATTACTAGTTAAAACTAGTAATGGCGCACAATACCCTGGTGTGTGTAACACCCCAAAATTTTGACCCTGATTTATTAATTAAATTTTTTCCAGGAAATTAAATTTTTATTTTCTGGTTTTATCTTTTAATTTCAGATCACTCTGTTCCTCTGAATTTTTGAGTTTTTCCTTCTAGGGGGAAACCTTTCTAAAATATTGTTGGACTTGTATATCTTCCCAAGACCATTTATTTTTATCAGTGGAAGTATTTCTACAATTATTAATTTTTCTGAGCTTTATTTCTTTAAAAATGATTTTTCATAAGTTTTAGAGTTCCATTTGCACTACAATCCTTTCAAATGCTTCTTTAAAATTTCCACCAAAATTTGGAGATGCCATGTGATGTTCCCACATTACTTTTATGCAAAAATCTCTTTTAGTCATTTGGAGATTTTGAGCGCTACCTCAAGTTTTCAAATATGGTCTAGTTTGTAATTTGCACTACAACCTATTTAAATATTTCTTTAAAAATCCCACCCAAATTGGGGGATGTTAGTAGTAGTGTATAATTCACCCTTATGCAAAAACCCATTGGTGTTCTTTGAAAAAATTGAGCAAATCATCCTCATCTTCATTCTGGTCCAGTTTGGTGTTTTGTATTGCAACCATGTTTTATCTTGCCCTATTGCCCTTGATGTTTCTCCTACTTATAAACCAGCCTACCAAACCCTTACGTCCAGGGGATTGGACCCATTGGAATATTTTTGGTCCATTCAATAATGCCCTTTTTTTGCTGTCCAGATTTGGTTTTCTCAAAACTTGCACTAGGGAGTTTTTGTTTTTTGTCAAACCAACCTTGCCACCCTCTTTATCATCTAAAGAGACTCTGATCTGGAGTTTTTGGCCACCCAAAGAAATGCCTAGATGCCCATGGCATTCTGTCGAGCACCTTGTGTGCATGGCCAGATTTGGCATAGTTTTTAGTTTACATTGTGGACTTGATCCCCTGGCCCAGCAGCCATGTCCACTAATCTCCTAGCTACCTCTAACCTAGCCCTGTCTATTTCCAGCCTCATCCTAGCCCTCTAACTTTCCTTGGCATTTTGCCGAGTACATAGCGTGCACGCTCTGGGCGCGGCCAGAGCGCGCGTTTTGCACGTGTGTGCACCCGAGCCGCCGCGTTCGCTCACCCCACGCCCCTGGCTTTTGCTTGCCCGTAGGGCCACGCCCTGTACTCATCCGCTCATCAGAACCATCCAAGCCACCCTTGGAACCCTGCGGCGCCACCGTCAGGTCCGCCATGGCAGCTAGCGGACAGCCGCAGTAGACTCCTGCTATGGACGGTGCCGCCCGAGCCACAGCCGCGCGCCAGCTCGCCCCTGAACAGCCCGAGCTCATCCATTCACTCCCCCAAGCCGCCCCCTGCATCGCCACGTCGTCTACAGACACAGAAGCAGCTCACCGTCGATCTTATCCCTGGCCGCCGCGGAACCGACCTCGACCGCCTATAAAAGGAGCCCCCGAGCTCAACCAGACCCTGACATGACCTCGGGCCATCCCTCTAGAGCCCCCACAGCCAGCAACCGATGGAAGGAGGCCGTCTTCCCCGTCTCTGGTCAGTTCGGCCGCGGAAAGCTCTGGTCCCGTTCGTCGCGAGCAGGGCCTCCCCAGTCCATCCAGTGCCACTTTCTGACTCCCCTTGACCTTGCGTAGCCACCCCACCTCTCAAATCCGACCGGGAGCCCCCGTAGCTCGAGACCCCGATCCACCACAAGCCACCGTCCGCCGCGGAGCTCGCCGTCGGCGACCCCGTTTGTCTCCATGACCCTCTCGACCACTGGGAGGACCGCCCTGGACCGGCGGATCCACCCCTGCCCTCGAAATCCCATGAGGAGCCGCCGTTCGTCGACGGTGATCGCCGGAGCTTCGCCTTCGCTCGGACAGAGGAGGAAGGAGGCACGGGCGACTGGTCAAACCCGACCAGTGGGCCCGATGGACCCACTGTCAGTGATACAGCAATGACCCGCGTTGGTTTAAGTGGAAACGTATTCCACCGAATACGCCTTCAGCGTAAGCCCCCGAACCTTTTTCTTTTTCTGTTTTTTTATTAAAAAACAGAATTTTGACTAAACTTTGACTGGCTATAACTTTTTAAATATAAGTCCAATTGACTTGATTCTTTTTCTGTTGTTTCTCAAATTTTGTCTAGTTTATTTTCATATTTATTTGAAAATTTTCCAAACAACCTTTTTGTACTGTTTTTGAACTATGTGTTAATTCAAGTTTTCGTAAAATAGGATTTTGAAGAAGAAGGCAACTTTCAAAAAATGCACCCCACTTGCATACTCTTGAAGGCAAGCATTCTGAACCCCGGCATAATATTTGTTGTGTGTCGTTCGATGCATATACGACACCACCATGACGCAAAGTATTCGGTATTTTATGTGGTGCTATGATCATATTCATGAGTGCATAATAATGATTCCTTGCTGTTGGAATTTGATATGCTTCGGATAGTAATCACCCTCATATGCCTTTCGTGCCTATTGGAAGTAATCCGGGAAAGTCTGTGTCTTGGGTAGACATGAGCTTGTCTCTAGTTCTTTGTTGAGACGGTTATGTCCGGTAAGGCATGGTGAGGCATGATGAGTGGTGATTCCGTCTGATTGGTGTGAAATATATTTCTTATGCTTATCATGCAGGAAATGCTTTAACCTCCTGAGTCGATCATAGATCAAGTCTTGTTCCAGAAACTGCCATACTTGCTTCATACTACCACTTGTCCCTACCATAGGTAGGGTACGGTTCAGTAAGTTGTCAACCCCTTCCTAGCACACACCCTACAGAGAGGCCATGGTGGAAGATACTGGCTGCATCCGGTAGACATGCCACCTGGTCCGGGGGCATGGGTGTTTCTGGTTGGAGCCGAGGGGGTAACTCCCCTAGTTTGCACGTGTTATAAATTTTGTGATCCCATGCTAGTCGAGGTTGTAGTCTCCCCACTAAGAGTTTTGCTTAACGGGTGTCGTGGGTGATTCTAGACACCGGTAAGTTAGGCTGGTGTGTGCGGTCAGGTGTGTTTTCAATTGAAAGACCATAGACAGAATTAGTCCCGATGGACTAAAGAAATCCGTTACTCGTGGGTAAAGAGTACACCCTCTGCATAGATTATATCTATTCGAATAGCCGTGTCCATGGTTAAAGACTACAGTCTGGGATGGGTCAAGTGTCGGTCTTAGTGTCGGTCTTTGGAGAAAAATTGCTAAACCAGAACATGGATCATGACTTGTGACTCATGATGATTATGATTACTATTATTATGGACTAACCATTTACACTACTTGAATTATTGAGTATCCCTGGGACGGCTCTACCTCCTGGATATTCACTATGATTATTCTCTTATAAGCCCTTTATGTGGTATCGCTCAGACGCCCGACTATGGCATGCTTGTTATTTAAATTACTTATAAGCCCTTTATGTGGTGTCGCTCAGACGCACGACTGTGGCATGCTTGTTATATAAATTATTTATAAGCCCTTTATGTGGTGTCGCACAGACGCCCGAGTGTGGCATGCTTGTTATTTCTTTTATTTATAAGCCCCTTATGTGGTGTCGCTCAGATGCCCGACTGAGGCATGCTTTATATTATTATCCTTTCGAGGCGTCACTTCAGACACCCGATCGGTACATTCTATTTCTACTCCCTTATTGCATATTCATGTTGTATATGAAAACCTGCTTGTGTGCATCATGGATTTTTATTTTGTGACTGACGTGGTGATCATAGAATATTTCAGAGCATGATTATCATTTGTTATATTATACCTGTGTTCATGATGTTTGCAAGTACATTAAAAGTATTCACTGGCTTGTCCCTGGCTATTGTCTTGGCCAGATTTCTTGCATTGGAGAGCAGCGTTGCGATGACAGCCCCGGAACCTATGCAATGGTGATAGCAGCCTCGCGAATATAGGAGTTATCCATGTCAGCTGTTCCTGTGGGAAATGGAGTCCCATAGACGCTGATGAACCACAAACCGCTTCCGCCATCAGCCACTAGAAACCTTGTGTTGTACTCATAGGCCAGAATGGTCTTGTACTACATATTATGTATTTTGCTTGGAATTTCTATATCAAGTTGGTGTCCCATCAGCTAACAGTAATCCTGGGGCTGGTGAGCACAAGGGCCATTTTCTGGGAACTGGAAAACCGGTCGCAATAACCTTGGTATCAGAGCCAGGCTAACCATTGGCTAATCCTATCTTAGCCTGCTCGATAAACCTAGATTAACCAATCTACCATACCTTAACCTAACCCCGGCCAAGCTTCTCGTGTAAGATAGCCACACAATGACCCCGACACCTTTTGGCAGTCGGTGCCTGACCTATCAGCCTAGCCTGTCGATCACGCGCCAGTGACCGACACCTAAATAGTGTCTTTCACAAGCGTGCGAAGGAAGACTCTGTCCCCTTTTTCTATAAAAGGGGCACGCTAGCCTCAACCCAGCACAGCACAGCCTCTTCCCCAAACCGAGCTATAATGCCTAGCCCATTGTGCACAATGAGACCACGGCAACCAACCTTGGAGGTTTTGTGACCGTGCGAGCAAACCTCCCCTGCCGTGCCTTTGCATTAGAAGAGCCCTCAGAATATGTTGTGTACCAAGGGCCCATGGGCGGTGAGAGCCGTCAATTCTGGGCCACCGTGCACGTCTATGGTAGGGATCTATCGCCAGAACACCCCTACAGGTTCATCAGAAGGACAACTTCCTTTGAGCCACAAGCCATCCAACTAGCTGGTCGAGAAGCTATAGTTCAACTCCGGCACTTGTCGCCTAGAGTTAACTGTCGCTCGTTCTAATACTACCCCAGCCGTGACGGGTATCGTAGGCCACCCCAGGTTGCCAACAGAGATCACGAGACAGATGCTGCATTGTTGCATCTGGTGCGCTATGTAAGTGCACTGGAGGAACTGTTCGATCAAATCACCCTTGATCTGATCGCAGCTCGTGGAGAACTGGTTCGCTGTACCCCAGCAAGAGGAGAAGATAAGCCGGATGCCGACAACCCAGTCATGCTGTTCGGACAACTGATCGAGTCCTTGAGGTCTGCCCCAGCCATCGACCAAAATGCTTTGGTGTCCCCAGAGGTGCTTTGTCGCCTTTTGGGAACACGCTCCAACGGGATTGTGGCCAACAACCCCCGCGATGGTCATCATCGCTACCCTGACCCTGCAGCCCCTCAACTCCATTCAGCTAACCCCGACAGTGAAACCCGTGGAGAAGCCTCGACGTCCACAAGGCACGCCCGCTTAGATATTAACGAGGTAGACTAAGTCACTCGAGTAGTACCGAGTCTTAGTATGTCCATGCCCTGTAATTGTGTAATCTTGTATCCCCCTAAATAAATGATGTTTGCTTGTGCGCCCCTATTTTAAATAGTAGCCATGCATAAGTATATTGGCGTATGGTTGCATTTTTTTAATCCCGGGCGTAGCTACCAAAAACCACCCCGACGACACCCACAGTAATACATCACTTTTGTAAGATATGTGTATCTGTAGCATTGACCCCGACCCCATAGAGCAGAACCGACAAACTAGTTGCCCCTCACTGCGATAAAATGACCCAACCCAGATGCTATATAAAAGGCCACCTCGTGACCTTTCCAAGTACCACTCACCTTGTGCACAACTCTCACAGCCATTACTTGCCATGTCGAGCCTTAGTATTTATCTGAGAACTCCAGATGCAACCCCAGGTAGTTTTGTTAAAATATTGTGGGACTTTACCTGCAGAACCATGAGTTCTACCCATCCACCCCAGTACGAGTTACTCAAATTGAGGATCACCCCATCCACCTCGAAATATTGGGCAGTGGTGCACATCCCTCCCGCAAACCCAAACCAAGACCCAACGGAAGTATCCTTCGTGGGGAAATCTATGCCGACTCCGCAAATGGCCATAGAAGCTGCTGCGTACGAAGCGCTTGCTCACCTTCGATTCGCGGTACCCTATGCCAGCGAACGAGGGTATTATTATTTCCCAAGTCGTGCACCACCCGGAGAAGTAGCATCTTCTCCCGGTGGAAGAATCGAGAGAGACCCAGTACTGGACAACCTTGCCCAGTATGTCATCGCTCAAGAACGTTTGACCCAACGAGTAATGGGTTATCTCCAGAGCCTCGCTGATTTAAATCCTCAGATCACCATCGGCAAACCACTGAGGTCTGACCAAGAGGGAAGCGTTCTTCGACTAGTCAACCCGCTTCCCCCGATAGAAGAGGAGTGTGCCCCAGTACCAGAGACATTTCCTCAGGACCCTGTCTATTTACCGTTTTCATTGTAGACGTCACTGCTATGTTTATTGCCCCAGCGTTTATTTATGTGTTGCAACTTATGCGTGGTATCCTAAATTTGTGCGATGAATTAAATATTTGGTTTCAATTAATGTGAGTAGTTTTACTGCTGTTAATTTTGATTAACTGTTTTCACTCTCGGTAAGTTCTGAAGTGGGATTTTACCCTGAGTTGTTGCAGCATATACCTCTTAACGACATAGATTTTATTCACGCAGCACCACGACAGCAGACACACAACCACAACCACTCGACCACGTGCACTAATTGTAAATCCACGTGCACCTTTTGCACCTAACTGATCACCTCACTAGCACCACAGTCTCTTAAGGAGAGATTTGTGGGTAATTATTCGGGTACAAGTTGCCTCCAGCACACTGACAACAGTTAGCACCCGACACCGCACTTAATCCTCATGATCACCGCCACCGGGGAGAGCTAACACTCGAGCGGCAGCATCACGATGATCATCAAGAATCATCACGCACAAGAGCACGGAGGACCCCAGCAATGCCGGCAACCCTCCGCACATCAGGATCATGTACCTGTCCGGCATCACCTCCGCCATTAGAGCCTCGTATCGAGCTCCTGCAAACAAAAATGGAGGAGAAGGAAGGAGAATGGGAAGCGAGGCCAGGTGTGAGGGAGAAGAAAAGAGCACCACTAACATTCTATAGCTCAAGATCGGCGTACGGTGGGCGAAGTCCACCAGCGCCGCTCGTCGCTCGATCACCGGTGTTCGGAGGCAAATCCGAGAGCAGTGCCGACAGCACACTGGCCCGCGAGATGAGTGCATGCTGCACCGGCAGCTAGCATGCCGCGCACTACCGCAGTACGGCCTAGATGCCCTACGCGCTAGACGTCGCCGGTGGAAAGCGCGGGAAAGCGCGCGAGAGAGAGGAAGAAGAGAGAGCCAGAGGTAGAAGAAGAAGAGACTGACAGTGGACCCCGGGTCCATCTTTCAGCTAGAGAGAGCACTGTGCTTCGGGTACGACCAACGTATTTTAGAAATTTAGAAATTTATTCTAAATTTACTGTAACCAAAAGTAGAAATTTCTCGTTTTTCCCCAACCATAGATTTTTCCACGCAGCGCCAGTATTCCACGCTGTAGTTTTACACCACTTAAATTACCCACCAACTGTAGCCACATTTTATTGCATGAGTAGGATGGTTATTTATGTGATATTACTTTGAGATAGTAGGAGTAATTCTTTTCAAAGCAGCCCTTAGCAAATCTCGAGGACGAGATTTTTTCTTAAGGGGGGTAGTGTTGTAACACCCCAAAATTTTGACCCTGATTTATTAATTAAATTTTGCCAGGAAATTAAATTTTTATTTTCTGGTTTTTTCTTTTAGTTTCTGATCACTCTATTCCTCTGAATTTTTGAGTTTTTCCTTCTAGGTGGAAACCTTTCAAAAATATTGTTGGACTTGTATATCTTCCCAAGACCATTTATTTTTATCAGTGGAAGTATTTCTACAAATATTATTTTTTCTGAGCTTTATTTCTTTAAAAATGATTTTTCATAAGTTTTAGAGTTCCATTTGCAGTACAACCCTTTCAAATGCTTCTTTAAAATTTCCACCAAAATTTGGAGATGTCATGTGATGTTCCCACATCACTTTTATGCAAAAATCTCTTTTAGTCATTTGGAGATTTTGAACCCTACCTCAAGTTTTCAAATCTGGTCCAGTTTGTAATTTGCACTACAACCTATTTAAATATTTCTTAAAAAATCCCACCAAAATTGGGGGATGTTAGTAGTAGTGTATAATTCAAATTTATGCAAAAACCCATTGGTGTTCTTTGAAAAATTTGGGCAAATCAACCTCATCTTCATTCTGGTCCAGTTTGGTGTTTTGTACTGCAACCATGTTTTATCTTGCCCTATTGCCCTTGATGTTTCTCCTGCTTATAGACCAGCCTACCAAACCCTTAAGTCTAGGGGATTGGACCCATTGGAATATTTTTGGTCCATGCAATAATGCCCTCTATTTTCTGTCCAGATTTGGTTTTCTCAAAAACTTGCACTAGGGAGTTTTTGTTTTTGTCATACCAACCTTGCCACCCTCTTTATCATCTAAAGAGACTCTGATCTGGAGTTTTTGGCCACCCAAAGAAATGCCTAGATGCCCCTGGCATTCTGTCGAGCACCTTGTGTGCATGGCCAGTTTTGGCATAGTTTTTAGTTTACATTGTGGACTTGATCCCCTGGCCCAGCAGCCATGTCCACTAATCTCCTAGCTACCTCTAACCTAGCCCTGTCTATTTCTAGCCTCATCCTAGCCCTCTAACTTGCCTTGGCATTTTGCCGAGCATATAGAGTGCGTGCTCTGGGCGCGGCCAGAGCACGCGATTTGCACGTGTGTGGGCCCGAGCCGCCGCGTTCGCTCACCCCGCGCCCCGGGCTTTTGCTCGCCCGCAGGGCCATGCCCTGTCCTCATCTGCTCATTAGAACCATCTAAGCCACCCCTGGAACCCCGCAGCGCCACCATCAGGTCGGGGCAGCTAGCGGACGGCCGCAGCAGGCTCCTGCCATGAACGACATCGCCCGAGGCACAGCCGCGCGCCAGCTCGCCCCTGAATAGCCCGAGCTCATCCATTCACTCCCCCAAGCCGCCCCCTACATCGCCACGTCGTCTACGGCCACAGAAGCAACTCACCCTCGATCTTATCCCCGGCCGCCGCGGAGCCGAACTCGACCGCCTATAAAAGGAGCCCCGAGCTCAACCAGGCCCTCAAACGACCTCGGGCCATCCCTCTAGAGCCCCCACAGCCAGCAATCGATGGAGGGAGGCCGTCTTCCCCGTCTCAGGTCAGTTCGGCCGCTGCCATGCTCCGGTCCCGTTCGTCACGAGCCGGGCCTCCCCAGTCCATCCAGTGCCACCATCCGACTCCCCTTAACCTTGCGGAGCCACCCCACCTCCCAAACCCGATCGGGAGCCCCCGTAGCACGAGACCCCGATCCACCAGAAGCCACCATCCGTCGCGGAGCTCGCCGCCGGCGACCCCCTTTGTCCCCACGACCCTCTCGACTACTGGGAGGACCGACCTGGACTGGCGGATCCATCCCTGCCCTCGGAATCCCGCGGGGAGCCGCCGTTCGTCGACGGCGATGGCCGGAGCTTCGCCTCCGCTCGGACAGAGGAGGAAGGAGGCACGGGCGACTGGTCAAACCTGACCAGTGGGCCCGATGGACCCACTGTCAGTGATACAGCGACGACCCGCGCTGGTTTAAGTGGAAACGTATTCCACCGAATACGACTTCAGCGTAAGCCCCCGAACTATTTTCTTTTTCTGTTTTTTTATTAAAAACAGAATTTTGACTAAACTTTGACTGGCTATAACTTTTTAAATATTAGTCCGATTGACTTGATTCTTTTTATGTTGTTTATCAAATTTTGTCTAGTTAATTTCATATTTATTTGAAAATTTTCCAAACAACCCTTTTGTACTATTTTGGAACTATGTGTTAATTCAAATTTTCATAAAATAGGATTCTGAAGAAGAAGGCAACGTTCAAATAATGCACCCCACTTGCATACTCTTGAAGGCAAGCATTCTGAACCCCGACATAATATTTGTTGTGTGTCGTTTGATGCATATACGACACCACCGTGATGCGAAGTATTCGGTATTTTATGTGGTGCTATGATCATATTCATGAGTGCATAATAATGATTCCTTATTGTTGGAATTTGATATGCTTCGGATAGTAATCACCCTCGTATGCGTTTCGTGTCTATCGGAAGGAATCCGGGAAAGTCTCTGTCTTGGGTAGACACGAGCTTGTCTCTAGTTCCTTGTCGAGACGGTTATGTCCGGTAAGGCATGGGGAGGCATGATGAGTGGTGATTCTGTCTGATTGGTGTGAAATATATTTCTTATGCTTATCATGCAGGAAATGCTTTAACCTCCGGAGTCAACCGTAGATCGAGTCTTGTTCCAGTAACCCCCATACTTGCTTCGTACTACCACTTGTCCCTGCCATAGGTAGGGTACGGTTCAGTAAGTTGTCAACCCCTTCCTAGCACACACCGTACAGAGAGGCCATGGTGGAATACACCGGCTGCATCCGGTAGACATGCCACCTGGTTCGGGGGCATGGGTGTTTTCGGTTGGAGCCGAGGGGGTAGCTCCCCTAGTTTGCGCCCGTTATTAATATTGTGATCCCGTGCTAGTTGAGGTTGTAGCCTCCCCACTTAGAGTTTTGCTTAACGGGTGTCGTGGGTGATTCCTGACACCGGTAAGTTAGGCTGGTGTGTGCGGTCAGTTGTGTTTTCAATTAAAAGACCATAGACAGAATTAGTCCCGATGGACTAAAGGAATCCGTTACTCATGGGTAAAGAGTACACCCTCTGCAGAGATTATATCTATTCGAATAGCCGTGTCCATGGTTAAAGACTACAGTCTAGGATGGGTCAAGTGTCGGTCTTAGTGCCGGTCTTTGGAGAAAAATTGCTAAACCAGAACATGGATCATGACAAGTGACTCATGATGATTATGATTACTATTATTATGGACTAACCATTTACACTATTTGAATTATTGAGTATCCCTCGGACGGTTCTACCTCCTGGATATTCACTATGATTATTCTCTTATAAGCCCTTTATTTGGTATCGCTCAGACGCCCGACTGTGGCATGCTTGTTATTTAAATTACTTATAAGCCCTTTATGTGGTGTCGCTCAAACGCCCGACTATGGCATGCTTGTTATTTAAATTATTTATAAGCCCTTTATGTGGTGTCTCACAGACACCCGATTGTGCCATGCTTGTTATTTCTTTTATTTATAAGCCCCTTATGTGGTGTCGCTCAGACGCCCGACTGCGGCATGCTTTATATTATTATCCTTTCGAGGCGTCGCTTCAGACACCCTATCGGTACATTCTATTTCTACTCCCTTATTGCATATTCATGTTGTATATGAATAACCTGCTTGCGTGCATCATGGATTTTTATTTTGTGACTGACGTGGTGATCATAGTATATTTCAGAGCATGATTATCATTCGTTATATTATACCCGTGTTCATGATGTTTGCGAGTACATTCAAACTACTCACTGGCTTGTCCCTGGCTATTGTCTTTGCCAGATTTCTTGATTTGGAGAGGAGCATTTTGGTGACAGCCCCGGAACCTACCGCAATGGTGATAGCAGCCTCGTGAAGATAGGAGTTATCCAGGTCAGCTATTCCTGTGGGAAATGGAGTCCCATAGACGCTGATGAACCACAAACCGCTTCCGTCATCAGCCACTAGAAACCTTGTGTTGTACTCATATGCCAGAATGGTCTTGTACTACATATTATGTA
Organism: Triticum dicoccoides; assembly: GCF_002162155.2. Lineage (NCBI taxonomy): Eukaryota > Viridiplantae > Streptophyta > Magnoliopsida > Poales > Poaceae > Triticum > Triticum dicoccoides. The sequence goes on along the minus strand of NC_041387.1, from coordinate 83,774,600 downwards.
TTTTGCTTGGAATTTCTGTATCAAGTTGGTGTCTCATAAGCTAACAGTAATCCTGGGGCTGGTGAGCACAAGGGCCATTTTCCAGGAAATTGATATCCTGGAAAACCGGTCGCGACAATGCGCCATTACTAGTTTTGGAAAAAAAATTGTTAGTAGTGGCGCACCGTGGTTGTGGTGTGCCATTAGTGATATGGACACTAATGGCATACCTACACATGGTGCGCCACTGTTAATGTCCATATTAGTTATAGCCCTTTTCCTAGTAGTGATAGGCCCTTCGTAGAGGGAAGAAGGGATTTGCAGAGGTGCCAGAGCTCGGTTTTGAAATAGGGATGAAAATAATTTTGAGAGGTATGCTTTCATTGTCAACATAACAACCAATGGTTGCCAATATCTTCCATAGTACATACATTATAGGCGGTTCCCAAACAGAATGGTAAAGTTTTTACTCGCCCTCCACCAACAATCATCAATCCATGGCTTGCCCAAAACAATGGGTGCCTCCAACTAACATCAATCCTGGGGGAGTTTTGTTTGCAATTATTTTTTATTTTATTTTGATCTTTTGATCATGGGACTGAGCATCCCAGTTAACAGCCATTTTTCTCGTGAATGATGAGCGGAGTCCACTCATCGTGAGAATAAGCCACCTAGCATGGAAGATAATGACAACCCCTAGTCGCTACATGAGTGATTCGGGCATACAAAACAGATTATTTTTTTAAGGTTTAGAGCTTGGCACATGCAAATTTACTTGGAACGGTAGGTAAATACCGCATATAGGTAGGTATGGTGGACACTCATGGAAGAAACTTGGTTCAAGGAATTTGGATGCACAAGCAGTATTCCTGCTTAGTACAGATATTTTGGCTAGCAAAGGATTCTAAAAAACAAGCACCACATGTTGGAGAATCTATAACAATATAACTTCCATACAAATACACCCAAGCATAACTCATTACGTTGTCTTACTTGTCCAACTTCAACAAATTTGCTCAGGTTTGAAAATAATTAATGGGGCTCAGAATCATAGAAGATGTCTAAGATAGTATATTTATATGTGAAATTTCTCTTCCTTCAATATTCTTTCATGAATTGTTGAAGTGACCAATACAATGCTTGCTAAACTTCAATAAATTTACTACCTCTACTTCTTAGATGTGAAGTCATTACTCCCTACGGGGTAAGCATATGAAACATATATAATTTCAGATTTATGACATTCAAATCATTCAACCATTTACTCATAGGATATAAGTGAAGCACAGGAGTAAATGACAAACTACTCTAACAAGATATAAGTAAAGATCAATGAGTAGTTAAATAATTATGTAACTATGTGAAGACTCTCTCCCATTTAAGAATTTTAGATCTTGGTATTTTATTCAAACAGCAAGCAAAACAAAATAAAACAACATGAGGCTCCAAGCAAAACACATATCATGTGGTGAATAAAAATATAGCTCCAAGTAAAGTTACCGATAGACGAAGACGAAAGAGGGGATGCCATCTGGGGCATCCCCAAGCTTAGGCTCGTGGTTGTCCTTGAATATTGCCTTGGGGTGCCTTGGGCATCCCCAAGCTTAGGCTCTTGCCACTCCTTATTCCATAGAACATCAAATCTTTACCCAAAACTTGAAAACTTCACAACACAAAACTCAACAGAAAACTCGTAAGCTCCGTTAGTATAAGAAAATAATCACCACTTAGGTACTATTGTGAACTCATTCTAAACTCATATTGGTCTTAGAACTACTATATTCCAACTTCTCTATGGTTCATACCCTCCGATACTACTCATAGATTCATCAAAATAAGCAAACAACCCATAGAAAACAGAATCTGTCAAAAACAGAACAGTTTGTAGTAATATGTATCAAACGTATACTTATGGAACTCCAAAAATCCTACCAAATTAGGAAAACCTGAGCAATTTGTGTACCAATCCGGAGCAAAATGAATCAAATCATAAGTATGTTTCAATGAATTATCAAAACTAATTTACTGGGTGAAAAAGTTTCTGATTTTCAGGAGGATCAACACAACTATCACCGTAAGCTATCCTAAAGGTCTTACTTGGCACTTTATTGAAACAAAAGCTATAAAACATGATTACTATAGTAGCATAATCATGTGAACACACAAAAACAGTAAGGGTAAATATTGGGTTGTCTCCCAACAAGCGCTTTTCTTTAATGCCTTTTTAGCTAGGCATGATGATGACAATGATGCTCACATAAAAGATAATGATTGAAACATAACGGGAGCATCATGAAGCATATGAATAGCACATTTAAGTCTAACCTACTTCATATGCATTGGGATTTTGTGAGAAAACAACTTATGGGAACAATAATCAACTAGCGTTGGGAGGCAAAACAAGCATAACTTGAAGATTTTAAGCACATAAAGAGGAAACTTGATATTATTGCAATTCCTACAAGCATATAATCCTCCCTCATAATAATTTCCAGTAGCATCATGAATGAATTCAACAATATAACCAGCACCTAAAGCATTATTTTCATGATCTACAAGCATAGAAAATTTACTACTCTCCACATAAGCAAAATTCTTCTTATTCGGAATAGTGGGAGTATCATAAGAGACTCGAATACTATAAATTGTTTCCACATTAAAAGAGTAATGTTCATAAAAGGGGCAATAATAATCATGACAAGTTTTATAAATATAATCATAGATACTTTTTGTAGCATAAGTTTCATCACAATAATCATCATAAGTAGCAACTTTTTTCACATCATAATCGATTGAAACCTCTTCCAAGATAGTGGAATCATCACTAAATAAAGTCATGACCTCTGAAAATCCACTTTAATATTCATCACAATAAGATTCAACATCCTCCAAAATAGTGGGATCACTACTTCCTAAAGTTGACACTCTTCCAAACCCACTTTCATCAATATAATCACCATAGGTAAGAGGCATGCTATCATCATAACAACTTTGCACATCAAAACTTAGGATGCTAAAAATTGTTGCGGAACGTAGCAGAAATTCAAAATTTTCCTACGAGTCACCAAGATCTATCCATGGAGAGACTAGCAATGAGAGAGGGGAGTGCATCTACATACCCTTATAGATCGCTAAGCGGAAGCGCTCAAGAGAACGGGGTTGAGGGAGTCGTACTCGTCGTGATCCAAATCACCGGAGATCCTAGTGCCGAACGGACGGCACCTCCGCGTTCAACACACGTGCAGCCCGGTGACGTCTCCCATTCCTTGATCCAACAAGGAGAGAGCAAGAGGTTGGGGAAGACTCCGTCCAGCAGCAGCACAACGGCGTGGTGGTGGTGGAGGAGCGTGGCACTCCAGCAGGGCTTCGCCAAGCACCGCAAGAGACGAGGAGGGAAAGGGGTAGGGCTGCGCCAGGGAGAGGTCAAAACTCATGTGTTGGCAGCCCCAAAGACCTCAACTATATATAGGGGAGAGGGAGGGGGCTGCGCCCCCTTTAGGGTTCCCACCCCAAGGGGTGCGGCAGCCCCTAGATCCCATCTAGGGTGCGGCCAAGGGGGGAAGAGGGGGAAACTTACCCCCCAAGCAAGGTGGAGGCGCCCCTTCCCCAAACCTTAGGCTCCTTGGGCCCTGGTGGGGGGGCGCACCAGCCCACCTGGGGCTGGTCCCCTCCCACACTTGGCCCATGCAGCCCTCTGGGGCCGGTGGCCCCACTTGGTGGACCCCCGGACCCTCCCGGTGGTCCCGGTACATTACTGATAGCACCCGAAACTTTTCCGGTGACCAAAACAGGACTTCCCATATATAAATCTTTACCTCCGGACCATTCCGGAACTCCTCATGACGTCCGAGATCTCATCCGGGAGTCCGAACAACATTCGGTAACCACGTATATCTATTCCCTATAACCCTAGCGTCATCGAACCTTAAGTGTGTAGACCCTACGGGTTCGTGAACCATGCAGACATGACCGAGACATTCTCCCGTCAATAACCATCTGCGGGATCTGGATACCCATGTTGGCTCCCACATGTTCCACAATGATCTCATCGGATGAACCACGATGCAGAGGATTCAATCAATCCCGTATACAATTCCCTTTGTCTAGCGGTATAGTACTTGCCCGAGATTCGATCGTCGGTATGCCGATACCTTGTTCAATCTTGTTACCGGCAAGTCTCTTTACTCGTTCGGTAACACATCATCCCGCGATCAACCCCTTGGTCACATTGTGCACATTATGATGATGTCCTACTGAGTGGGCCCAGAGATACCTCTCCGTCACACGGAGTGACAAATCCCAGTCTCGATTCGTGCCAACCCAATAGACACTTTCGAAGATACCTGTAGTGCACCTTTATATCCACCTAGTTACGTTGTGACGTTTGGTACACCCAAAGGATTCCTACGGTATCCGGGAGTTGCACAATCTCATGGTCTAAGGAAATGATACTTGACACTAGAAAAGCTTTAGCAAACGAACGACACAATCTTTGTGCTAGGCTTAGGATTGGGTCTTGTCCATCACATCATTCTCCCAATGATGTGATCCCGTTGTCAACGACATCCAATATCCATGGTCAGGAAACCGTAACCATCCATTGATCAACGAGCTAGTCAACTAGAGGCTTACTAGGGACATGATGTTGTCTATGTACCCACACATGTATCTGAGTTTCCTATCAATACAATTATAGCATGGATAATAAATGATTATCATGAACAAGGAAATATAATAATAATAACTTATTTATTATTGCCTCTAGAGCATATTTCCAACAGTCTCCCACTCGCACTAGAGTCAATAATCTAGTTCACATCGCCATGTGATTAACACTCACAGGTCACATCGCCATGTGACCAACATCAAAAGAGTTTACTTGTGTCACTAAACTAGTTCACATCATCATGTGATTAAGACTCAGTGAGTTCTGGGGTTTGATCATGTTTTGCTTGTGAGAGAGGTTTTAGTCAACGGGTCTGCAACATTCAGATCCGTATGTACTTCGCAAATCTCTAGGTCATATTGTAAATGCTGCTTCCACGCTCCACTTGGAGCTATTCCAAATGATTGCTCCACTATACGTATCCGGTTTGCTACTCATAGCCATTCGGATAGGTGTTAAAGCTTGCATCGACGTAACCCTTTACGCCGAACTCTTTATCACCTCCATAATCGAGAAACATGTCCTTATTTACTCCAAGGACAATTTTGACCGATGTCCAATGATCCATTCCTGGATCACTCTTGTACCCCCTTGCCAGACACGTGGCAAGGCACATATCAGGTGCGGTACAAAGCATGACATACTGTATAGAGCCTATGGCTAAGGCATAGGGGGTGACATTCGTCCTTTCTCTTTCTTCTGCCGTGGTCGAGCTTTAAGTCTTAACTTCATACCTTACATCTCAGGCAAGAACTCCTTCTTTGACTGATCCATCTTGAACACCTTCAAGATCATGTCAAGGTATGTGCTCATTTGAAAGTACTATTTAGCGTTTTTGATCTATCCTCATAGATCTTGATGCTTAATGTTCAAGCAGCTTAATCCAGGTTTTCTATTGAAAAATACTTTTCAAATAACCATACATGCTTTCCAAAAATTCTACATCATTTCCGATCAACAATATGTCAACAACATGTACTCATCAAAAATGCTATAGTGCTCCCACTCACTTCTTTGGAAATACAAGTTTCTCATAAACTTTGTATAAACCCAAAATCTTTGATCATCTCATCAAAGCGTATATTCCAACTCCGAGATGCTTACTCCAGTCCCTAGAAGGATTGCTGGAGCTTTGCATAATTGTTAGCATCTTTCAGGATTGTCAAAACCTTCTGCTTGTATCACATACAACCTTTCCTCAAGAAAATCATCGAGGAAACATCGTTTTGACATCCTATATGCAAGATTTCATAAATAATGCAGTAATTGCTAATACAATTCCAACAAACTTTTAGCATCGCTACGAGTGAGAAAGCCTCACCGTAGTCAACTCCTTGAACTTGTCAGAAATCATCTTAATGATAAGTCAAGCTTTCTTAATGGTGATACTTACCATCATTGGCCGTCTTCCTTTTTAAAATCCATCTGTACCCAATAGCCTTACGACCATCAAGTAGTTCTGCCAAAGTCTACACTTTGTTTTCATACATGGATCCTCTCTCGGATTTTATGGCCTCGAGCCATTTGTCGGAATCCAGACCCACCATCGCTTCTCCATAGCTCGTAGGTTCATTGTTGTATAGAAACATGACCTCCAAGACAGGATTACCATACCACTCTGAAGCAGTACGCGTCCTTGTCATCCTACGAGGTTTGGCAGTGACTTGATCCGAGGCATCATGATCACTATCATCATCTTCCACTTCAATTGGTGTACGTGCCACAGGAACGACTTCCCGTGCCCTGCTACACACTAGTTGTAGTGACGGTTCAATAACCATATCAAGTCTCCACCATCCTCCCACTCAATATTTTGAGACAAACTTTTCCTCGAGAAAGGACCCGATTCAAGAAACAATCCCTATTGCTTTCAGATCTGAATTAGGAGGTATACCCAACTGTTTTGGGTGTCCTATGAAGATGCATTTTATCCGCTTTGGGTTCGAGCTTATCAACCTGAAACTTTTTCACATAAGCGTCGCAACCCCAAAGTTTTAAGAAACGACAACTTAGGTTTGTCCAAACCATAGCTCAAATGGTGTCGTCTCAATGGAATTACGTGGTGCCCTATTAAAGTGAGTGCGGTTGTCTCTAATGCCTAACCCATGAACGATAGTGGTAATTCGATAAGAGACATCATGGTACGAACCATATCCAATAGGGTGCAACTATGATGTTCGGACACACCATCACACTATGGTGTTCCAGGCGGTATTAATTGTGAAACAATTTCCACAATGTCTTAATTGCGTGCCAATGCTCGTAACTCAGGTACTCATCTCTATGATCATATCATAGACATTTTATCCTCTTGCCACGATGATCTTTAACTTCACTCTAAAATTACTTGAACCATTCAATAATTCAGACTCGTGTTTCATCAAGTAAATATACTCAGTATCTACTCAAATCATCCGTGAAGTAAGAACATAACGATATCCACTACGTGCCTCAGCACTCATTGGACTGCACACATCAAAATGTATTACTTCCAACAAGTTGCTTTCTTGTTCCATCTTACTGAAAACGAGGCTTTTCATTCATCTTGCCCATGGGGTATGATTTGCATGTCTCAAGTGATTTAGAATCAAGTGAGTCGAAACGATCCATCTGCATGGAGCTTCTTCATGCGTTTTATACCAATATGACTTACATGGCAATGCCACAAGTAGGTGGTACTATCATTACTATCTTATATCTTTTGGCATGAACATGTGTATCACTACGATCGAGATTCAATAAACCATTCATTTTAGGTGCAAGACCATTGAAGGTATTATTCAAATAAATAGAGTAACCATTATTCTCCTTAAATGAATAACCGTATTGCGATAGACATAATCCAATCATGTCTATGCTCAATGGAAACACCAAATAACAATTATTTAGGTTTAACACCGATCCCGATGGTAGAGGGAGCGTGCGATGTTTGATCACATCAACCTTGGAAAAACTTCCAACACACATCGTTATCTCACCTTTAGCTAGTCTCCGTTTATTCTGTAGCCTTTTATTTCGAGTTACTAACACTTAGCAACCGAACCGGTATCAATTACCATGGTGCTACTAGGAGTGCTAGTAGAGTACACATTATTATGATGTATATCCAATATACTTTCGTCGACCTTGCCTGCCTTCTTATCTACCAAGTATCTAGGGTGGTTCTGCTTCAGTGACCGTTCCCTCATTACAGAAGCACTTAGTCTCGGGTTTGGGTTCAACACTGGGTTTTCACTAGAGCAGCAACTGTGCCGTTTCATGAAGTATCCCTTCTTGCCCTTGCCCTTCTTGAAACTAGTGGTTTCACTAACCATCAACAATTGATGCTCCTTCTTGATTTCTACTTTCGCGGTGTCAAACATCGCGAATATTTCAAGGATCATCATATCTATCCCTGATATGTTATAGTTCATCACGAAGCTCTAGTAGCTTGGTGGCAATGTCTTTGGAGAAACGTCACTATCTCATCTGGAAGATTAACTCCCACTCAATTCAAGTGATTGTTGTACCCAGACAATCTGAGTACAAGCTCAACGATTGAGATCTTCTCCCTTAGTTTGTAGGCTAGAAAACTTGTCGGAGGTCTTATACCTCTTGACGTGGACACGAGCCTGAAATCCCAATTTCAGCCCTCAGAACATCTCATATGTTCCGCGACGTTTCAAAGACGTCTTCGGTGCCTCAATTCTAAACCATTTAACATTACCCACTGAACTATCACGTAGTCATCAAAACGTGTATGTCAGATGTTCACAACATCCACAAACGACGTTCGAGGTTCAGCACACCGAGCGGTGCATTAAGGACATAAGCCTTCTACGCAGCAATGAGGACAATCCTCAGTTTACGGACCCAGTCCGCATAATTGCTACTATCAACTTTCAACTATATTTTCTATAGGAACATATCTAAAATAATAGAACTAAAACGTGAGCTACGACATAATTTGCAAAAATCTTTTGACTATGTTCAGGATAATTAAGTTCATCTTATGAACTCCCACTCAGATAGACATCCCTCTAGTCATCTAAGTGATTACATGATCCGAGTCAACTAGGCCATCTCCGATCATCACGTGAGACGGACTAGTCATCATTGGTGAACATCTTCATGTTGATCGTATCTACCATACGACTCATGCTCGACCTTTCGGTCTCTTGTGTTCCGAGGCCATGTCTGTACATGCTAGGCTCGTCAAGTCAACCTACGTGTTTTGCGTGTGTAAATCTGGCTTACACCCGTTGTATGTGAACGTTAGAATCTATCACACCCGATCATCACGTGGTGCTTCGAAACAACAAACTTTTGCAACGGTGCACAGTTAGGGGGAACACTTTCTTGAAATTTTAATGAGGGATCATCTTATTTACTACCGTCATTCTAAGCAAATAAGATGCATAAACATGATAAACATCACATGCAAGCAAATAGTGACATGATATGGCCAATATCATTTTGCTCCTTTTGATCTCCACCTTCGGGGCTCCATGATCATCATCGTCACCGGCATGACACCATGATCTCCATCATCGTGTCTCCATGAAGTTGTCTCGCCAACTATTACTTCTACTAGTGTGGCTAACAGTTAGCAATAAAGTAAAGTAATTACATGGTGTTTGTTCAATGACACGCATGTCATACAATAAATTAAGACAACTCCTATGGCTCCTGCCGGTTGTCATACTCATCGACATGCAAGTCGTGATTCCTATTACAAGAACATGATCAATCTCATACATCACATATCATTCATCACATTCTTTTTGGCCATATCACATCACATAGCATACCCTGCAAAAACAAGTTAGACGTCCTCTAATTGTTGTTTGCATGTTTTACGTGGCTGCTATGGGTTTCTAGCAAGAACGTTTCTTACCTACGCAAAAGCCACAACGTGATATGCTAATTGCTATTTACCCTGCATAAGGACCCTTTTCATCGAATCCGATCCGACTAAAGTGGGAGAGACTGGCACCCGCTAGCCACCTTATGCAACAAGTGCATGTCAATCTATGGAACCTGTCTCACGTAAGTGTACATGTAAGGTCGGTCCGGGCCGCTTCATCCCACAATACTGTCGAAACAAGATTGGACTAGTAACGGTAAGCATATTGAACAAAATCAACGCCCACAACTACTTTGTGTTCTACTCATGCAAAGAATTTACGCAATAGACCTAGCTCATGATGCCACTGTTGTGGAACGTAGCAGAAATTTAAAATTTTCCTACGAGTCACCAAGATCTATATATGGAGAGACTAGCAACGAGAGAGGGGAGTGCATCTACATACCCTTGTAGATCGCTAAGCGGAAGCATTCAAGAGAACGGGGTTGAGGGAGTCATACTCGTCGTGATCCAAATCACCGTCGATCCTAGTGCCGAACGGACGGCACCTCCGCGTTCAACACACGTGCAGCCCGATGACGTCTCCCATGCCTTGATCCAGCAAGGAGAGAGGGATAGGTTGGGGAAGACTCCGTCCAGTAGCAGCACAACGGTGTGGTGGTGGTGGAGGAGCGTGGCACTCCAGCAGGGCTTCGCCAAGCACCGCAAGAGACGAGGAGGGAGAGGGGTAGGACTGCGCCAGGGAGAGGTCAAAACTCATGTGTTGGCAGCCCCAAAGACCTCAACTATATATAGGGGAGAGGGAGGGGGCTGCGCCCCCTTTAGGGTTCCCACCCCAAGGAGTGCGACAGTCCCTAGATCCCATCTAGGGTGCGGCCAAGGGGGGAGAGGGGGAAACTTGCCCCCCAAGCAAGGTGGAGGCTCCCCTTCCCCAAACCTTAGGCTCCTTGGGCCCTGGTGGGGGGGGCGCACCAGCCCACCTGGGGCTGGTCCCATCCCACACTTGGCCCATGCAGCCCTCTGGGGCCGGTGGCCCACTTGGTGGACCCCCGGGACCCTCCCGGTGGTCCCGGTACATTACCGATAGCAACCGAAACTTTTCTAGTGACCAAAACAGGACTTCCCATATATAAATCTTTACCTCCGGACCATTCCGGAACTCCTCGTGACGTCCGGGATCTCATCCGGGAGTCCGAACAACATTCGGTAACCACATATATCTCTTCCCTATAACCCTAGTGTCATCGAACCTTAAGTGTGTAGACCCTATGGGTTCGGGAACCATGCAGACATGACCGAGACATTCTCCCGTCAATAACCAACAGCGGGATCTGGATATCCATGTTGGCTCCCACATGTTCCACGATGATCTCATCAGATGAACCACGATGTCGAGGATTCAATCAATCCCGTATACAATTCCCTTGGTCTAGCGGTATAGTACTTACCCGAGATTCGATCGTCGGTATGCCGATACCTTGTTCAATCTCGTTATCGGCAAGTCTCTTTCCTCGTGCTGTAACACATCATCCCGCGATCAACCCCTTGGTCACATTGTGCACATTCTGACGATGTTCTATAGAGTGGGCCCAGAGATACCTCTCTGTCACACGGAGTGACAAATCCCAATCTCGATTCGTGCCAACCCAACAGACACTTTTGGAGATACCCGTAGTGCACCTTTATAGCCACCCAGTTACGTTATGACATTTGGTACACCCAAAGCATTCCTACGGTATCCGGGAGTTGCACAATCTCATGGTCTAAGGAAATGATACTTGACACTAGAAAAGCTTTAGCAAACGAAGTACACGATCTTTGTGCTAGGCTTAGGATTGGGTCTTGTCCATCACATCATTCTCCTAATGATGTGATACCGTTATCAACGACATCCAATATCCATGGTCAGGAAACCGTAACCATCTATTGATCAACGAGCTAGTCAACTAGAGGCTTACTAGGGACATGATGTTGTCAATACAATTATAGCATGGATAATAAACGATTATCATGAACAAGGAAATATAATAATAAAACTTATTTATTATTGCCTCTAGAGCATATTTCCAACAAAAATATCATCTTCATTAAACGTAGCATCCCCAAGCTTGGGACAAACATTAATTTCAGAAAATATATTCTCAAATATTTCATCCTAATCAAACATAGCTTCCCCAAGCTTCGGCCTTTTCATATCATAAGCATAATCACTCTCATCATTAATAGTATGGATAGCACCAATAGTATAGCAATTATCATCATCACAATGAGTAGTAGGAGCAACATCATTTGGGAAAGATACTATTTTACATTTGATTCTCTGTTTTTTCTTTTTCTTCTTCACATTATGTGTGGGTTCAACCTTCTTCTCTGAGCTCCTTATTGATGAGATTGGTTGAATAGAAAGCTCCTCCTCGTTACCAGATTCATCATAAGAAATAATTGGAGGATATTGGGAGGTCTCTTCCCTTTCATTAGTATTCTCTTCATCTTCTATTTTCTTTCTTTTCTTTAGGTAATTGGCAATATAAGGATTTTCAATGCAATTCACCGCACAATACAAATAAATCTTCTCTAGATCAATATCAAGGAATTTCTCATGGGAAAATTCTGGAAGGTCCTTAATTAAACGTTTCATTTCTTCAGAACTCAAGAGAAAACTAAGTTATTTATGATGTGCAAGGGAAATGATATCGTCACAATTTTTGGACACGATTCGATCATGAAACAATTTGCATCGGAGATGTAAATGACCACGTTCATTGCAAAGTTCACAAGTACGGCAAAGGAAATTTAAATTTTCAGCACTCACATTTAGCCTTTCTTGCAACCATTTAGTTTCTAAATGCTTATGCCTCTTGCAAAATCTATCTTCCCTATTTGGTGTGTACTTGCAAACCCAATACACTCCACAAAAATCGACATGCTTATAAGAGATATTTTCATCATGACTAGTGCAATCATCATTAGTACTATGGATATTCAAGGAGTTCATACTAACAACATTGCAATCATTCTCATCATTCAAAGATTTAGTGCCAAACATTTTATAGACTTCTTCTAGCACTTGAGCACAATTTTCTTTTTCATCATATTCACAAAAGATATTAAAAAGATGAAGCGTATGAGACAAACTCAACTCCATTTTTTTTCTTTTATAGACTAAACTAGTGATAACACAAGAAACAAAAATATTCAATTGCAAGATCTAAAGATATACCTTCAATTACTAACCTCCCCGGCAACGGCGCCAGAAAAGAGCTTGATGTCTACTACGCAACCTTCTTCTTGTAGACGTTGTTGGGACTCCAAGTGCAGAGGTTTGTAGGACAATAGCAAATTTCCCTCTAGTGGATGACCTAAGGTTTATCAATCTGTGGGAGGCGTAGGATGAAGATGGTCTCTCTCAAGCAAGCCTGCAACCAAATAACAAAGAGTCTCTTGTGTCCCCAACACACCCAATACAATGGTAAATTGTATAGGTGCACTAGTTTGGCGAAGAGATGGTGATACAAGTGCATTATGGATGATAGATATAGGTTATTGTAATCTGAAAATATATAAACAACAAGGTAAATAATAGCAAAAGTGAGCATAAACGGTATTGCAACGCTAGGAAACAAGGCCTAAGGTTCATACTTTCACTAGTGCAAGTTCTCTCAACAATAATAACATACTTGGATCATATAACTATCCCTCAACATGCAACAAAGAGTCACTCCAAAGTCACTAATAGCGGAGAACAAACGAAGAGATTATGGTAGGGTACGAAACCACCTCAAAGTTATCCTTTCTGCTCAATCTATTCCAGAGTCCATAGTAAAATAACACGAAGCTATTCTTTCTGTTTGATCTATCATAGAGTTTGTACTAGAATAACACCTTAAGACACAAGTCAACCAAAACCCTAATGTCACCTAGATACTCCAATGTCACCTCAAGTATCCGTGGGCATGATTATACGATATGCATCACACAATCTCAGATTCATCTATTCAACCAACACAAAGTACTTCAAAGAGTGCCACAAAGTTTCTACCGGAGAGTCAAGACGAAAACATGTGCCAACCCCTATGCATAAGTTCATTGAACCCGCAAGTCGATCACCAAAACATACATCAAGTAGATCACATGAATATCCCATTGTCACCACAGATAAGCACGGCAAGACATACATCAAGTGTTCTCAAATCCTTAAATACTCAATCCGATAAGATAACTTCAAGAGGAAAACTCAATTCATCACAAGAGAGTAGAGGGGGAGAAACATCATAAGATCCAACTATAATAGCAAAGCTCGCGATACATCAAGATCGTATCATCTCAAGAACACGAGAGAGAGAGAGAGAGAGAGAGAGAGAGAGAGAGAGAGATCAAACACATCGCTACTGGTACATACCCTCAGCCCCGAGGGTGAACTACTCCCTCATCATGGAGAGCGACGGGATGATGAAGATGGGCACCGGTGATGGATTCCCCCTCTGGCAGGGTGCCGGAACGGGCTCCCAAGAGATTTTTGGTGGCTACAGAGGCTTGCGGCGGCGGAACTCCCAATCTATTCCGTTCTGTGATGTTTTTAGGGTATATGGAGATATATAGGCAAAAGAAGTCAGTCAGGGGAGCCACAAGGGGCCCACGAGGGTGGGGGGCGCGCCCAGGGGAGGTGGGCGCGCCTCCCTGCCTTGTGGCCACCTTGAAGCTTCCCTTACATGCACTCCAAGTCCCTAGATTGCTTCCGTTCTAAAAATAACTTTCCCGAAGGTTTCATTCTGTTTGGACTCTGTTTGATATTCCTTTTCTTCGAAACACTGAAATAGGCAAGAAAACATCAATATGGGTTGGGCCTCCGGTTAAGAGGTTAGTCCCAAAGAATAATATAAAAGTGTATAATAAAGCCCATAAACATCCAAACAGATAATAATATAGCATGAATGCTTCATAAATTATAGATACGTTGGAGACGTATCAGGTAGGAAGGCGACCCCGCCGACGCACGCACCGCGGCCCTCCCAGGTCATGCACGATGAGCAGCGCCGCGATGCTGGTGACACCGGGCATCGTCGCGGCAAGAGCCCTCACCACCATTCTCAAGATGCACAGGGCCGACATGCACGCCAAGATGTTGGTGAAAAGGGCGCGCGGCCGCGGAACCGTGACGGAACTCATTCTAACGTAGTTACAAGTCCAAGCTCCTCCCGTTCCTCCCGCTTGTCGCTGCCACCGATGCGAGCAGAAGCGTTGGCGTGAGCACAGCTACTCCTCGACTTCCCTCCTACTGCGGAGAAGCAAGAAGAATGGAGGGCCGCTATCCAAAGCCTTATTGGCCATGCCAGCAGGGACGGTCACCAGGAGGCAAGTCCCTCGCAGCGCCGGACCATTGAGCCGGCGTGCGTTGATAGTGGAAGGGTTGGAGGCACCACAGCCATGGTGCACTCCCCTCCATCGCGACAGCGGCGATCGCTAGCTCATCGGGTTGACGCCCGTGATAACGTGTCCATGGCATCGTCTGATCCACCAGCATGTTGTGATCAACGTCAAGTTCTCCGTGAACGGCTCAAGGAGGATGCCTGGCCCACCATCGAGCAGCGACGGGAGGCGCGCCACAAATCTGATAGGCGTGCTAGGCCCACTGCATACAGGCCTGCGTCGGAGGATGCTAATGACTTGCCTTATGCAACAACCTGTACAGTTCCAGTGGCCCACCACCCGCACGTTCAAACCAAAGGTCCCGGAGAAGTACGACCGCGAGACTCATCTATCTGAGTTCCTGAGCATTTACACCATCATGATGCAAGCCGCCGGAGCTCCGAATGGCAAGGTACTCGCCAACTATTTCTCGTTGGTGCTCAAGCCCAACGTTAGGTCATGGTTGATGCACCTGCCGATAGATTCCATCTCCTCTTGGTCAGATCTGTGCCACGATTTTGTTGGTGCCTTTACGGGCAGCCACATAGCTCCTGGCCAGACAAGTAATTTGCATGTGATCCCTCAGAGGGATGGCGAATGCTTGCGTAAATACATACAAAGGTGTGACACTCCAAAAAAAATTCATTTTGGTTTTCAGCAAAATTCCTTGTTTGATTTGAAGGAGGCTATTTAAAATCTTTTAAAAAGACTCTTCCCCTCAAATATTTTTCTTTGATAAAATCTTTATGGGGTTATCCTCAACCTTGATGGTTGTCTTTGAAGGTTTTTCTTTGGTGTTAACTCATCACAATTATTTTTGAAAGTTTTTCATTTAAAAATAAATCCTATGGGCTTTGGATTTATTCCTTTTTATTTCCAACCATCCCCTTTCACCATGTCTCATATTAAAATTTTCCCCAAAACACCTCCCTCCACTTTGGGTCAAGTCAAGTAGTCAATCCCAGCAAGTTCAACTCATTTTTGATTTTTATTCCATTTATTTTACCCCAAAACTATATCTGTTTTTATTTTTGGACCTAGGTGGTTTACAAAGGAAGTATCTATTTCCCTTTGAGTTTTGATCTCAAACCAACTCCTCTAGCTAGTCCTTAGCACCCACAACCTAGATCCATCAAGATCCACTCTTCCACAATTCAAATTCTTCAAGTTTCACTCACTGCAAGTTTGGACCAGATTCATCATTTTTGGTGAAATTCATATTTTCTCTTCTCCAAAAATTCTACCAAAAATCAGGCAGCCCCCAGGTGCATTGAGAAGCCACCTCACCAAAGATCAACTCTAGATAAATTGCCCACATGCCAAAACCATTTCATCGAACACCTTGCCTGCACTGTTACTGTACATGTTCAGAAATTTAGTGATTCAGGCGACCGTCAGTGTCGTTTTCTTCAGAGTCTTGGTGTCGATCTCACCAGTGCACACGCTGGCGCCTTGCGCACTGCTGCTCCTTCTTATCCAGAGCACCACACACTCTCTTGGACGGGCGCAGGTGTCGGTGGTGGCGTGCCTCACCGACGCCGGCAGCTTCTGCGGTGGCAAAGCCACCCGTGGCGACCAGCGGGAGCCGGCGCCAGCTTTCTGCACCGTCCAGCACTGCCCAAAGCACGCAAGTCCTTCGCGTGGCTGTCTACTTGCCAGCGCACGCTGCAGCACCATTGCCATGGCCTGGCGAGCACAGGGCGCGCTCTCTGCCGCCGACGGGCCTGCGAGGCGCCGTTCCGTTGAAACCGCAGAACAAGCCTAATTCAACCGAGTTTAATGTTTGGATGAAACCAGTGGATCTCCACGTTGATGCCCAGCCACCTAAACCACCCGTCCGGCCACTGCAACACCGTAATCGCCGCCGGAGTTATCCCGTTCGCGGGAGCCACCTCGGGCCGGCTATAAATAGCCATCCCGAGCTCGCCTTCGACCAGCACTACTCCCTCCACCCCACCAGAGCCCTGCCAAGACACCAGGAGGACCCCGAGGAGGCCTTCTTCTCCGTCTCCGGTCGCCCCGTTCCGCCTCAGGCTCCAGCTCAATCCACTCAGGTGAGGCCACCCCCGCCTCCCGAACCTCGTCAGTAGCCCTCTTGTGCACCCAGTACTCTAACCCGAGCTTCAATTCCACCTCCGTAGCTCTCCCAGACGAGTCCAGCAATGCCCGAACCACCGTCCGCCGGAGTTGAGGCCACCGCCGACGTGGTGCTCGCCGACGACCAACTCGACCACCCACAGGTGCGGAAGAACCCAAGGGACCCGTAGGTACCACCCACTCTTCCTAACTCGCCGTGGATCGCTGCCGGCGACCACCGCAGCCTTCGGGCGCCGGCGCGCTCTGTTTTCTCCCTCCAAATTTCAAACCTGACGAGTGGGACCCCCTCATCAGCCTCTCACTTCTATTCGAACCGTTTTCTCTAGAAAGCGCCTTCGGGCAAAATACGCTTTCGATCTGAAGCGTTTTTCTGGCTTTTTCTGTCCAGCCCCTTGGAAAGTTTCTGTTTCATTACAGACAAGTCCCTGGGCTAAAACTTTAATATATTTTAAACAAAAGATGATTTTTGATTGATTCTTTTTCTGTCACCTTGCCCGTCCGACGAGCCCATTAGCTCCGCGCTGCCATCCTCGACCTATATGACGACTCACGCAAGCCGAGATGCCCTGCAGAGCTGCCCTCGACGTCGTCCTCCTCGTCGGTGCCGCGGATCGCCGCCGTCAAATTCGTCGCCGTTTGGCCTTCCCCGAGCTCGCCGTCCACCTCTACGGGATCCATGTAAGCTCACCGTCCGTTTCCCCCTCTCCTTTCCTTTGCTTGCGTGTCGTAGCCTGCTACCTGTCGAACCCGCGAGCACCTCGCCGCCATCCATGGCGCCACCGTGACCAGAACCCGAGCTAGCCGCTCCCGCGCACGTCACCTTGCTCCTGGTGACGCCAGGAGGCCGTAGAGGCCTTCCGCAGCCCCTGCCGTGCCCTGCAGCCACATCCCGCCCGGAGCCGTGTTTCGGCCACTGCCCCGAGCTCCGCTCCGGCGAGCTCCGGCCACCCCGCGTCCTCCCGTCGCCTCCCCTAGATGCGCGAGAGCCCGGGCTACACCCGGTGCCCTTAGCCGCCGCCCCCGTGGCTTGTAACACGGACACCGCTGTGTCCCGTGATCACCGGCGACGACCTCGCCGGTCTGGCAGGTGGACCCCACCGGCCAGGACTTAGTTAGCACTAACCCCCCCCACCTATGACACTGACAGTGGGCCCCGGAGCCCTAATCTATTAATTAGATTAGGAATAACCCCCTGTTAATTAGCTGTGTCACTGACGTGTGGACCCCGCACGTCAGGTTTGACTTGGACCCGGTCAGCTGACCTGCTAATGTCAGTGTGATGTCATGCTGACGCAGTAATAGGTTTTTCTGGATTTATTCTTTCTTAGGAAATTCCAGAAAATAGTGTTAACTTCAAAAATTCATAGAAATTCAACCATAACTCCAAATGAAATAATTTATATATGAAAAATGATCAGAAAAATCTAATCTATCCATCTGTACCATTTTCATGCATGATAGAACAACTTAGGGCTGCTGTTTAGACCAAATCTTATAATGGCATTTAAACCTTCACATATGGAGTTTGAATTTGAACCTGGGGTTCAAACCAACTTCATTTAACCTGCTACTAGTTGCATTAGCTCAAACCACAGCATATTGCCATGTCATGAGCATGCATCATATTGTGCATTGCATTGATTGTGTTTCTTTCTCAGTTGCCGGTAATTGCCCCCTCTCGATAGACACGTTTCGACGATGTGATCAATGACACCAATGAAGAACTATACTATCTTCAGAAGTGCCAGGCAAGCAAAACCCCCTTGTTCAATCTGGCACAATCCCACTCTCTCGCTACTGCTCTCTTTTACTGCATTAGGACAACAACGATTCAACTGTTACTTGTTGCGGTAGCTGAACCCCTTTATCCTCTGCATGACCTGTCATCGCCACAGTAAATAGATGAAACCCACTAGCATGAGTAGGAGTTGTTTGAGCCCTGTTGTGCCTACTCATTCATGCTTGTTTGTCATGCCTGCTACTGCTTAGAGTTGAGTCAGGTCTGATTCATCGAGGATGAATCGGAGGTGTGTAAACATGTCCTACTGTGTGTGAGCTAAGTGTGTGAACACGATTTGGTAAAGGTAGCGGTGAGAGGCCATGTAGGAGTACATGGTGGGTTGTCTCATTGAAGCCGTCCTCAGGAACTGAGTTCTGTGTTTGTGATCCATGAACAGCTACTACCACACATTGGAATGCTTAAGTGCCCCTCTCAACTTATTAATCAACTCGATCTCTATCCAGGAGTTGCAACTAGTTTCTGGTGTTTGTAGGTAGTGTTAGTAGTCTACCAAGTGGCACCCGGTACAGGTGGGCTTGGGACAGACTAGGCACCGTGGCACGGTGTACCAAGCGTAGATCCACCTATCGAGGTGGGCTTGGGAACCCTGCACACATCGTTTGGGGCCGTGAGCGACACCCCGGCCGGATCTCCTTGCGGATGGAACCCGAATAGGCGATAAACCTGGACTAGAGACTTGTGTGGTTAGTCAGGTCGTGGCCGACACCCTCGCCAGGCTTCCGCTTAAAGGTTGCCAAGATACATGACGTGTACATGGCGGTAAGTGGCGAGAGCGTGTGTGAAGAAGTACACCCCTGCAGGGTTAATATGATCTATTCGAATAGTCGTGTCCGCGGAAAAGGACTTCTGGGTTGCCTGTACAGTTCATAGACAAGTGAAAGTGGATACTCTAAAATACGCAAGATAAGCATGAGTGCTATGGATGGCGTTCTCGTAGGGAAACGGGAGCGGATCCATAGTGGTGTATTGATATGGTGAATATGTGGACTCGTGTGCGCCACCTCAAAAGAGATACATGCAGTCGTAGTTCAGGATAGCCACCGAGTCAGAGCTGGCTTGCTGCAGTTAAACTCCACCATCCCTTTGTTGATAACGATGCATATGTAGATAGTTCTGATGTAAGTCTTGCTGGGTACATTTGTACTCACGTTTTCCCATTTTATGTTTTGCAGAGAGACTTCGGTCTCACTAGTAGTTCCGCGTGGACTTCGACGTTTAGCTTGTTACCTCAGCTACGATCTTGTGCCCTTGGCAGGATCTGGTAGATAGTCAGGCTTCTCAGCCTTTTTCATTTGTAGATGTCTGTACTCAGACATGTTAAGCTTCCGCTTGTGCTTTGACTTATATGCTCTGAATGTTGGGTCATGAGACCCATGTTTGTAATATCTCGCTCCTCGGAGCCTACTGAATAAAATACTTGAGTTGTAGAGCCATGTTGTGATGCCATGTTGTCTTTGCACATATCGAGCATATTGTGTGTATGTTATTGAAATGCTTGGTATGTGTGGGATCTGACTATCTAGTTGTTTATCCTTAGTAGCCTCTCTTACCGGGAAATGTCTCCTAGTGTTTTCACTGAGCCATGGTAGCTTGCTACTGCTCCGGAACACTAAGGCTGGCCGGCATGTGTCCTTCTTTGTTCCTGTGTCTGTCCCCTCGGGGAAATGTCACGCGATGAATACCAGAGTCATGTTAGCCCGCTACAGCCCGGTTCACCGGAGTCCTGCTAGCCCAGTGCTACAGCCTGGATTCACTCACTGATGACCGACACATTCGCTGTTGGGTCATGGATGCCTGTCCCTGTAAGTTTGTGCCACTTTGGGTTTACGACTAGCCATGTCAGCCCGGGCTCCTTATCATATGGATGCTAGAGACACTATCATATACGTGTGCCAAAAGGCGCAAACGATCCCGGGCAAACTTAAGGCGACACTCGTGGGGATACCGTGTGTGAGGCCGCAAAGTGATATGAGGTGTTACATGCTAGATCGATGTGGCATTGAGTCGGGGTCCTGACAAATGGTTTATGTTTTCTCGCATCTCAGTTAAAGTATATTGTCATGGATCATTCAAACATGTTGAGATTGCCTTTCCCCCTCATGCTAGCAAAAAATTCCTAGCACCAAGTAGAGATACTACTTGTGCTTCCAAATATCCTTAAACCCAGTTTTGCCATGAGAGTCCACCATATCTACCTATGGATTGAGTAAGATCCTTCAAGTAAGTTGTCATTGGTGTAGGCAATAAAAATTGCTCTCTAAATATGCATGACTTATTAGTGCGGAGAAAATAAGCTTTATACGAGCTTGTTATGGAAGCAATAAAAGAGACGGGCTGCATAATAAAGGTCCATATACAAGTGGCAATATAAAGTGATGTTCTTTCGTATTAAGATTTTGTGTATCCAACCCTAAAAGCGCATGACAACCTCTGCTTCCCTCAGCGAAGGGCCTAACTTTTACTTTATGTATTTTACTTTATGCAAGAGTCGAGGTGATCTTCACCTTTCCCTTTTTCATTTTATACTTTGGCAAGCATCACGTGTTGGAAAGATCCTGATACATATATCCAATTGGATGTTCGTTAGCATGAACTATTATTGTTGACATTACCCTTGAGGTAAAACATTGGGAGGCAACATTATAAGCCCCTATCTTTCTCAGTGTCCGATTAAAACTCCATAACCATAAGTATTGCGTGAGTGTTAGCAATTGTAGAAGACTATATGATAGTTGAGTATGTGGACTTGCTGAAAAGCTCTATTCTTGACTCTTTCTGACATTATGATAAATTGCAATTGCTTCAATGACTGAGATTATAGTTTGTTAGTTCCCAATGAAGTTTATGTTCCATACTTGACATTGTGAATAGATTGTTACTTGAGCATAAGAAATCATACGACAAAATCTATATATGTTGTGTTATAAGAATGATCATGATGCCCACATGTTCGTATTTTATTTTTATCGACACCTCTATCTCTAAACATGTGGACATATTTTTCGATTTCGGCTTCCGCTTGAGGACAAGCGAGGTCTAAGCTTGGGGGAGTTGATACGTCCATTTTTGCATCATGCTTTTATATCAATATTTATTGCATTATGGGCTGTTATTACACGTTATGCCACAATACTTATGGCTATTCTCTCTTATTTTACAAGGTTTACCATGAAGAGGGGCAATGCCGGCAGCTGGGATTCTGGCTGGAAAAGGAGCAAATATTGGAAACCTATTCTGCACAGCTCCAAAAGTCCCGTAACTCCATGAAAGTTACTTTTGGATTTAATAAGAAATTATGAGCAAAGAAAGTATCCGAGGGGGCCCACACCCTGGCCAGGAGGGTGGGGGCGCCCCCCCTACTGGGCGCGCCCCTGTCTCCTGGGCCCCTTGGTGGCCCTCTGGTGCCCAACTTCTGCTATATGATGTCTTTTACCCTGGAAAAAATCATAAGGAAGCTCACGACACGAAACTCCGCCGCCACGAGGCGAAACCTTGGCGGAACCAATCTAGGTCTCCGACGGAGCTGTTCTGCCCGGGAAACTTCCCTCTAGGAGGGGGAAATCATCATCATCATCATCACCAACGATCCTCTCATCGGGAGGGGGTCAATCTCCATTAACATCTTCACCAGCATCATCTCCTCTCCAGACCCTAGTTCATCTCTTGTATCCAATCTTGTATCAAAACTACAAATTGGTGGTACCTGTGGGTTGCTAGTAGTGTTGATTACTCCTTGTAGTTGATGCTAATTGGTTTACTAGGTGGAAGATCATTTGTTCAGATCCTTTATGCATATTAATACTCCTCTGATTATGAACATGAATATGCTTTGTGAGTAGTTCCGTTTGTTCGCGAGGACATGGGTGAAGTCTTACTATTAGTAGTCATGTGAATTTGGTATTCGTTCGATATTTTGATGAGATGTATGTTGTCTCTCCTCTAGTGGTGTTATGTGAGCATTGACTACATGACACTTCACCATTATTTGGGCCTAGAGGAAGGCACTGGGAAGTAATAAGTAGAAGATGGGTTGCTAGAGTGACAGAAGCTTAAACCCTAGTTTATGCGTTGCTTCGTAAGGGGCTGATTTGGATCCATATGTTTCATGCAATGGTTAGGTTTACCTTAATACTTCTTTTGTAGTTGCAGATTCTTGCAATAGGGGTTAATAATAAGTGGGATGCTTGTCCAAGTAAGAGCAGTACCCAAGCACTGGTCCACCCACATATCAAATTATCAAAGTACCGAACGCGAATCATATAAGCGTGATGAAACTAGCTTGACGATAATTCCCATGTGTCCTTGGGAGAGCTTTTCTCATCATAAGAAATTGTCCAGGCTTGTCCTTTGATAAAAAAAGGATTGGGCCACATTGTTGCACCTTATTTACTTTCATTGCTTGTTACCCGTTACAAATTATCTTATCACAAAACTATCTACTAACTACAATTTCAGTGCTTGCAGAGAATACCTTACTGAAAACCGCTTGTCATTTCCTTCTGCTCCTCGTTGGGTTCGACACTCTTACTTATCGAAAGGACTATGATAGATCCCCTATACTTGTGGGTCATCAGTGGGCTGCTGCCCTCTCTCTCCCTTAAGGCCCACTAAGGCCCAATACTTCCTTGGGGGGTTCCAGTAACCCCTCCGGCACTCTAGTTTTCTCCGAAATCACCAGGAACACTTTCGGTGTCCGAATATAGCCGTCCAATATATCAATCTTTATGTCTCGACCATTTTGAGACTCGTCGTCATGTCCGTGATCACATCTTCGACTCCGAACTACCTTCAGTACATCAAAACACATAAACTCATAATACCAATCATCATCGAACGTTAAGCGTGCGGACCCTACGGGTTCGAGAACTATGTAGACATGACCGAGACACGTCTCCGGTCAATAACCAATATAAAAACCTGGCTGCTCATATTGGTTCCTACATATTCTACAAAGATCTTTATCAGTCAAACCGCATAACAACATACGTTGTTCCCTTTGTCATTGGTATGTTACTTGCTCGAGATTCGATCGTCGGTATCTCAATACCTAGCTCAATCTCGTTACCAGCAAGTCTCTTTACTCGTTCCATAATACTTCATCCCGCAACTAACTCATTAGTCACAATGCTTGCAAGGCTTATAGTGATGAGTATTACCGAGAGGGCCAAGAGACACCTCTCCGAAACACGGAGTGACAAATCCTAATCTTGATCTATGCCAACCCAACAAACACCTTCGGACACACCTGTAGAGCACCTTTATAATCACCCTTTTAGGTTGTGACATTTGGTAGCACACAAAGTGTTCCTCCGGTATTCGGGAGTTGCATAATCTCATAGTCTGAGGAACTTGTATAAGTCATGAAGAAAGTAGTAGCAATGAAACTAACACGATCATAATGCTAAGCTAATGGATGGTCATGTCCATCACATCATTCTCCTAATGATGTGTTCCCGTTCATCAAATTACAACACATTTCTATGGTTAGGAAACATAACCATCTTTGATTAATGAGCTAGTCAAGTAGAGGCATACTAGGGACTATAGTTTTTGTCCATGTATTCACACATTTACTAAGTTTCCGGTTAATACAATTCTAGCATGAATAATAAACATGTATCATGAATTAAGGAAATAAGTAATAACTTTATTACTGACTCTAGGGCATATTTCCTTCAAGAAGGGCCAGGATGGCACGGATGGATCCAGCAAGAAGCGCGCTGCTCGAGGGGGACGCTGCGACAAGGAGAAGAAACAAGAGAGGTATGCTTGAGGCCGCGACAAGAAATAGGGAGATGATGATCATGACGATGATGACGAGTCCACCGAGCATGACTTGCAAAAAGCGACGGAAGTCATGTGTGTTGATGGAGGTGCCTCGTTGCATTCTTCGCACCACCAACTTAAATAGTGGGCATGTGAGATTAATGCGACAATGCCGATGATCGACTCCAATAAGCCACTAAAATGGTCCAACACGCCTATCATTTTTTACGCCGAGGATCACCCTGATCGCACTACCGCGGTCGGGTGTTTGCCATTGTTGGTCTCACCAACAATACGCATCCTCAAGGTGACAAAAATGCTAGTTGACAGTGGGGCCGGTCTAAACTTGATATCGCCGAATGTAATGAAGAGGTTGCAGATCACTGATGAAGATCTCGAAGAAATAGGTACGTTCCAAGGGACCAATCCAGGGAGAAACCAGCCCAAAGGAAAGGTCACACTACCGGTTATGTTTGGTGGCGACCTGAACTACTGGATAGAGAGGATCATTTTTTATGTCCCGAGATCCCATTACCATATAACGGGATCCTTGGCCGTCCAGCACTGGCCAAGTTCATGGCGGCGTCACACTACGCGTATAACAAGCTAAAGTTGCCCGGCCCAGTGAGCATCATCACTGTCGGTTGCGACAAGAGGGATGCGCTCCCCTGTGCTGACCAACTCTACCGAGAGGCAGTTGCAGCATCTGCCGCCAAGGCACTTGCTCCTGCCACTAAGAAGAAGACTGGCAAGACCTCAACCACCGGCAAGACTTCTGCCCCCGGCAAGGACTCCTGCGCCTAGTCCAGCAAATGTGCCTCCTCGGAGTGCTGCGTTTGCAATGAGGACGTGCCAGAGAGCTCCACCGGCAAGAGCAAGAGATCTAAGGCAGCACCACCAGAAACCAAGAGGGTACTCGTCAAGGAGGATGGCATGGGCGGAGCTTTTACCATAAGCTCCACACTGGACAACAAATAGGGAAGAGCGCTCGTCACATTCCTACGGGCGAATGTCGATGTGTTTGCATGGCAATCATCTGACATCCCCGGTGTTCCCAGGAGGTGATTTTTGGGGAATGCGGTAATTTCAAAAAAATTCCTATGATCACGCAAGATATATCTATGTGATGCATAGCAACGAGAGGGGAGAGTGTGTCCATGTACCCTCGTAGACCGAAAGCGGAAGCATTTAGTTAACGCGGTTAATGTAGTCGAACGTCTTTGTGATCCAACCGATCCAAGCACCGAACGTACGGCACCTCCGTGTTCAGCACATGTTCAGCCCGAGGACATCCCTCATACTCTTGATCCTATTGAGGCCGGGGAGAGTTTCGTCAGCACGACGGCGTGGTGACGGTGACAATGAAGTTACCGACGCAGGGCTTTGCCTAAGCCCTACGACGATATGACCGATGTGTGTAACTCTGGAGGGGGGCACCACACAGGGCTAAACAATGTCAACTTGTGTGTCTATGGGGTGCCCCCTCCCCTGTATATAAGGGAGTGGGGGAGGGGGGAGGGCCGGCCCTCGATGGCGCGCCCTGGAGGAGTCCTACTCCCACCGGTAGTAGGATTTCCCCCTTCCATAGTTGGACTAGGAGAGGATGGAAGGGGGAGGAAGGAGGAAGGAAAGGGGGGCCGGGCCCCACCCAATTCGGATTGGGCTTGGGGGGGCGCCCCCTCCTAGGCTCCCTTCTCCTCTCTCCCACTATGGCCAAATAAGGCCCATATATTTCCCGGGGGGTTCCACTAACCTCCCGGTACTCCGGTATATGCCCGAACTCACCCGGAACCATTACGATGTCCAAACATAGGCTTCCAATATATCGATCTTTATGTCTCGACCATTTCAAGACTCCTCGTCATGTCCGTGAACATATCTGGGCCTCCGAACTACCTTCGGTACATAAAAACACATAAACTCATAATACCAATTGTCATCGAACATTAAGCGTGCGGACCCTACGGGTTCAAGAACTATGTAGACATGACCGAGACACGTCTCTGGTCAATAACCAATAGCGGAACCTGGATGATCATATTGGTTCCTACATATTCTACGAAGATCTTTATCGGTCAAACCACATAAGAACATACGTTGTTCCCATTTCATCGGTATGTTACTTGCCCGAGATTCGATCATCGGTATCTCAATACCTAGTTCAATTTCGTTACTCGTTCCGTAATACTTCATCCTGCAACTAACTCATTAGTCACAATGCTTGCAAGGCTTATAGTGATGAGTATTACCGAGAGGGCCCAGAGATACCTCTCCGAAACACGGAGTGACAAATCCTCATCTCGATCTATGCCAACCCAACAAACACCTTCCGAGACACCTGTAGAGCACCTTCATAATCACCCTTTTATGTTGTGACGTTTGGTAGCACACAAAGTGTTCCTACGCTATTCTGGAGTTGCATAATCTCATAGTCTGAGGAACTTGTATAAGTCATGAAGAAAGCAGTAGCAATGAAACTAACACGATCATAATGCTAAGCTAACGGATGGGTCATGTCCATCACATCATTCTCCTAATGATGTGATCCCGTTCATAAAATGACAACACATGTGTATGGTTAGGAAACATAACCATCTTTGATTAACGAGCTAGTCAAGTAGAGGCATACTAGGGACTATAGTTTTTGTCTATGTATTCACACCTGTACTAAGTTTCTGGTTAATATAACTCTAGCATGAATAATGAACATTTATCATGAATTAAGGAAATAAATAATAATTTCATTATTGCCTCTAGGGCATATTCCCTTCAGTCTCCCACTTGCACTAGAGTCAATAATCTAGGTTACATAGTAATGATTCTAACACCCATGGAGCTTTGGTGGTGATAATGTTTTGCTCGTGAGAGAGACTTAGTCAAAGGGTCTACAACATTCAGATCCGTGGGTATCTTGCAAATCTCTATGTCCCCTTCCAATAGTTGACGACGGATGGAACTGAAGGGTCTCTTGATGTGCTTGATTCTCTTGTGAAATCTGGATTCCTTTGCCAAGGCAATTGCACCTGTATTGTCACAAAAGATTTTCATTGGACCCGATGCACTAGGTATGACACCTAGATCAGATATCAACTTCTTCATCCAAACTCCTTCATTTGCTGCTTCCGAAGCAGCAATGTACTCCGCTTCACATGTAGATCCCGCAAGGACGCTCTGCTTGGGACTGCACCAATTGACAGCTCCTCCATTCAATAAAAATACGTGTCCGGTTTGCGACTTAGAGTCATCTGGATCAGTGTCAAAGCTTGCATCGACGTAACCATTTATGACGAGCTCTTTTTCACCGCCATAAATGAGAAACATATCCTTAGTCCTTTTCAGGTATTTTAGGATGTTCTTGACCGCTATCTAGTGCTCCACTCCGAGATTACTTTGGTACCTCCCTACTATGCTTATAGCAAGACATACATCAGGTCTGGTACACAACATTGCATACATGAAAGAACCTATGGCTGAAGCATAGGGAATGACTTTAATTTTCTCTCTATCTTCTGCGGTGGTCGGGCTTTGAGTCTGACTCAACTTCACACCTTGTAACACAGGCAAGAACCCTTTCTTTGACTGATCCATTTTGAACTTCTTCAAAACTTTATCAAGGTATATGCTTTGTGAAAGTCCAATTAACCGTCTTGATCTATCTCTATAGATCTTGATGCCCAATATGTAAGCATCTTCTCCAAGGTCTTTCATAGAAAAATTCTTATTCAGTTATCCCTTTATCCTATCCAGAAATTTTATATTATTTCCAATCAAAACTATGTCATCTACATATAAGATTAGAAATTCTACAGAGCTCCCACTCACTTTCTTGTAAATACAGGCTTCACCAAAAGTCTGTATAAAACCATATGCTTTGATCACACTATCAAAGCGTTTATTTCAACTCCGACAGGCTTGCATCAGTCCATAAATGGATCGCTGGAGCTTGCAAACTTTGCTGGCACACATTGGATCGACAAAACCTTCCGGTTGCATCATATACAACACTTCTTCCAGAAATCCATTCAGGAATGCAGTTTTGACATCCATTTGCCAAATTTCATAATCATAAAATGTAGCAATTCCTAACATGATTCGGACAGACTTAAGCATCGCTATGGGTGAGAAAGTCTCATCATAGTCAACTCCTTGAACTTGCCGAAAACTTCCGCAACAAGTCGAGCTTTGTAAACGGTAACATTACCGTCTGTGTCGGTCTTCTTCTTAAAGATCCATTTATTTTCTATGGCTTGCCGATCAGCGGGCAAGTCCACCCAAGTCCACACTTTGTTCTTATACATGTATCCCATCTCAGATTTCATGGCCTCAAACCATTTCGCAGAATCTGGGCTAATCATCGCTTCCTCATAGTTCGTAGGTTCATCATGGTCTAGTAACATCACTTCCAGAACAGGATTACCATACCACTCTTGTGCGGATCTTACTCTGGAAGGCCTACAAGGTTCGGTAGTAACTTGATATGAAGCTTCATGATCATCATCATTAGCTTCCTCAATAATTGGTGTAGGAATCACAAGAAATGATTTCTACGATGAACTACTTTCCAATAAGGGAGAAGGCACAGTTACCTCATCAAGTTCTACTTTCCTCCTACTCACTTCTTTCGAGAGAAACTTCTTCTCTAGAAAGGATCCATTCTTAGCAACAAATATTTTGCCTTTGGATCTGTTATAGAAGGTGTACCTAATAGTTTCCTTTGGGTATCCTATGAAGACGCATTTCTCTGATTTGGTTTCGAGCTTATTAGGTTGAAGCTTTTTCACATAAGCATCACAACCCCAAACTTTAAGAAACAACAACTTTGGTTTCTTGGCAAACCACAGTTCATAAGGTGTCGTTTTAACGGATTTTGATGGTGCCCTATCTAAAATGAATCCAACCGTCTCTAGATCATAACCCCAAAATGATAGCGCTAAATCAGTAAGAGACATCATAGATCGCACCATATCTAATGAAGTACGGTTACGGTGTTCGGACACACCATTTCAATGTGGTGTTCTAGGTGGCGTTAATTGTGAAACTATCCCATGTTGTTTCAAATGAAGAGCAAACTCGTAACTCAAATATTCTCCTCCATGATCAGATCATAGAAACTTTATTTTCTTGTTACGATGATTTTCCACTTCTCTCTGAAATTCTTTGAATTTTTCAAATGTTTCAGACTTATGCTTCATTAAGTACATATGACCATATCTGCTCAAATCATCTGTGAAGGTAAGAAAATAACGATACCCGCCACAAGCATCAATACTCATTGGACCGCATACATCGGTATGCCTTAGTTTCAACAAGTCAGTAGCTCGTTCCATTGTTTCGGAGAATGGAGTTTTCGTCGTCTTGCCCATAAGGCACGGTTCGCAAGCACCAAGTGATTCATAATCAAGTGATTCCAAAAGTCCATCAATATTGTCGGTGTTCTGGGAATGGGGGTCCCTAGACTTGCCTGCCTGCAGCCTGCGGTGAGACTCAAGTGGTGGCCCAGTACGGCCCGTCTTCATCTACTCAAGCTCAAGACCCTAGCGAGGGGCCAAGCCTCGCGGGGCGGACGACGGAAGGCTTCCTCAGGAGCGGCCTCACCAGGCAGGTTTGCGAGGAGGCGGAGAGATCAAGGCAGGGGTACCTCGCGATGTGCTCGTGACGCAAGCCATGACGATTGAGACCAGGCGGGCGCCAGGCGGGTGCCGGCCTGTGCAGTGTCCTTGTTTCCTCTTTGGTGCAAAGGGGGCAAGCACAGACACGTAGTACCGAGGCATCAAGCAAAGGTTGCCATTTCGATGCAACGAGACCAAGACCAGCAGAGCGGCAGGATGAAGGTCACCATGGAGCCCAAGACAGCATCATCGCCGGTGCCTTTGGCAGCCGAAGACCAACTTTAGTCAGGATAACTTGTACTAGATTTTCCCCTTCAAAATGGCCGTTGTTGGCGCCCTTCCCGCTCAATATTTGGGAAGAGGGCTAGGGCCTTTTTATATAGGGATAGCCACCACAGTAGAGAAAGAGAGGAAGATTGGGATCTGACCGACAGCCACATAGACAGAGCAATTCCTCTCCAAGCACACCACCACAACAACACCCCTCGCGAGGCTGTTCTTCCTCTGTACTATTCATCATTAGCCCCTGGGGCAATCCACCACACCACAAACTAGAGTAGGGTATTACACCACAACGGTGGCCCGAACTAGTATAAACCTTGCGTCTCTTGTGTTGTTCATCGCGTAGCTTAGATTCTTAGCAAAGCGTTGGGACGTGGATCGGTAGGGGAAAGATCTTCGCACGCACCCCAAAGTTCGAACCTTAAGGGTTTTTCTGGAACCCTATATCCGACAAGTATGGAGTTTCTTCATGCGCTTTATACCGATATGACCCAAACGGCAGTGCCACAAATAAGTTGCACTATCATTATTAAACTTCAATCTTTTGGCTTCAACACTATGAATATGTGTATCACTACTATCGAGATTCAACAAAATTAGACCACTCAGCAGGGGTGCATGACCAGAAAAGATATTACTCATATAAATAGAACAACCATTATTCTCTGATTTAAATGAATAACCGTCTCGCATCAAATAACATCCTAATATAATGTTCATGCTCAATGCTGGCACCAAATATCAATTATTCAGGTCTAAAACTAATCCCGAAGGTAGATGTAGAGGTAGCGTGCCTACCGCAATCACATCGACTTTGGAACCATTTCCCACGCGCATCGTCACCTTGTCCTTAGCCAATCTTCGCTTAATCCATAGCCCCTATTTCGATTTGCAAATATGAGCAACAGAACCAGTATCAAATACCCAGGAGCTACTGCTAGCATTGGGTATGTACACATCAATAACATATATATCAAATATACCTTACACTTTATCATCCTTCTTGTCCGCCAAGTACTTGGGGCAGTTCCGCTTCTAGTGACCAGTCCCTTTGCAGTAGAAGCACTCAATTATAGGCTTAGGTCCAGACTTGGGTTTCTTCTCTTGAGCAGCAATCTTTTTGCCGTTCTTCTTCAAGTTCCTTTTCTTCCCTTTGCCCTTTTTCTTGAAACTAGTGGTCTCATTGACCATCAACACTTGATGCTCCTTTTTGATTTCTACCTCCGCAGCCTTTAGCATCCCGAAGAGCTCGTGAATAGTCTTGTCCATCCCTTGGATATTATAGTTCATCACGAAGCCTTTATAGCTTAGTGGCAGTGATTGAAGAACTCTGTCAATGACACAATCAACTGGAAGATCAACTCCCACCGAGTCAAGTGATTGAAGAACTATTCTCCTCCATTTTGCAGTTGTAGAACTTGTTGGAGACTTCATATCTCTCAACTCAGACATTTCCTTAAAATATTAACTTCAACTCTTGGAACATGTCATATGCTCCATGACGTTCAAAACGTCTTTGAAGTCCCGATTCTAAGCCGTAAAGCATGGCACACTAAACTATCGAGTAGTTATCAGCCTTGCTCTTCAAGACATTCTTAACGTCATTAGTAGCATTTGCAGCAAGCCTGGCACCTAGCGGTGCTTCCAGGATTTAATTCTTCTGTGCAACAATGAGCATAATACTCAAGTTATGGACCCAGTCTTTGTAGTTGCTGCCATTATCTTTCAACTTAGATTTCTCTAGGAACCCATTACAATTCAAAGGAACGGTAGCACGGACCATTGATCTAAAATAACATAGACATGCAAAATACTATCAGGTACTAAGTTCATGATAAATTAAATTTCAATTAATCAGATTACTTAGGAACTCCCACTTAGATAGACATCCCTCTAATCATCTAAGTGATCACGTGATCCAAATCAACTAAACCATGTTCGATCATCACGTGAGATGGCTTAGTTTTGAATGGTGAACATCACTATGTTGATCATATGTACTATATGATTTACACTCGACCTTTCGGTCTCAGTGTTCCGAGGCCATATCTGCATAGGCTAGGCTCGTCAAGTTTAACCCGAGTATTCTGCGTGTGCAAAACTGGCTTGCACCCGTTGTACGTGAACGTAGAGCTTATCACACCCGACCATCACGTGGTGTCTCGGCACGACGAACTGTAGCAACGGTGCATACTCAGGGAGAACACTTGTACCTTGAAATTTAGTAAGGGATCATCTTATAATGCTACCGACATTCTAAGAAAAATAAGATGCATAAAGGATAAACAACACATGCAATCAAAATATGTGACATGATATGGCCATCATCATCTTGTGCTCATGATCTCGATCAAAGAAGCATCGTCATCATCTCCAACATCACCGGCACGACACCTTGATCTCCATCGTAGCATCATTGACGTCTCACCACCTATTGTTACTACGACTATCGCTACCGCTTAGTGATAAAGTAAAACAATTACATGTCGATTGCATTGCATACAATAAAGCGACAACCATATGGCTCCTGCCAGTTGCCGATAACTTTGTTACAAAACAAGATCATCTCATACAATAATTTATATCACATCATGCTTGACCGTATCACATCACAGCAAGCCCTGCAAAAACCAGTTAGACGTCCTCTACTTTGTTGTTGCAAGTTTTACGTGGATGCTACGGGCTTCTAGCAAGAACCGTTCATACCTATGCATCAAAACCACAACGATTTTTCATCAAGTGCGTTGTTTTAACCTTCAACAAGGACTGGGCGTAGCCACAGTCGATTCAACTAAAGTTGGAGAAATAGACACGCACAAGCCACCTATGTGCGAAGCACGTCGGTAGAACCAGTCTCGCGTAAGCATACCGTAATGTTGGTCTGAGCCGCTTCATCCAACAATATTGCCGAATCAAAGTATGACATGCTAGTAAGAAGTATGACTATTATCGCCCACAACTCTTTGTGTTCTACTTGTGCATATAACATCTACGCATAGACCTGGCTCGGATGCCAATGTTGTGGAACGCGGTAATTTCAAAAAAATTCCTACGATCATGCAAGATCTATCTATGTGATGGATAGCAACGAGAGGGGAGAGTGTGTCCACATACCCTCGTAGATCAAAAGCGGAAGCGTTTAGTTAACGCGGTTGATGTAGTCGAACGTCTTCGCGATCCAACTGATCCAAGCACCGAACGTATGGCACCTCCGCGTTTAGCACACGTTCGGCTCGGGGACGTACCTCGTAGTCTTGATCTAGTTGACGCCGAGGGAGAGTTTCGTCCGCATGATGGCGTGGTGACGGTGATGATGAAGTTACCAATGTAGGGCTTCACCTAAGCACTACGATGATATGACCGAGGTGTGTAACTGTGGAGGGAGGCACCGCACGGCTAAACAATGTCAACTTGTGTGTCTATGGGGTTGCCCCTCCCTCGTATATAAAGGAGTGTAGGAGGGGGGCGGCCCTCTATGTCGCGCCCTGGAGGAGTCCTACTCCCACCGGGAGTAGGATCCCCCCACTTCCTAGTTGGACTAGGAGAGGAAGGAAGGGGGAGGAAGGAGGAAGGAAGGGGGGCCGCCCCCCACCCAATTCGGATTGGGCTTTGGGGGGGCGCCCCCTCCTAGGCCCCCTTCTCCTCTCTCCCACTATGGCCTAATAAGGCCCATATACTTCCCAGGGGTTTCGGTAACCTCCCGGTACTCCGGTATATGCCCAAACTCACCCGGAACTATTCTGATGTCCAACATAGGCTTCCAATATATCAATATTTATGTCTCGACCATTTTGAGACTCCTCGTCATGTCCGTGATCACATCTGGGACTCCGAACTACCTTCGGTACATAAAAACACATAAACTAATAATACCAATCGTCATCGAACGTTAAATGTCCGGAATACGGAGTGACAAATCCTAATCTCGATCTATGCCAACCCAACAAATACCTTCGGAGACACCTGTAGAGCACCTTTACAATCACCCTTTTATGTTGTGATGTTTGGTAGCACAAAAAGTGTTCCTCCGATATTCGGGAATTGCATAATCTCATAGTGTGACATCCCAAAATTCTAAATTTTGGAATGTTATATTGATTAAATAGTTTTGATTGATTGTTTGATTTTGGTGTGCTTGCTTGTGTGAAATTGAGTGTAATTTGAAACTATAAGAAAGTTAACTGAGAGGGAATAAAATTACTTTCCCGAACTTTGATTTTGCATTTATGATCACCATCAATTAAAATTCTTTTCAAATACAAAACTCTAGAGAGAAGATGATATGACTTATTCCATCTAATTAAATAAAAAAGGGTTTTGAAAAGATTTCAATTTCATTTGGAAATATTTTTTAATTCAGAAACTTTAAGCAACTCAATGATTTTCATGAGAGAAGATAAAATGACTTCTTCAAAACATATGAAATATGAGTTAGAAGTTTCAAAGAATTCAAGTTTAAAGCCCCTTTGAAATTATTTTCAACTTGGAGTTATTTGTATTTTATTCAAATTATTTTTCTCCAAAAATAAAATATATGGAAATTAGGGTAAAATGATTCCCTACATTAGAAAATTGGAGAGAAATAAATTTGAAATCATTTTGGTATTTTTTAAAATGATTTTATTGGGTTTTAGATAAATCAGTAGCACTTTTTGCTTTATTTAAAAAAATTTTGTATATTTTATTTGACTTTATAAAAATGTTCATGTTGTAGAAAATCTTTTTCTGTAAATTTTGATATATAATTTGCTTTTATATCTTTTTTATTATTTATCGTTTTATTTTATTATCGTTGTTTGTAAAAATTGTTTTTTTAAACCTCCCGCCGACTGGGCCGACCCGCTCCCAGCCAGGCTGCGGCCCAGCCCCGCACCGCCTCGACCCCGAGCTTCAGCCGGGAGACCGGCCGCCGCACGCATCTCGCCAGCGACACCGAGTTCACGTGGACTCCTCCTCCCTTGCCCCTCCTCGACGCACCCGAGGTCACCCCCTTTTTAAGCCGCGCCCTCGACCCCCTCTCCTCCTCGCCTCGCGCTGCCGCCGCCGCACCTTGCCATTCACCGTCGCCCGCGCTTTGCCCTGCTGCAGCGTGAAGCCGCCGCCAGGGAGCACCTTCGCCGGAGCCCGCGCCGTTTCGCTGGAGCGCGCCTTAGTCGCCGCCACCGCGGTTTTTCTCACCGAACCGGCCAAACCGGTAAAACCGCCGAACCCTAGATCAGTTTTTTTGTTTTTCTTAAAAACTCGGTTTACTAGTAATTTAGCAAACGATTCGTCGTTTAGACTTCTATAGTGAACGGTTTCGTCGCTTTTATTTCTGTAGCAAGCGTTCGCTCGATAGATTTTTTCTTTTTCTGTTTTAATTTCAGCTAGGGACTTAGATGCAATTAGTTTATTTACAGATTAGCCCCTGGTTTTCAAACAACCATAACTTTTTGCCTGACTATCCAAATCCAACGAAATCAACGCCCACTTTTTCGTTATGATCCCCTCTATCCAGTTACCAACTTAAATATTTTTTTTTGAAAGTTTAATATTTGATTTCAAACAGATTTGAATTCAAACTTGTTTTGTTCATAACTCGAGTTTTATAACTCCGATTTAATTGATTCTTTTTGCAAATCGAAGCTCTTGACCTAAACTTTCTAATAAGGCCAAATCCACCCAATTTTGGTACTGTTAGAAATTGTTTTCTGTTGCAAGATTTAATTGCTTGTTTTTGAAGTTTTCTGAGATCTTTAATTCACATCTGGGTGGAATGGTTTGGGGCACCCTGGGGATACCAGTGGCTTGCCCGGACATCTGGGAATCCAATGTTGTCCTAGGAGATCCTGGGGTTATCGTGTGATTCTTCCCATGGAATGCCACCCAGGCTCAAAGGGGTCATAAGATTATTCATGCTAGAAACTTCCGTGTGCAGTCACAAGCCTTTATGGGCTCTGGCATAGTTGAGTAGGTTGTGTGAGCTCTTGAAGAGGTGGACTAGCAGATGTAGGGGGATGTAGGTGGTACTGTCTACCCGGAGTAAAGAGTTAATGCTTCTGAAAGACTGTGTCTTGGTCATCCATTTCTCAAACATCATGTAGTGCGAGAAATTCAATGGAGGAGATCGAGACTTGTGGGGAAAAGTGCGCAAACCTCTTCAGAGTGTACAAACTATTCATGAATAGCCGTGTTCCCGGTTGTGGACATCTTGAGTATATGGTACTTAAATTATTGATTTGATCTCATCACTCTACTTAATAAATGTGTTGGGTTGTCCATGTTAATTGGGATTGAGTTGGGGTGACCTTCTCAATATTTTCAACCAACTTGGTAGTTAAATAAAATACATTCCTTTGTTGTAGGGAAAAACTAGCTTTCTGCAAAATTAAACCTAGAGCCTCCACCAGCCAAGTATGCATGTAGTGGTAGCTATTATTCATCATTATTGTCAGGACCCCGATCCTAAGTCACACCGATCTACCATGTAACACATCATATCACTTTGCGGCCTCACACACGGTATTCCCACGGGTGCCACCTTACCTGGCCCGGGACCGTTTGTGCCTTTTGGCTCACGTATATGATAGTGTCGGTAGCATCCATATGACAAAGAACCCGGGCCGACATGACTAGTCGTAAACCGAAGGTGGCGCTAACTTACAGGGATGGCTTCCATGACCCAGCAATGAACGTGTCGATCAACAACATATGAACCCAAGTCATAGCAAGCTACAAGGACTTAAAGGAACAATGCGTGTTAGTTCCATGAAGGGACAGACACAGGAACGAAGAAGGATACATGCCAGCCAGCCTAAGTGTTTCGGAATAGTAGCAAGCTACCATGGCTCAGTGGAAGCACTAGGAGACATTTCCTGGTAAGAGAGGAAACCAAGAATAAACAACTAGGTTGTCAGATCCCACACATACCAAGCATTTCAATATCATACACACAATATGCTCGATATGTGCAAATACAACATGGCATCACAAAGAAACTCTATGACTTAGAGTATTTATTCATTAGGCTCCGAGGAGCGAGATATTACAAATATGGGTCTGAAGACCCAGCATTCAGAGCATAGAAACCAAACGCACAAGCGGAGGTTTAACATGTCTGAGTACAGACAACTACAAATGAAAAGGGCTGAGAAGCCTGCCTAACTACAAGATCCTGTCGAGGGCACAAGATCGTAGCTGTGGTAACAAGCGAAACGTAGAAGTCCATGCGGAACTACTAGCGAGACTGAAGTCTCTCTACAAAAACATAGATTAAGCAAATTTGAGTACAAATGTACCCAGCAAGACTTACATCAAAACTATCTACACATGCATCAGTACCAATAAAGCGGGGTGGTGGAGTTTAACTACAGCAAGCCAGCTTTTACTCAGTGGCTATCCTGAACTACGTCCGCAAGTAACTCTTTTGAGGTGGTGCACACGAGTCCACATATTCATCATATCAATACACCACTATATATGGATCCGCACACGTCTCCCTACGAGAACGCTATCCATAGCACTCATGCTTATCTTGCCCATTTTAGAGTGTCCACTTTCACTTGTCTATGAACTGTATAGGCAACCCAAAGGTCCTTTACTACGGACGTGGCTATTTGAATAGATCATGTTAACCCTGCAGGGGTATACTTCTTCACACATGCTCTTGCCACTTACCGCCATGTACACGTCATGTATCTCGGCAACCTTCAAGCGAAAGCGTGGCGAGGGTGTCGGCCACGACCTGACTAACCACGCAAGTCTCTAGTCTAGGTTTATCGCCTATTCGGGTTCCATCCGGAAGGATATCCGACTGGGGTGTCGCTCACGGCCCCAAACAATGTGAGCAGGGTTCCGAAGCCCACCATCTGGGTGCCACTTAGTACACCGTGCCATTGCACCTAGTCTGTCCCAAGCCCACCTATACCGGGTGCCACTTGGTAGACTACTAGCACTACCTACAAACACTAGAAACTAGTTGCAACTCCTGGACAGCGATCAGGCTGATTAATAAGTCGAGAAGGGTCGAGTTACCGGAACCCAATGTGTGGTAGCAACTATTCATGGATCACAAACATAGAACTTGGTTCCTGAGGACGGTTTCAATGAGACAACCCACCATGTACTCCTACATGGCCTCTCACCACTACCTTTACCAAATTGTGTTCACGCACTTAGCTCACACCGAGTAGGACATGTTCATCACCATTTCAATTCATCCCCTATGAATTAGACCTGACTCAACTCTAAGAAATAGCAGGCATGACAAAGAAGCATGAATGAGTAGGCACATCAGGGCTCAAACAACTCCTACTCATGCTAGTGGGTTTCATCTATTTACTGCAGCAATGACAGGTCATGCAGAGGAAAGGGGTTCAACTACCGCAGCATGTAATAGTTGAATCGGTGTTGTCCTAATGCAGTAAAAGAGAGTAGGAGCGAGAGAGTGGGATTGTATCGGAATGAACAAAGGGGTTTTGCTTGCCGGGTACTTCTAAAGATAATATTACTCTTCATCGGTGTCAAAGATCACAACGTCAGAAGCGTCTGCTACTGAGAGGGAACAAGCACCGGCAACAGGAAAAGAGAACACATTCAATGCAATGCACAACAAAATGAATGATATGTCATATTAAGCTACTGAATTGACCTAGTGCAATATTTAGCCAGGTTAAAAGAAGTGGAATTCAACCAAGGTTTAAACTCCAACTCCAAATGCTAATTCATAAATTGCCCTAATCATGATTTATCCTAT
Source organism: Triticum dicoccoides (assembly GCF_002162155.2). Lineage (NCBI taxonomy): Eukaryota > Viridiplantae > Streptophyta > Magnoliopsida > Poales > Poaceae > Triticum > Triticum dicoccoides. The sequence continues at coordinate 83,735,414 of NC_041387.1, read as the reverse complement.
TCAGTGAGGTTAGCTTGATCAAACATGCATGGAAGTGCCATAAACTGATTCTTTGGATTTTTCTGATAATTTTTCATATATAAATTATTCCATTTGGAGTCACGGTTGAGTTTATATGAATTTTTGAAGTTTAAATCATTTTCTGGATTTTCCTGGTTATTTAGAAATCAAACAAATTCAGAAAATGACTTATTGTGTTAGCATGACGTCACAATGATGTTAGCAAGTCAACACGGTCAAACCTGATGCGTGGGACCAGCATGTCACTGAGACAGTGATAAACTCCGGTTTAACCCCGCGTTGACTCAGCTTTGACCCATCGTGGGGCCCGCTGTAAGTGTCAGTGAGGGGGGGGGGTTAGTTAATGCTAATGGTGGAGTTAACCGGCGGCACTAATCCAGCGCGGCGGCGATCGTCGGGCGGCCGTCTGCGGCCACGTCTGTATGTGCGGCTAGGCGCGCTGCAATGCCCGTAGCGCGGTGCTTCAAACGGTGGCGTCAGCATGTGCTGGGGTGAGCTGAAGCGGCGGCGGCAGCGAGCTCAGGCGGCGGCGGGGCTCGGTGATGTGCATCATCGGAGTTGCAGGGTGCTAGCGAGCAAGCTAAGCAGCATAGAGGAACCAGGGGTTCTCCAGGAGCACGCTTATGCAGCAAGGCCAAGCGGAGGTGCTCAGGAGCGAGTAGCAAGGTGGCCATGGCGGACGGTGGTGGGGGGGCTTACGTGGAAAATGCTACTGCGTGAAATCGAGCAAGGCAAGAGGACAGAGGGGAAATGAACGAAAGCTCACAAAGAGTCGAGCGGAGTCGGCAATGAGGTCGGGGGCGCTCCGGTTGCTGTGAATCGACGGTGACAAGGTCCGATGGCCAAGGAGGAAGAAGGCAAGGTTGCGGACGAATGTGGCCTTCTCCGGTCGTGTGCGTCAGTGTGGAGATGAAGAGGAGTCCTGTGGTTCTTGTGGAAGCGTCGGCGAGTTGAGTGGTGGTCGGTGGCCGTGGTGGACGGCGTTAGTGGCGACGAGCCCCGCTCGATGGTGAGGAAGAGGTATCTAGGGGAGGGGATGAGGGCGAGGGAGAAAGCGAGTGGGGGTCTAGGGCGTAGTGGCATTCTAGGCGCGTTCGGGAGGTAAGCAGGCAGGGTGGAGCTGGCCAGGCGCGTGCCACGCATCGCGGCCACGCGCTCATCCTCTTGGCGCGAGCTAGGAGATGACTGGCACTGGGCCGCACAGTGTTGGGCTGCCTGGTGGGCTGGCGGGAGTAGCTGGGCGAGGTAAGTTAGGTAGGTTCCTCTGTCTCTTCAATTTTTCTTCTGTTTTCTTTTATTAATATTTTTTGCCACTGCCTTGAATTTAAACAAATTCAAACAATGCCAAAAACACCTTTGAAATTTTTTATTTTTCTATATGGACTTTTCCAAAATCTCATAAAACATTTCAGGGGTATTTGAAATTATATTCTAGTTATATGAATATAATTCAAATTCAGATAGCTAATGATTTAAATTCAAAGTCCCAAAAATAAATCCTTAAAAAATTTCATTATTTTTGGTTTGGATCAAAACCCTTGCCAAAAATATCAAACATCTATGAAGAGTATTTTGGAACAATGAATGAGACTTAAGGGTTTTTGCCCTTCTTTTATTTAAATTTTGAGGCTTTCAAAATTCCTCAATTCATGTTTCAGAAAATTAGACATGATTCATGAGTGCTCTATGATGCAACTATTACAAGCAATAATCTAGGGCTGTGACAATTATCCTATGGTGTCAATTTGCCAGTACATTCAATGTACTGACCTACATTGCTGCAACGTCTCATGTTGCAGGAATCTTACGACGAGTAAGTGATACGTTAGGGTTACAATTTCTACACTCAATTTTGCCGTTGGTGTTGATGGGAGTCCACAACCTTGTTCTTTCTTCCGCTTTATGGATTGAGGTAATAGTATTTACTTTACTTTATACATGTGATTTACCTCTGTTATAAATCCTTGAGTACTGTGTGTGTCAGCGTACCGATCCATGGATGACTGTCAGCGTTCTGGGAATGGGGGTCCCCAGACTTGCCTGCCTGCGGCCTGCGGCGTGGCACAAAGGAGGCCCAGCGCAGCCCATATTCACCAACACAAGATCAAGACCCTCGCGAGGGGCCAAGCCTCGCGGGGCGGACGACAAGGAGCTTCCTCAGGCCCGGCCTCATCAGGCTGGCTCACGAGGAGGCGGAGAGTTCAAGGCTGGGTACCTCGCGAGGTGCCCATGACGCAAGCCACGACGACCAAGAGCACCAGTCAGGCGCCAGCCCGCGCAGTGTCCTCCTTTCCTCTTTGGTGCAAAGGGAGCAAGCGCGGGCGAGAGCATCAAGCAAAGGCATCCATTTCGGTGCAACAAGACCAAGACTAGCCCAACGACAGGGAAGAAGTCATTGTGGAGCCCAAGCAGGCGTCACCACCGGAGCCTTTGACAGGCGAGGACCAACTTTAGTCAGGATAAGTGTACCCATTGTTCCCCTTCAAAATGGCCAATTGTTGGCGCCCTTCCCGCTCAATATTTGGGAAGAGGCCCAGGGCCTTTGCCTATAAATAGGACTAGCCACCCCCAGGGTAGAGGCATCGAGTATCCAAGAGACTGAACCAAGTAGCACCACCCAAGAACAGACCCTCGTGAGGCTGTTCTTCCTTGTATTGTTCATCATCAGCCCAAGAGGCAATCCACCACACCACACACTGGAGTAGGGTATTACACCACAATGGTGAACCAGTATAAACCTTGTGTCTCTTGTGCTGTTCTGTGTTGTAGTTTAGATCCTAGCGACTCAGCGAGGAGCAAGCCGGTAGAGGGTTGAATCTCCGCGCGCACCCCAGTGTTCGAACCTCAAGGGTCTGCCAAAACCCGAAATTCGACATTTGGCGCGCCAGGTAGGGGTGCGCCGGAATTTTCCTTTCGTCGTCTCGTTCTTCTCCGACCGTCGCATCCATGTCTGATGCTCGCCGGGCTCGCGCCGAGCGCCGAGCCGCCCTTGCATCCCATGTCACCCAGACGGCTCCCGTCGGCGGGCGCCCTCGTTGCTCCCCATCACCTGTCGTCAACGCCGCCACCGGCCCGGCGGGGAACGAACAACAAGCATCGTCCCAGCATCCATCCATGAGGCGGGACGGCCGCACTGCCACACCCTCCCTCACCCCTGCTGGTTCTTCGTCATGCGCGCCCTGCACGGCCGTGGCGGCCCGAGCTGTGCTCATCGCGGCAAACGAGCTCCTGCGCTACCGCCCCATCGACGACATCTACGAAGAGTGGCTCGACCGAGTCGCCGAGCTCGTCCGCGCCGCCGGAGGCGCCCCCGCTCCGTCCTTCTCGCTGCACCGTGCCCCGCCCTGCGCGGGCAATGAAGCTCCTGGGGCTCCTCAGCCGCCTCCTCCTCAAGAAGGCACCCTGGCCCCAACGCGCGCGGCCCCTTGGCAGAACCCGCTCCATCAGGCGCCAGCGCGGCAAGAGCAGAGCTGCCAAGAAGTCCCTCGCCCTCGAGAAGCTGCCCGAGCGCTCCCTGCTCCAGCACATCAAGACCCTGCGCTGCCCCCAGCCGCGGCACAAGGGGACCCGCAGGACCAAGCTCTCCGTTGCCCAAGGCCTCCTGTGGCCACAGCGGGCTGCCGCGCCTTCACCTCCGAGCTAGGCAGCGTCGCGTGGCCCGGCAAGTTCAAGCCAGACCTGCCTCCTCGCTATGACAACACGGCTGACCCTGTAGAGTTCCTCCAGCTTTACGAGTTGGGCGTCGAGGCTGCCAACGGGGATGAGAAGGTCATGCCGAACTTGTTTCCCATGGCGCTCAAGGACGGAGCCCGCACCTGGCTCCTGAATCTGGCCCCAGGCACGATCTCCTCCTGGGACGAGATGCGCACCCGCTTCATCGCCAACTTCCAGGGTACCCGCGACCGGCCACCCGCCGTGAGCGACATGCGCCGTATCAAGAAACAACCAGGGGAAACCCTGCAGAAGTACATCCAGCGCTTCAACAACGCGCGCCTCAAGATCCCCAAGGTGACGGAGGAGGCCATCATCTCAGCCTTCTCCGACGGTGTGCGCGACGTCAAGATGAAGGAGGAGCTGGCGATGCATGAAGACCTGTGCACCTCCTTGGAGTTGTTCAACTTGGCGACCAAGTGCGCCAGGGCTGAGGAGGGACGCCTCTCCCTCCTCGAGCTGCCTGCCGCGGACCCAGAAGAGAAGAAGCCCAAGGCCAAGGACGTGAAGCGCAAGGGGGCTGCCGTACTCGCGGCCGAGCCAGACACCAAGCGGGGCAGAGATCAGCCTGAATCCTCCAAGGGCAGCCGGTACTGCGTGTACCACGACCTCCACACCCACAACACCAATGAATGCCAAGAGCTCCGGGCCGTGCGTGAAGGAAGGGTCGGCAGACGTCCCGACCGCAGCGACCGGGGCTACGGCCGAGGAGGAGGAAGGAACGCAGGACGTTGGGAAGACCGCGGCCCGCGCCAAGGGTGGCAGGACCAACCTCGCGAGGAACGCTGGCCGGACCCGCCTCGCGGGGGAGGCTGGAGGGATCAGCCTCGCGAGGATCGCCCGCAAGGGAACGTAGGCCTCCCTCCGCTGCCCCTTAGCAAAGGAGAAATGAAGACCGTCATCAGGACGAGGGGGCTGGGGGCTTCCAAGAACCGCGTGCGATCGCCTGCATCCTGGGCGGAGCTCAAGCCCCAGCCTCTCAGCGCATCTTCAAGCAGTTCGCCCGCGAAGTGAATGCAGTCCTCCCCAAGCTAGAGGCCACGCGCCCCCTCAGGTGGTCAGCATGCGCCATCACGTTCAGCTCAGCGGATCAGCTCAAGTGCACAGCCACAGCCGGAGTCCTCCCGATGCTTTGCTCCCCAATCATCAGCAACGTGCTGGTCACCAGGACCCTCATCGACGGCGGGGCAGGGCTCAACGTCCTGTCCGTGGAAATGTTCAACAATCTCCAAGTGCCCTACAGTCAGCTTCAGCCAACCAAGCCTTTCTCCGGAGTCACCGACGGCTCCACGGTCCCGATTGGGCAGGTCCGCCTTCCTGTCACCTTCGGGGCACGCGACAACTACCGCACCGAGCTCATCGACTTCGACGTCGCCCACTTTCGCCTGCCATACAACGCCATCCTCGGGAACCCGACGCTGGCCAAGTTCATGGCCGTAACCCACCACGGCTACAACGTCCTCAAGATGCCAGGGAGTGGCGGGGTCATCACGGTGCCTTGCAAAGAGAGAGACATAGTGTGCTCCCTGGAGCGATCCTTTCAGGCCGCATCACTGGAAGACCCAGACTGCGGAAGCAGGAGGCTTCCCGAGGCCGCACCCAAGAAGAAGAAGACATCGTCCGGCCCGGCCCCTCAGGAGGCAGGCCCCTCAGGGCCCGCGCCTGCTCAGGGGGAGCCTCTTTCCATCGCATAGGGAAGCGCGCCCGGCGCCCTCCTTAGGCAGGGCTCGGGGGCTCTCCCCTGGAGGGCCGCCGACCTCGCCAAGGTCACGAGGGAGGCGCTTGGGCACCACGTGGAGGCATGTTTCGAAGCACGTTTCCCTCAAGAAGGAGCAAGGCAAGGAGGGCCAAACCCTCAGGAGTTCGTCAGCAAGGCCAGTCAGGAGCTACAGGAGTCAAGGGTCATGAGAGGCAGCCGCCGCCTACCCGCTGTGGCCCCCCATCCAAGCGAGGATGTCGGGCTGCATGTATGCATCGACATACCGGGGCTCAACCGAGCCGCGTCTCAGGAGTGCCTCTGGCCCTCGCGAGCGGGACGCTGCGAGGGTCCGCCCCATAGCTACGTGCGCATGCCTTATGGCTTGCCAAACGCGGCTGCTGCGCACCACCGCCTCATGAGGGCCATCTTGGAGGCTCAAGAGGTCAGGCGTGCCGCAGCCCTGGCGGAGATGGAGATACCCGGCGAGGAGCCGCCAGCGCCTCCGGAGCCTCCTGAGGCCCCTGGGCCGGGGGGCTCGTGAGGATTGGCTCCCGCAGCCCACCGAGTCTGCTACACCAACACCCCTTCGTCCCCAACATCATCAGGTGACATATTTCAAGTTTCATTTCCGGCTGGGAGCGCCCTTAGGGCTGCACTATTCCCAGGCCGTGTGGGTCCGTCCCTGCGGCGTGTATCCCTTTTATTTCATGTTCTTGGCTTACATTATTTGGGGCGCCCCTCGGGCTGCATCATCCCCAAGTCGCTCGGGCCTGACCCAGCGGCGTGTACCCTTCTTGCGTTTTTCTTAGGGCTATGCTTTTGACCCATCATGCTTGTTATTTGGTGCCTTTTCCTCCTGGGTGTCGGAATCTTGGGCGTTCAAGGGGGGGGGGGTGCCTGAGCATCACGACTCAAGGCTCCTACCGGCTCTCCGGCCCTCACCCTCTGGTCTTGTCCATGGCATCGCGACCTGGCCTGCCAGCGACGGCTGAGACCAGCCCGAGAGCCGGGACCCGAGGACGTAGAGTTTTCAACATCTAACCAAGCTCGCGCGTTAAAGGGGGGTGTGTGAGCATCCCGACTCAGGGCT
>NC_041387.1:83679663-83728704 GCF_002162155.2 Triticum dicoccoides | reverse complement strand
GACCAGCCCGAGAGCCGGGACCCGAGGATGTAGAGTTTTCGACATTTAACCCAGCTTGCGTGTTAAAGGGGGGGTGCCCGAGCATCGCGACTCAGGGCTCCTACCGGCTCTCCGGCCCTCACCCTCTCGTCTTGTCCATGGCATCACGACCTGGCATGCCAGCGACGGCTGAGACTAGCTCGAGAGCCGAGACCCGAAGACGTAGAGCACCGGCATCTGGCCAAATTTGCAGGAACACACTCCAAGATAAGGCCTAGAGCCAGGCGCAACCCGCCTTGAGGTAGGGCCTCGTGAGTCCCGTGCAGGCTCGCGGGAGCCCCGAGACGCCTCGCCAGGCCTTTCGTGCCTCGTCGCTTCTCCAAAGCAACTAGCGGCTAACTGTCGATTGCCACGACGAACTCTCGTTCCTTTTGTGATGAACCTGCAGGGTCCCTCCAAAGAGCACCGCCAGGCGAGGCCCTCACGGTGCTTTCTTCGCTCTCGTACACGCAACTCGCTTGCACGTTAAAGGGGGGGGGGTGCCTGAGCATCGCGACTCAGGGCTCCTACCGACTCTCCGGCCCTCACCCTCTGGCCTTGTCTATGGCATCGCGACCTGGCATACCAGCGACGGCTGAGACTCGCTCGAGAGCCGAGACCCGAGGACGTAGAGCAGAAAGGGGAGCGAAGGCGAGAGGGGAGGAGCACGTGAGGACGTCACCAAGCAACCCCTTGCCGGCCAAGGCACGGACCTAGTGACGCACCAGGAAGCGTTTCCTGACCCTCGAGATAAGTCACTCCCCGGAAACACTGGTTACCGCAGCACCAACCCCACACCAAGTGCAATCCCGTGTTAGCAACGTCGCTCTCCTTTCTCACCGAATGATGGTTGCTTGAGCGCCAAAGGGGACCTCCTGAGTATCGTGACTCAGGGGCTCTTACCGGACCCTGGGCCGCTCAGCTCTTGGCCTTGACCATGGCATCGCGACCTGGCATACCAGCCACGGCTGAAGCCGCCTTGGGACTGGGACCTGTCGGCGCAGAGCATCAAGCCCTCACGAGATCCGAAAGGAGGGAACTTAGCTAAAACGGAATAAGCACCTCGCACTGCTTCGCAATAAGGATCATATTAACAAACGGAGCTACAAACATCTTACAAGCCCCCGTGGGGTATATTCTTGGCTCCTCGCAGGAACAAAAGACGCGAATCCTAAGGAGTCCTACCTACAGGGACCACCATAGCAGACGCCATCATCAACAATGGGCCGCCTAGCACCAGCGCCAACCCCATCCAGATCAGGGGTGGTGACGGCCTGACCAGCTTGCCCTGCTCCAGGAGCAGCGCAGGCTCGGGGGCTCGTAGCTATCGTCGCTCGTCTCCAGTGTCACGAAGAGCTCGGCGGAGTCGCTGGATCCGCCGGTGCCTCCACCGCCCGAGGAGCTACCGAGGGAATGATTGGCCGCCTCTTCCAGGGCAGCACTCCAGCCGGCGACCCTCCGCATCGAAGACCTTGAAGGACATCACCGAAGCACCATCATACTCCAGATGGATCGCGAGGGCGCCCCTTGTCCTGCAGACCCAGGCGACCTCACCCCATCCTCGAGTCATGAAGACCTTGCCCGGGGCAACAACCGCGACCTTTGCCCCGGTCGCGAGGGTGCCGCAGCCGGCGTGCTGCAGCCAAAGCTCCAGGGGTTCCCCTACTAGATGACGGAGGCGAAGAAAGAGGGGAGACGAATCCAAGACTTAGGAGGCGTGGCGGCATGAAGCACGAACTATCGGGAGGAGCCTTCGGCGTGGACCCCGGGGGGAAAGACGCACACCTTCGTAACCCGCCGGCGTCGTCGGCGGCGCCGCTCGTGGCGATCGGCGTCGACTCCTTCAGAGCCTTCGATGTGGGCGTACAAAAGAAGTGGGAACCCTGGTGGTGGCCGCTCACACCAGGGCCTCAGCACTTCCTGGCAGGAGCCCTCACCCCGATGCCGGAGGGCGAGCCGTTTCTTCGGTGGAAGCGGGTCAGGATCCTCTTGGGGAGCTTTTCCCTTCTCTTCCGCGGAGAATCGGCGGATCGGAGCCATTGCAGCAAGTCGGAGCAAGGCCCAGGAAGGAGGAGAAGAGAGAGGGGATAGACTGGAAGGGCGCGCGCCGTTCCATACTTATAGCCGGCGAAGGCCAACCACCGACCTCCACGATCATAGGTAATCACGACCCGCTTTGCATGCAGGGACTTGTCGAAACCGTGTGGTTACCAAGGCGTCGTGGGGAAGCAGAGACACCCACGTCCAATCAACCGCCACGCGGCGCCCAAGGCCGCAGGCTGTTAGGGCCCGCGACGCTTCGCACTTGCCCCTTCGCCTCTCTGCTCGGCCAAGTTCGGGCGCGCCGTGGGCCCGGGGGCTACTGTCGGCGTTCTGGGAACGGGGGTCCCCAGACTTGCCTGCCTGCGGCCTGCGGCGTGGCACAAAGGAGGCCCAGCGCAGCCCATATTCACCAACACAAGCTCAAGACCCTCGCGAGGGGCCAAGCCTCGCGGGGCGGACGACAAGGAGCTTCCTTAGGCGCGGCCTCATCAGGCTGGCTCACGAGGAGGCGGAGAGTTCAAGGCGGGGTACCTCGCGAGGTGCCCATGATGCAAGCCATGACGACCAAGAGCGCCAGTCGGGCGCCAGCCCGCGCAGTGTCCTCCTTTCCTCTTTGGTGGAAAGGGAGCAAGCGCAGGCGAGAGCATCAAGCAGAGGCATCCATTTTGGTGCAACAAGACCAAGACCAGCCCAACGGGAGGGAAGAAGTCATTGTGGAGCCCAAGCAGGCGTCACCACCGGAGCCTTTGACAGGCGAGGACCAACTTTAGTCAGGATAAGTGTACCCGCTGTTCCCCTTCAAAATGGCCAATTGTTGGCGCCCTTCCCGCTCAATATTTGGGAAGAGGCCCAGGGCCTTTGCCTATAAATAGGACTAGCCACCCCCAGGGTAGAGGCATCGAGTATCCAAGAGCCTGAACCAAGTAGCACTAGCCAAGAACAGACCCTCGCGAGGCTGTTCTTCCTTGTATTGTTCATCATCAGCCCAAGAGGCAATCCACCACACCACACACTGGAGTAGGGTATTACACCACAATGGTGGCCTGAACTAGTATAAACCTTGTGTCTCTTGTGCTGTTCTGTTTGGTAGTTTAGATCCTAGCGACTCGGCGAGGAGCGAGCCGGTAGAGGGTTGAATCTCCGTGCGCACCCCAGTGTTCGAACCTCAAGGGTCTGCCGGAACCCGAAATCCAACAATGACACTTAAGCATAGAGAGTTGACCGTTTGAGGTCGGGTCGCTACACATAGTCTGAGGAACTTGTATAAGTCATGAAGAAAGCAGTAGCAATGAAACTAACACATGTCTCATTGAGGAGATCAGGAAGTTGGAAGCAGCAGGCTTGGTCAGGGGAGTGCTCCACCCAACGTGGTTGTCCAATCTAGTGGTGGTGCATAAGGCAAATGGGAAATGTAGGTTGTGTATTGACTACACACATATCAATAAAGCCTGTCCAAAGGATCCTTTCCCTTTGCCTCACATTGACCAGATAGTGGACTCCACTGTTGGATGCGACCTTCTCTCGTTCCTTGACGCCTACTTAGGTTATCACCAAATCTTCATGACAAAGGAAGATGAATAAAAGACCGAGTTCATCACCCCATGTGGTACGTACTATTTTGTACGAATGCCTTTCGGGTTGAAAAGCGTTGGTTCGACGTTTACCCGAGCAGTCCAAATTGGTTTTGAGACCCAGCTACATAGAAATATGGAAGCCTATATGGATGATATGGTGGTCAAAACCAAGGACAAAGCCACGCTCGTGCAAGATCTGGAGGAAACATTTACAAATTTGCGCAAGATCAAGCTCAAGGTCAACCCTAAGAAGTGTGTATTCGACGTCCCATCCAGCAAACTTCTTGGGTTCTTCGTGTCTCAACGCGAAATCGAAGCAAATCCCGACAAGATCAAGTGATTGAGCAGATTGAGGTGCCACGACGAGTCAAGGATGTCCGTAGGCTCGCTAGCTGCATTGCTGCTCTGAGCAGGTTCATCTCCAATTCTGTTGAGCGCACCCTCCCCTTTTTCAAAATTTTGAAAAAGGCGGGTCAAATGAAACGGACTCCGGAAGCAGAGGCAGCGCACTGCAATATTTGAAGAGGTACCTTTCCTCCACGCCAATACTAGTCGCGCCTAAACCGCAAGAGCCATTGCTGCTATATCTAGAGGCGACGACTCAAGTGGTTAGTGCTGCATTAGTGGCACAGAGAGAGGTTGAGGAAGAAGTAGCGGCAGCGGCGAAGCCATTGGATGATGGGCCGGAGCCTTCCCCGACAAGGCCTGATGCCGACAAGTGATAACCCACAAGTATAGGGGATCACAACAGTTTTCGAGGGTAGAGTATTCAACCCAAATTTATTGATTCGACACAAGGGGAGCCAAAGAATATTCTCAAGTATTAGCAGTTGAGTTGTCAATTCAACCACACCTGGAAACTTAGTATCTGCAGCAAAGTGTTTAGTAGCAAAGTAATATGATAGTAGTGGTAATGGTAACAAAAGTAAAGACAACAAAAGTAATGTTTTTGGTATTTTTGTAGTGATTGTAACAGTAGCAACGGAAAAGTAAATAAGCGAGAACCAGTATATGGAAAACTCGTAGGCACCGGATCAGTGATGGATAATTATGTCGGATGTGGTTCTTCATGTAACAGTCGTAACATAGGGTGACACAGAACTAGCTCCAATTCATCGATGTAATGTAGGCATGTATTCCGAATATATTCATACATGCTTATGGAAAAGAACTTGCATGACATCTTTTGTCCTACCCTCCCGTGGCAGCGGGGTCCTATTGGAAACTAAGGGATATTAAGGCCTCCTTTTAAAAGAGAACCGGAACAAAGCATTAGCACAAGGTGAATACATGAACTCCTCAAACTATGGTCATCACCGGGAGTGGTCCCGATTATTGTCACTTCGGGGTTGCCGGATCATAACACATAGTAGGTGACTATAGACTTGCAAGATAGGATCAAGAACTCACATATATTCATGAAAACATAATAGGTTCAGATCTGAAATCATGGCACTCGGGCCCTAGTGACAAGCATTAGGCATAGCAAAGTCATAGCAACATCAATCTCAGAACATAGTGGATACTAGGGATCAAACCCTAACAAAGCTAACTCGATTACGTGATAAATCTCATCCAACCCGTCACCATCCAGCAAGCCTACGATGGAATTACTCACGCACGGCGGTGAGCATCATGAAATTGGTGATGGAGGATGGTTGATGATGACGACGGCGACGAATCCCCCTCTCCGGAGCCCCGAACGGACTCCAGATCAGCCCTCCCGAGAGAGATTAGGGCTTGGCGGCGGCTCCGTATCGTAAAACGCGATGATTTCTTCTCTCTGATTTTTTTTCTCCCCGAAAGGCAATATATGGAGTTGGAGTTGGCGTCGGAGGGTCTCCAGGGGGCCCACGAGGTAGGGGGGCACGCCCAGGAGGGGGGCGTGCCCCCACCCTCGTGGACAGGGTGTGGGCCCCCTGGTCATCATCTTTGGCGAGGATTTTTTATTTTTTATTCTAAGATATTCCGTGAAGTTTCAGGTCATTCCGAGAACTTTAATTTTTCTGTACAAAAAACAACATCATGGCAATTCTGCTGAAAACAGCGTCAGTCCGAGTTAGTTCCATTCAAATCATACAAGTTAGAGTCCAAAACAAGGGCAAAAGTGTTTGGAAAAGTAGATACGACGGAGACGTATCAACTCCCTCAAGCTTAAACCCTTGCTTGTCCTCAAGCAATTCAGTTGACAAACTGAAAGAGAAAAAGAAAAACTTTTACAAACTCTGTTTGCTCTTGTTGTTGTAACTATGTCAAGCCAGCATTCAAGTTTTTAGCAAAGATCATAACAAACCACATTTGCAATAACTCCTAGGTCTCATCTCTACTCATATCAATAACATAATCAGCTAGCAAGCCATAATTAATAATAAATCTCGGATCACAACACTTTCTCAGAACAATCATAATGTGATATAACAAGATGGTATCTCGCTAGCCCTTTCTGAGACCGCAAAACATAAATGCGGAGCACCTTCAAAGATCAAGGCCTGACTAGACATTGTAATTCATGGTAAAGAGATCCAATCACAGTCATACCCGATATAAATTAACAGTAATGAATGCAAATGAAAGCTGTGCTCTCCAGCTAGTGCTTTTAATAAGAGGGTGATGACTCAACATAAAAGTAAATAGATAGGCCCTTCGCAGAATGAAGTAGGGATTTGTAGAGGTGCCAGAGCTCGGTTTTGAAATAGAGGTAAATTATATTTTGAGCGGCATACTTTCATTGTCAACATAACAACTAAGAGATGACGATATCTTCAATGCTAAACAAATTATAGGCGGTTCCCAAACAGAATGGTAAAGTTTATACTCCCCCTCCTCCACAAGCATCAATCCATGGCTTGCTCGAAAGAACGAGCGCCTCCAACATTCAACGGGTCCCAGGGGGAGTTTTTTGCAATTATTTTGATTTAGTTTGCATAAAGCATGGGACTGGGCATCCCGGCGACCAGCCATTTTCTCGTGAATGAGGAGCGGAGTCCACTCCTCTTGAGAATAACCCGCCTAACACGGAAGATAAGGGCAACCCTAGTTGATATATGAGCTATTCGAGCATGCAAAACAGAATGATTATTTGAAGGTTTAGAGTTTGGCACATATAAATTTACTTGGAATGACAGGTAGATACCGCATATAGGAAGGTATAGTGGACTCGTAGGGAATAACTTTGGGGTTTAAGGGATTGGATGCACAAGCAGTATTCCCGCTTAGTACAAGTGAAGGCTAGCAAAAGACTGGGAAGCGACTAACTAGAGAGCGACAATAGTCATGAACATGCATTAGAATTAATAAACATTGAATACAAGCATGAGTAGGATATAATCCACCATGAACATAAATATCGTTAAGGCTATGTTGATATTTTTTCAACTACATGCGTGAACATGTGCCAAGTCAAGTCACTTAAATCATTCGAAGGAGGATACCACCCCATCATACCATATCACAACCATTTTAATAGCATGTTGGCATGCAAGGTAAACCATTATAACTCATAGCTAATCAAGCATGGTACGAGCAACTATGATCTCTAATTGTCATTGCAACATGTTTATTCATAATAGGATGAATCAAGAATGATGAACTCATCATATTTACAAAGGCAAGAGAGGTTGAGTTCATACCAGCTTTTTCCATCTCAGTCAATCCATCATACATCATCATAATTGCCTTTCACTTGCATGATCGAACGGTGTGAATAATAATAAGAGTGCACGTGCATTGGACTAAGCTGGAATCTACGAGCAATCAATTAAACAGGAGAAGACAAGGCAATATGGGCTCTTGGTTAACTTAACAATGATGCATATAAGAGCTACTTCAACAATTTAATCATGGTCTTCTCCTACTGACCCCCAAAGAAAAAAAGGAGTAAAAACTATTTACACAGGAAAGATCCCAACAAGCAAAAGAAGAACGGGAAATATTTTTGGGTTTTCCTTTTTAATTACTACAGCAAAGAAATAAACTACTACCATTTTTTTCTTTTTCTTAAGGTTTATTAAACACACAAGAAGAAGGCAGGAAAAAGAAAATAATCTAGCATGGATATTACAGTGAAAGGGTAAGAGCACTAACATCTGGCAATGGGTGTGTGTGAACATGAATTCAATGTCGGTGGGAAATACGTACTCCCCCAAGCTTAGGCTTTTGGCCTAAGTTGGTCTATTGCCAGGGATAACCTGGCGGATACCCGTAGGTGAAGCTGGGGTCATACTGCGATGCATCAGCTATCGCCTCCTGAGCTACAGCGTAGCGTCGAGCTGCCCCCGCTCTTCTCTCGTACTCATCTGCCTCCTCTCTGGTAATAATGTATCTTCCTTTTGTCTGAGAATTAAAGAAGGCAGGAGCAGGAAGAGTAATATGGACTACATGTCATTTGTTAAAGATTAGTCGATACTGGAGAGGTGGTTCAGTCATTTCAACAAACTGGTGGGAAACCATAGAATCAAAATCCAAATAAGTAGAGGGTAACTCCATATCACCCTCTCGAATGTCTATCTCAAGAAAATTAGCTAAGAGGGTTGCATAAATTCCTCCAAAGAAATCTCCGTTATGTCTATTATGGTGCAACCTGCGAGCTACAAAGGCTCCCATATGATAAGATTGGTCTCCTAACACAGCACTTCTGAGAATGCTGAGATCAGGGGCACACATTCGACATGATTCATCCTTAGCATTAATGCTTCTACCTATAAAGAGAGAAAAATAATGTATAGCAGGAAAGTGAATGCTCCCTATAGTGGCTTGCGTTATATCTCTAGAATCCCCCATAGTTATTTTAGCAAGAAAGTCTCTATCTTCAGATTTAGGGGGATCCCTAACACTACCCCAAGATGGAAGTTTGCAAGCAAAAGTGAAATCCTCTAAGTCCATGGTATAAGATTTGTCATAAAGGTCAAACATGACTGAAGGAGAATTACGTAAAGATGAAAACTCAAACCTCCTCACAAATGAACTTGTGAGATCATTGTACTGGGGCCATTTGTCAGCTTCAAAGTCCTCAAGACCGGCATTGCATATATATGCGTTGAATTCTTCTTTAATTCCCACTTGATCCATAAAATTTTCTGAAGGCCATTCACAGGGCCTAACAGGAGCGTCTCTTGGTGGTTCCTCGTCAGCATCGCGCATTGCAAGCCTGGGACCTTGTTTCCTTGAAGAACCACCTTGGAACGTCCTCCTAAACATATTGTTTCCTCTGAAAAATTTCTGAAATTTTTAGTAACTTTGAATAAAAGTGAACGAACTTCAATAAAATTGATATCAACTACTCCCACAAGTGCCTAGAGCCTATATCAAGCCTTAGAACTACTTGGAACCATATGAATTTGACATGTAAGCTCAAGAACATGGTCACCTAGGCAGCATAAATTTGCAATGAATAGAGCACTAGAACAAAAACTAATTGGACCAATGGAGGAATCACATACCAAGGAACAATCTCCCCAAGCAGTTTTGCGAGAGGTGCTTTGGGCAAGGAGATCGAATATCATAGCAACAGGAGCTGGAACTCGTGCTTGAGTTGGTTTTTCGTGTTTGTGTGAGGCAGAGGAAGAAGATGGGTGCAGGGATAAGTGGAGGAGGGCCACCATGGGCCCACGAGGCAGGGGGCGCGCCCAGGGGGTAGGGCGCGCCCTCCACCCTCGTGGTCAGGTGGCAGTTCCCCCCGCGGTAATTTTTGCACAGTAAATCCTCAAATATTCCCGAAAAATCATATTAAATTGGCATGGCGTTCTGAAGACTTTTATTTTCGGGAAATTTTTATATTGTACGGATAAATCAGGAAACAGACAGAAAAAATACTAATTAACTTTTTCTACTAAATAACAGAAAATATAAAGAGGGTACAGAAGGTTGTGCTTCTAGTTTCATCCATCTCATGTTCATCAAAAGAATCCACTAACAAGGTTGATCAAGTCTTGTTAACAAACTCATTCCGATTAACATGAAACCGGAGAAATTTCGAATAACACTATGTTACCTCAACGGGGATATGGACATCCCCAGTAATAAGTATATCATATTTCTTCTTGACAGTAGGGAGAGGAAATTCAAAACCTCCAAATATAATCGATGGAATTTTTCCAATAGAGTTGATACTATAAACTTGAGGTTGTTTCCTCGGAAAGTGTACCGTATGCTCGTTACCAGAAAAGTGACATTGCTTTTTTTGCAATCAATAACAGCTCCTGCAGTATTAAGGAAAGGTCTTCCAAGAATAATAGACATACTATCATCCTCGGGAATGTCAAGAATAACAAAGTCTGTTAAAATAGTGACGTTTGCAACCATAATAGGCACATCCTCACAAATGCCGACAGGTATAGCAGTTGATTTATCAGCCATTTGCAAAGATATTTCAGTAGGTGTCAACTTATTCAAGTCAAGTCTGCGATATAAAGAGAGAAGCATAACACTAACACCGGCTCCATGATCACATAAAGCAGTTTAACATAATTTCTCTTAATGGAGCATGGTATAGTAGGTACTCCGGGATCTCCAAGTTTCTTTGGTATTCCACCCTTAAAAGTATAATTAGCAAGCATGGTGGAAATTTCAGCTTCCGGTATCTTTCTTTTATTAGTAATGATATCCTTCATATACTTAGCATAAGGATTTGTTTTGAGCACATCAGTTAATCGCATACGCAAAAATATAGGTCTAATCATTTCAGCAAAGCGCTCAAAATCCTCATCATCCTTTTGCTTGGATGGTTTTGGGGAAAAGGCATGGGTTTCTGAACCCATGGTTCCCTTTCTTTACCATGTTTCCTAGCAACGAAGTCTCTTTTATCATAACGTTGATTCCTTGATTGTGGGTTATCAAGATCAACCGCAGGTTCAACTTCTACATCATTATCATTACTAGGTTGAGCATTATCATGAACATCATCATTAACATTTTCACTAGGTTCATGTTCATTACCAGATTGTGTTTCAGCATCAGACATAGAGATATCATTTGGATTCTCAGGTGGTTCAGCAATAGGTTCACTAGAAGTTTGCAAATTCCTATCATTTTTCTTTTTCTTCTTTCTTGAAGAACTAGGTACATCAATATTATTTCTCTGAGAATCTTGCTCGATTCTCTTAGGGTGGCCTTCAGGATACAAAGGTTCCTGAGTAATTCTACCAGTTCTAGTAGCCACTCTAACAGCATAATCATTTTTCTTACTATTCATTTCATCAAGCACTTCTTTTTGAGCTTTAAGTACTTGTTCTACTTGAGTGGTAACCATAGAAGCATGTTTGCTAACAAGTTTAAGTTCACCTCTAATATTAGCCATATAATCACCCAAGCGTTTAATCATATAAGCATCTTGTTTTAATTGTCTACCAAAATAAGCATTAAAGTCATCTTGCTTAAACATAAAGTTATCAAACTCATCCAAGCACTGACTAGCAATTTTAGTAGGAGGGACTTCAGCTTTATCATATCTATAGAGAGAATTTACCTTTACTACCTATGTCGGGATATCGGGATCAGGAGGTTCTTCAGTGAATAAGGAATTGAGATCATATACTTCTTCAACAGGCGGTAAATTAAGACCGTGTATTTCTTCAATAGGAGGTAAATTCTTAACATCTTCAGCTTTAATACCTTTTTATTTCATAGATTTCGTTGCCTCTTGCATATCTTCGGGACTGAGAAATAGAACACCTCTCTTCTTCGGAGTTGGTTTGAGAATAGGGTCAATAATTGGCTCTAGAGCTGGCTCAGGAGGTGCCCAATTATTTTCATTTGTCAACATATTATTCAATAGAATTTCAGCTTCATCCGGTGTTGTTTCCCGGAAAAGAGAACCAGCACAACTATCCAGGTAATCTCTGGAAGCATCGGTTAGTCCATTATAAAAGACATCAAGTATTTCAGGTTTCTTAAGAGGATGATCAGGCAAAGCATTAAGTAACTTGAGAAGCCTCCCCAAGCTTGTGGGAGACTCTCTTCTTTAATTTGCACGAAGTTGTATATTTCCCTCAAGGCAGCTTGTTTCTTATGAGCAGGGAAATATTTAGCAGAGAAGTAATAAATCCTATCCTCGGGACTACGCACACAACCAGGATCAAGAGAATTAAACCATATCTTAGCATCACCCTTTAATGAGAACGGAAATATTTTGAGTATATATAAGTAGTGTGATCTCTCATCATTAGTAAACAGGGCGGCTATATCATTTAACTTAGTAAGATGTGCCACAATAGTTTCGGATTCATAGCCATAAAAAGGATCAGATGCAACCAATGTAATTATATCTGGATCAACAGAAAATTCATAATAATCCTTATCGGGAACACAGATAGGTGATGTAGCGAAAGCAGGGTCGGGTTTCATTCTATCTCTAAGAGATTCCTTACTTCATTTAATTAGCAGCCTCTTAAGTTCATATCTATCTTGGCAGGCAAAAATAGCTGCAGAAGATTCCGCATCAAAAAGATAACCCTCAGGAATAGCAGGCATATCTTCATCATCACTTTCATCATTGTATTCAGATGCAATAATTTCTCTTTCTCTAGACCTAGAAATTTGCTCATCTAGAAATTCACCAAGGGGCACAGTAGTATCAAGCATAGAAGTAGTTTCATCATAAGTATCATGCATAGCAGAGGTGGCATCATCAGTAACATGCGACATATAAGAACGAATAGCAGAAGCAAGTTGAGGTGTCGCTAGATTACTCATAAAAGAAGGTGAATCAAGTGCAGAGCTAGATGGCAGTTCCTTACCTCCCCTCATAGTTGAGGGATAAATTGTTGTCTTAGTGTCTTTCAAGTTCTTCATAGTGTCCAGCAGATATATGTCCCAAGTGACTCAAGGAATAAAGGTATGCTCCCTGGCAACGGAGCCAGAAAAAGGTCTTGATAACCCACAAGTATAGGGGATCGCAACAATTTTCGAGGGTAGAGTATTCAACCCGAATTTATTGATTTGACACAAGGGGAGCCAAAGAATATTCTCAAGTATTAGTAGCTGAGTTGTCAATTCAACCACACCTGGAAACTTAGTATCTGCAGCAAAGTGTTTAGTAGCAAAGTAATATGATAGTAGTGGTAACGGTAACAAAAGAAAAGACAGCAAAAGTAATGTTTTTGTTATTTTTGTAGTGATTGTAACAGTAGCAACAGAAAAGTAAATAAGCGAGAACCAGTATATGGAAAACTCGTAGGCACCGGATCAGTGATGGATAATTATGTCGGATGTGGTTCGTCATGTAAGAGTCATAACATAGGGTGACACAGAACTAGCTCCAATTCATCGATGTAAGGTAGGCATGTATTCCGAATATAGCCATATGTGCTTATGGAAAAGAACTTGCATGACATCTTTTGTCCTACCCTCCCGTGGCAGCGGGGTCCTATTGGAAACTAAGGGATATTAAAGCCTCCTTTTAATAGAGAACCGGAACAGAGCATTAGCACATAGTGAATACATGAACTCCTCAAACTATGGTCATCACCGGGAGTGGTCCCGATTATTGTCACTTCAGGGTTGCCGGATCATAACACATAGTAGGTGACTACAGACTTGCAAGATAGGATCAAGAACTCACATATATTCATGAAAACATAATAGGTTCAGATCTGAAATCATGGCACTCGGGCTCTAGTGACAAGCATTAAGCATAGCAAAGTCATAGCAACATCAATCTCAGAACATAGTGGATACTAGGGATCAATCCCTAACAAAGCTAACTCGATTACATGATAAATCTCATCCAACCCATCACCGTCCAGCAAGCCTACGATGGAATTACTCACGCACGGTGGTGAGAATCATGAAATTGGTGATGGAGGATGGTTGATGATGACGACGGCGACGAATCCCCCTCTCCGGAGCCCCGAACGGACTCCAGATCAGCCCTCCCGAGAGAGATTAGGGCTTGGCGGCGGCTCCATATCGTAAAATGCAATGATTTCTTCTCTCTGATTTTTTTCTGTCCGAAAGCCAATATATGGAGTTGGAGTTGGCGTTGGAGGGTCTCTAGGGGCCCACGAGCTAGGGGGCGTGCCCAGGAGGGGGGGCGCCCCCCACCCTTGTGGACAGGGTGTGGCCCCTCTGGTCTTCATCTTTGGCGAGGATTTTTTATTATTTATTCTAAGATATTCCGTGAAGTTTCAGGTCATTCCGAGAACTTTTATTTTCTGCACAAAAAACAACATCATGGCAATTCTGCTGAAAACAGCGTAAGTCCGGGTTAGTTCCATTCAAATCATACAAGTTAGAGTCCAAAACAAGGGCAAAAGTGTTTGGAAAAGTAGGTACGACGGAGACGTATTAGCAAGGCGGAACCCCAGGCAAAGCCCGGTCCTGGCAAGACAAAGTCTGCGCAAGTGAGCGAATTAGAACAGAAGAAGAAGGTGATGCAGCACCCGGTTTATTTTGTTAGCTCCCTCTTGCAGGAGGCTAGATCAAGATATTCTGGTATGCAGAGGCTCCTTTTCGGCCTCCTTATGGCCTCAAGAAAGTTGCGTCACTATTTCCAAGCACATGAGATCACCGTCGTCATTCGCGTCCCATTGCGACGGATCTAGCATAACCCAGATGCAACCAGGAGTATTGTGGAGTGGGCATTGAAACTATCAAGCTTTGGCCTCAACTTTGAAAGCACTTCGACAATCCAGAGCATGGCTTTGGCAGAGTTCATAGCAGAATGGACCTCAACGCGCGATGAAGATGTTCAAGCGACCACTCTTCCCTCCAAGGAGACAAGCTGTGATTGGAATATGTACTTTGATGGGGCTTTCTCGCTGCAAGGTGATGGTGTCGCCCTGCTACTCGTCACGCCCACTAGAGAGCGCCTGAAGTACGTAATCCATATGCATTTTTCCTGGGAGAAGTCAACAAAGAGCACTCCATAATATGAGGGACTGCTTGCTAGTCTCAGGATTGCGGCAGACCTCGGAATCAGAAAGATCATCACTAGAGGTGATTTGCAGCTTGTTGTTAAGCAAGTTAACAAAGACTATTAGAGCCCATTGATGGAAGCCTGTTGATGTCTACTACACAACCTTCTTCTTGTAGACATTGTTGGGCCTCCAAGTGCAGAGGTTTGTAGGATAGTAGCAAATTTCCCTCAAGTGGATGACCTAAGGTTTATCAATCCGTGGGAGGCATAGGATGAAGATGGTCTCTCTCAAGCAACCCTGCAACTAAATAACAAAAAGTCTCTTGTGTCCCCAACACACCCAATACAATGGTAAATTGTATAGGTGCACTAGTTCGGCGAAGGGATGGGGATACAAGTGCAATATGGATGGTAGATAAAGGTATTTGTAATATGAAATTATAAAAACAGCAAGGTAGAAAGCGATAAAAGTGAGCGTAAACGGTATTGCAATGGTAGGAAACAAGGCCTAAGGTTCATACTTTCACTAGTGCAATTTATCTCAACAATAATAACATAATTGGATCACATAACTGTCCCTCAACATGCAACAAAGAATCACTCCAAAGCCATTAATAGCGGAGAACAAATGAAGAGATTATGGTAGGGTAGGGAACCACCTCAAACTTATCCTTTTTGATCTATCTATTCAAGAGTCCGTAGTAAAATAACATGAAGCTATTCTTTCCTTCGATCTATCATAGAGTTCATACTAGAATAACACCTTAAGACACAAATCAACCAAAACTCTAATGTCACCTAGATACTCCATTGTCACCTCAAGTATCACGGGCATGATTATATGATATGCATCACACAATGTCAGATTCGTCTATTCAACCAACACAAAGTACTTCAAATAGTGCCCCAAAGTTTCTACCGGAGAGTCAAGATGAAAACGTGTGCCAACCCCTATGCATAAGTTCATAGAACCGGCAAGTTGATCACCAAAACATACAGCAAGTGGATCACGTGAATATCCCATTGTCACCACAGATAAGCACGACAAGACATACATCAAGTGTTCTCAAATCCTTAAAGACTCAATCCGATAAGATAACTTCAAAGGGAAAACTCAATCCATTACAAGAGAGTAGAGGGGGAGAAACATAATAACATCCAACTATAATAGCAAAGCTCGTGATACATACCCTCACCCTCGAGGGTGAACTACTCCCTCCCCGTCATGGATAGCATCGGGATGATGAACATGGCCACCGGTGAGGGATCCCCCCTCCGGCAGGGTGCCGGAACAGGGTCCTGATTGACTTTTGGTGGCTACAGAGGCTTGCGGTGGCGGAACTCCCGGTCTATCTTCTGTTTCGATGGTATTAGGGTATATGGGAATATATAGGTGAAAGAAGTCGGTCGGGGGAGTCTGGAGAGGCCCACGGGACAGGGGGCACACCCAGTAGGGGGGCACCCCCCACCCTCGTGGCTTCCTCGAAGCTTCTCTGGCGTGAACTCCAAGTCTCGTGGATCATGTTCGTTCCAAAAGTAACGCCCCCGAAGGTTTCATTCCGTTTGGACTCAGTTTGATATTTCTTTTCTTTGAAACACTGAAATAGGCAAGAAAACAACAATATGGGCTGGGCCTCCGGTTAATAGCTTAGTCCCAAAAGTAATATAATAAAGCCCATAATCATTCAAAACAGATAATATAATAGCATGAATGCTTCATAAATTATAGATACGTTGGAGACGTATCACCTGTGTAGATGAAGTGAGGAAGTTGGAGTAGAGTTTTGATGGTCTACAAGCAGAGCATGTCCCTCGAGCAGAAAACAACATTGCCGATGACTTGTCAAAACTCGCTGCCCTCAAGTTGCCCATGGAACCATCTACCTTTGTGCTCCAATTAACTCAGCCATCCGTTGAACCAGTAGCAGGACAAAATAAGGGAAGGAAGGCGGGCCCCGGCAAGTACTTTCCTGCTGAGCTCCTAGGAGCCGCCGGCAAGGAAGTTGCGGGGAACACCAAGCTTGCCGGGGAGCAGCAGCTTCTGTTAGGGCCCCAAGCCCTGGTCGTAGAGATAACTGCCCCCACAGCAGGAGATGAGCCTTTATTCCTTGTTGTCGAGCCTCAGGCTCCAACATGGGCACTTCACACTGTTCATTTCCTCCAAACAGGGGAACTCCCCGAGGAATAGGAAGAAGCAGAAAAAGTAGCCCGTCGGTCCAGCATGTACCTGTTTGTGGAGGATGTCCTATACAGAAGGAGATCGAACGACATGAAATTGAAGTGCATTCCTCGGGAGGACGAACTAGGGCCGTTGGCAGAGATACATGGAGGCATATGTGGCTCCCACATAAGGACAAGAGCCTTTGCCGGCAAAGCATTCCGGCAAGTTTCTCCGCTCTCCAGGATGCAACTGCACTAGTAACCAAGTGTGAAGCGTGTCAGTTCCATTCAAAGAAGCTTCATCAACCCGCTCAAGCTCTTCAGACAATCCCTCTTTCCTGGCCATTTTCGGTCTGGGGGATAGACATACTGGGCCCCTTTCCCCATGCTATTGGGGGCTTTGAATACTTATAAATTGCGATCGACAAGTTCATGAAGTGGCCAGAAGTGGAACTAGTGAGAAAGGTGACAGGACAATCAGCTGTCAAGTTCTTCAAGGGACTAGTCTGCCGTTTTGGTGTGCCAAACAAAGTCATCACCGATAACGGCACCCACTTCAAAAGCCGCACCTTCATGCAGTATATCCAAGACCACGGTAGCAAAGTTTGTTTTGCTTCTGTTGCTCATCCAAGAAGCAACGGTCAGGCAGAAAGGGAAAATGCTGAAGTGTTGCGGGGCCTCAAAACAAGAACTTTTTACAGACTGCATAAGTGTGGAAGGCGCTGGATAGATGAGTTGCCAACGGTTCTTTGGTCAATAAGAACGACACCAAATCGAGCCACTGGCCAGACACCCTTCACCCTGGTATACGGGGCAAAATCAGTTCTCCCCACAGAACACATATACGGGTCACCTCGAGTGCTCGCTTATGATGAGTTTGAGCAAGAGCAGTTGCACCAAGATGATGCAACGCTCCTTGAGGAAGATCATCTTCAGGCTGTTGTGCGAGCCGCGCGCTACCATAGCCGCAAGGTTCATGCCTGAAGCCTTGAGGAAGGCGACCTTGTTCTTCGGCATGTTCAATCCGCCAAGAATTCCAACAAGTTGACACTAAAGTGGGAAGGCCCTTATCGTGTAATACGAGTCACCAGGCCCAGCGCAGTCCGCCTGGAGACCGAAGATGGCATTCCAGTGAGCAACTCCTGGAATATCGAACATCTTTGCAAGTTTTACCCATAAGGCACGATTGCCGGGAGCCTCGGCAACCCCCTTTCGTACTAGCCTTGCCGACAAGGCATATAACCCTATGTACAAAGCCAGGCACAGACCTTATGCGTAGTCAAATAAATTTTAGTATGTACAGTTTTGTGTTGGTTTCCATGTTCATGGATATACATATATGCATGCTTGTCCAGGATATTGTGCTACCCTTGATTCCAGCAGATACTAACAAACTGCCAAGGTTCTGTACTCCTGTCCTCTCTTCCTTTCAGTCACAGTGATGACGCTCCGGCAAGAGGTTGAGAAGACTGCCCGGCACAGCGATCCTTGGCCAATCAAACAGATAAAGTTCACCTCTTGTCCATTCATGTTCGTAACCTATGACTTGTGCATTGGAACCTTGCCGGCAGGGGGCTGCACCCTTTGTCTGTAACCCAGCAGATGTGACTCTCCGGCAGGCACATAGGGAACTGGCAAGGTAGCTTGCTGGGAGAACTCGTTTATTTGTATTAAAGAGGCGTTTCGCCTCTGCATGGACGTATGCATGCACAGGTTCCCGACAAGGCTCATCTTTTTCATTAACATGCTGATACATGTATGAATGTTACAGAACATAAGCATGGACTAGAGAGATTACATTACTTAAAATTAAGATTTGGCAAGTGCCTACAAGTTAAAAAAGAAGATAAGTGCCCCGTAATCCCCGTTCTTGCCCTTTTTCTCCCCAGGCATGGCAACTGAAGACAGAGGGAGGGAAGGGGAACGCGTTGATGGTGAGCATGGCGGAGGTAGCCCGTCGACCACTGATGCTAGAGCCAGCAGGGCACAACCCCCGGAAAGGCGTGTTGCCGGGGGAAGGGGCGGTGCAGATGATGGTGCTGCCACTGATGGTCAACTAGAGTCGGAGCCGTCATCCTCCCGCTCATCATCGTCATCATCGCTATCGCTGTACTCCTCGTAACTATCGCTCGAGAAGGAGCTTTCATCATCGGTGGAGCTCTCCAGACAGCACCCTAAGTAGATTCCCGTGCGCCCAAAGACCTTGACGGAGAGTAGCCCATTCTCCATTAGTTTGAACTGGAGAACGTGCCCCTCCAACAAGCTATGGGCGCGGGCAAAGGTTTTCCACCCATGGTGAACATACATGACGTGAGGGGCAGGGAAGTCGACATCGGCCCACATGTTGTTGTTCCCGTAGCCCCTCATGTGCAGCCTCAAGGCCTGCAGTAGGTCAAGCTCCATTACCCGAGGGAACAGGGTAGGGAGGCGGAGATGGTCGCACACGGACTTGTACAGCCTGACGAAGAACTCGCAGGGCCAGAGGCGAAGGCGCAGCTGGTGCGCCGCCCCATCCTCCTCTTCCGCGAGCGTGATGGTGACCTCGACCTCGCCCCCGCACTCTCCATCTCACGGCGGGCTCCGCCACTGTGAACTCCGGAGGAGGGGGGATGCGCTGTAGAGCAGAAGCCCTCGTCGCTGCCATTGAAGCACCAGCACGCCCTCTCACCATGGCGAGTGGAAGAAACATACCAAGCAGAAAGGGGAGGAAGTAAGTGAGTACAGAAAGGCATCATTCCTCTCCCTTTTTCTATAGGGGCAGGGCGGGGCCTGGCCTCCCAACCCAAGGACACCGCCCTGCTCGACCAATTCGGCCTCCAGAGGTGCCGGGAATCAGGACCGACCCGCTTCTCCAATCAGCGACACCTGGTTTCCCGCCTCGACATTAATGCCCGTGCCCTTCGCATCCACCACCTACCGTTTCTAAGGCATGAAGGACACGTGGCGTTCGAGCCAGATGCAAGAAGACAAGTGGGACGACCGTTTTCTACCCCGTGATCGTGGGGTGCGGGCGCCATGCAAGCCACGACCCGAGTCCACTTCGTAAATGAGCAGCACCCCTGTGGATTCCTCATTATATTGGGAAGGCGTGGGCCGCCTCTTTACTATTCACCGCGAGGTGACGCAGGCGTGCTGTGACCGTTCCAGGCACGACCCCCATGTCATGCACTCAATGCGGATCATGGGGAAGCGCAACTGACGAAAAGTTTACAGCGGTTAAACTCTGCCACGCATGCCCGTGCACTGCTCTGTGCCTGGCCCAACAATGCTTTGCGCTTATGTGTGGCCCAGGACCGGGGGCTCGTATCGATGTACAAAAGTATGGGCTTTTCCCTACCCCTTACTTGTGCACGAGCAGTCGTAGCCTCGCCCGCGGAAGGGCTTGGTAGGGCAGTAGGAGACAGAAAACGAGATTACCAAGACAACATTCAAGGCAGCAAATAAAGAGCAGAAGACTAGCTAGGCCTCCCCGGCAACAACCTTGCCAGGGCGGCATGCGTATCCCCGGCAAGCTCCTTGTCGGGGCAGCCTGTGAAGCACCAGCAAAGCCATCACCCTTGAGGCTGAGAGCTCTGACATCATCAACAGCGTCAAAGCCAAGGCTTGGGGGCGCGTGCATAGTAGCATGCAGATCTTTGTGATGACTAATGGCCTGCAAGTCTACGTGGGGACAAGAGAACAAAGACCCCCCACAAGGCCCTTGTCGGGGACAACTGCGAGGGCCCCGACAAGACCCTTGCCGGGGACGATTGCGGGGCCATAGCCAGGCCCGCACCCGAAGAGGTTTTTGCCACCTCATGGTCATTCCAGCGTGATGACCAGCTTGCCAACTAGGCAGATGCCTGCATGGCGGCATGCAGATCTTCATGGAGGCTCTACCACCGCGCCAGCGCAGCAGCTAACTAGCCAGCCTGGCGTTGCATGCCTCATCAGCCTGGATGCGTGGCAAAGCAAGGTGAGGCGGCGACGGATGGGACAGGTTCTGCTGTCATCCCCGATAAAGTTAGAGGGCACATAAGCAGCGCATTAAATGCGTTTGTCCTATGATGTCAGCGATAAGATTGTACACTATAGATACTTTCCACCTCCTGTGTGCCACCATGGCGACCCCTTTGATATATAAAATGAGGCCCGAGGCGTACTGGAGGATGATTTGGAGTTTTTGGACTGGGCATGCATAGCATCTAGTCTAAGAACTCAAGAACACAAAATATACACTCAAGCAGGATTAGGGTTTTACTCTCCATTACAGCTCGAACCTGGGCAAAAACCCCCCGTGCTGATCACTAGACCTGCTCTTTGTGTAGCTCTTTGCCCGCCAACCGTAGAAGGGATCCTCGTGATCCCACAAGTGTTGTTTCTCAGACATCCACCGTTTGTCTGGTGTCCAAAAAATTATACAGTAGTAATAATTAGCAACGTGAAAATGCGTTGCCACACGATGAAAGTAGATTAATACATATTCACCGATTTGATAGAAAAAAGAGTCTAGTTTTGAAATACGTATATCACTAAAAATATGTTATGTTTCACTCAAAATATATTCCTTTGGCGGTTTTGATGAGCTAAGGGAGGAATGTGGTCGGTTTCAAGATTCAAGAAGTGGTATATCTCTAATTTCTATCTACTCTTACAAAAACAGAGTTGGTGATGATGGTGTGCCTGCCATCCTGCAATATAGGCTGTCCAATTTATATATGATGGATAGTATGGAAACTATGGCAATTTTGCAAAAAGATACCCACACCCCTCTCCACATTTGCAAATAAGGCCTTCCCTCGTTCATCCTTTTCTCCCACAAGATAAACTACTCATACAAATGCATCTTGATGTTCCATGCAACGCATGGGCTTCTTGCTATTTGTTGCAAAAAGCCCATGTGTGTGTGTTGTGTGACGGGGTGCATGTGTGACAAAGACACAAAGAGTGTGTGTGATAGAGGAATTAGCTTAAAATGAGGTGATAGTGTGTGTGTGTGCACGATCAGGAGGGCGTGTCTCAAGAAGGGACGAAAAATCTACATAGATACAAGGAGCGCGAGAGACATGTATGAGATAGTGGAAGCACGAGTGTGCACGTGTATAAACCTATCAGGGGCTAGTCCATCAATGTTTGTGAGATAAATACGAGTTCGGGTGCGAAAGCAAGAGTTTTGTGTGTGAGAGAGAGAGAGTGGCGGTAGTCGGGAAGGGGAGTGGAAGCAGGAGTTGTGTGTGTGTGTGAGAGAGAGAGAGAGATGGGGGGGTTGTCTGATCGGTAAACAAATGAGTAATGTCAGTTTTATAACTGGGATGGAGACGGAAAGGAGACCGCAACTAATGTTGTGTCTGCGGGAGAGAGTAATTTTAGTGGTATGAGTCATATCTAGAGAGATATAGGGTGTGTGAGAGAACCCTATAGAGAGAAAGAGAGAGTGAAAGACGAGTGGGAGTGTGTGTGGTGTTAAAAAAGAAAGCTTAGGTACCCAGTGATACCACAGAATGGTAGACAAGTGAGAGATAATGAAAACAATGTAATGTATAATGATAGGGAGAGTGTGACACTTCTCAAGGGATACGTCGAGAGACCATGTTTGCAGAAATAGGAGAAACATGAAGTGAGCGTGCGGGTGAGCTGGCAAAAAGAGAGTGATAGCTACATGAAGGAGCATGCAAGAGAGATGGGCGTGAAAGGAGATTCAAACAATTAGTTGCGTGTATACAAAATGTTAACATAAAAGGGGTTCAAATATTTGAATTCGAGATGATGATACATGTAATTCATACTCGAACCAAAATTGATCTATGAAACATGCATACTCATATGAATTCACGCGCATCTATGTTATTTAATATGTAGGTACTACTGATCCATACATTTTAGTAGAACAAAATTTGGTTTAAAAATTTTGAATTCAACCTTATGATTTTGAGATCACTGTATCTATAAATCATATTATATACATATAAAGGAGCAGAATTATTTGTTGTCCTTTTGAAACTGTATATAAAAATGATGTATATAGAATTTTATTCCAATCGAAAATGGATCCCGCCCGAACAAAATAGAATACAAACTGGATTGGAATTGAGTTGGCACGGTAAAAACGTGCGCTCTTGCACTGCAAAAATTTGAACGAAGCAGGGAAACTCACAGTTCCCGCCCGAAACCAAAATTTGTGAGATGGAAATTACTGCCAATCCCTGACACGCAAAGCCTATCGGCTCGATTTTATATGTTTCAATAGCGGTAGGTTTGTAATTTCACTCAAACATGGCATAACCGCCTGTCACCCGGATTCATGCACGGTGGGCGCCAAAACAGAGTGTCTCCCCAGCCAAAATCGACTTCCTCCCTGATTCATACACAGTGGGCGCCAAAACAAACTCTCGTCGGCCGAAATCTCCATCGGTAAATATTAGGTGTATGCGAGATTACCGTCCTATCCCCAAACGACTAATATTGCTGAGACAAGCGCGTCGTGAAGACATGGTTCCCCCTTCCTCTCTCCCTCCATTTCCCCATTCGTACTCTATGAGCACCAAAACACCCTCTCCACCCCAGCCTTCACTGTCTGCCACCCCATCCACCGCCGTCCTCCTCGACCATGCCGGAGTTGATACCCAACACCGTCATCCATTACAAGGGATCGACCTCTCTCATCCACGACTTTGCACGGGGATCCTTGCATCCCGTCCTCTCACTTCATGCCCGCCGTCGTCCTCATTGTCGGCGCCGCTCCTACGACCATCTCGTCCATCGCACCGGGATATTCCCCCCGCAACCACCGTCTACCCTCCTAGATCTGCTTCCATGCCGCCGACAGCCATCGCTACCACAGCACCATCAAATTCTCAGCAGATGCATACACGGCGCCGCACTAGAGGCGGTACTCTTTCATATCTCCTCAACTTATTTATCGCAACAAGAAAATAGATCACCACTGCTTTACTCTGATTTCTTTTCCATCACTTACTTGTTAGTTGAAAGCAAACTTTGTTTGCAAAGTTGCCTTTGTATGGTTTGCACCTTCAGATCCGCCATGGCACGCTCAACACTATACTCGCAATGCTTATTGTTTTCCCCTTCTATATTGCACACTAGTTAAATGACAGTAGACTAAATTTCAAAATTGGGTCAGTCGATTTTTGAGAGCTTTCCAGAGTTCACCGATGCGAAGGAAGGGGCTCGGGTGGGGATGGTGGTTGTGGGGGGGCGGTGGTGGTGCCTCACCGAACAAAGAAAACTCGACGTGGGTGGGGGCGGGGGTGGGGTGGCGAAGGAACACAGGTGGTGGGGCTGTTCAGGGGAGGTGGGGTCGGGGTCGGTGGTTCGGCCGGCGGCCCGTGCGGTATTCTGTATGGGAAGAATCAGATACGAGGAAGAAGAAGGGTTAGGAGATGTAGGATCTTCATCCAACTGCCTGAAATGGTCGACTGACCCAAATAACAAAAGTCATGCGACTTGCATGCAGACATTTCTTTATATTCAGTACCATCATCATAGCTGCTTAGCACTGCTCCTGAATCCATCAAGCTAAACAACGTGCCACTCATAATTTCAAACTTGTTGCTCAAACACGAATCTTATATGATGCTGATATTACTAAAACAGATAATTCGTAATTGGTCAATGTTCCTACTTTACTTTAGAAAAGCACATGCACCACATATAGAGAGACAACATGGAGTTGCATTCTTAATGTGCTCCGGTACATCATGTGTGGGCACTGCGCAACGAACATTTTATTATCCAAAATCGGTTTGCTCTTCTTTAGCATCTTCCTCTTCCGTTCTTATTTAATAAGTACTCTCTCCATTCCTAAATACAAGTCTTTGTATAGATTACACCATGCACTACATATCGAGCAAAATTAGTGAATATACACTCTAAAATTTATCTGTATACATTTGTATGTGATCCATAGTGGAAATCTCTACAAAGATTTATATTTTGGAACGGAGGGAGTGTCGGGGAAACCAGACACCTATGAGGTCACAAGGATCCCTTCTACGTTCGGTGGGGGATTAGCCGCATGAAGAGCAGGTCGAGCGCTAGCACACAGGGGATTTTACCCAGGTTCGGGCCACAAAGATGGATAATACGCTAGTCCTGCTTGTCCGGATATATGTGTTCTTGAGCTTTTGAACTAGCTATGATGCGTGCTTTGTCCAAAAGTCCGAATCCTCTCTTTGTATGCCTTGGGCCTCCTTTTATATGTAAAGGGGTTCCCACAGTGGCACACAGGAGGTGGAAAGCAGGCTACAAATGCATTTAATGCGCTGCCTACATGTCATCTTAGCTTCGTAGGGGATGGAACTGGAACCCGTCCTGTCCGTTGCCGCTCCTCCTTTCCTCGACACTCGTCTAGGTTGATCGGGCATGCGGTGGCACGCTAGCTAACCAGCTGTTGTGTTGGCACAATGGCAAAGTTTCCACGAGGATCTGCATGCTGCCATGCACGCGCCTGCTTAGTTTGCATGCCTATCGTTGTATTGGAGTGGTGATGAGGTGGCGAACCCTTGCCGGGCGCAGGTCTAACCGCGGCCCAGCGATAGTCCCCGGCAAGGCTTGATGGGGCCCTTAGAGTTGTCCGCGGCAAGGGTCTTGCCGGGGGACTTTGTCTTCTGGTCCCACGTGGACCCGCGGGCTGTCAATGTTTATGAGGATCCGCGTGCTACTAAGCATGCGTTCTCAGATCTTGGCCTTAATGTTGTCGTTGGTGTCAGAGCTCTCAGCTCCAAGGATGACGGGTTTGCTGGCGCTGTGCAGGTCGCCCCAGCAAGGGTGTTTCCGGGGGAGGTCCAGCTCTGCCTCTACTCCTTGTGCTTCGAGTGTCTGTCTTGGTAGTCTTGGGGCATTGTCTCTCTCTGCCTCGCCAAGCCCTGTCGCAGGTGTGGCTGCCACTGCCCGTGCACTAGTAAGGGGTACAGAAGTACCCATACTTTTGTACACCGACAGGAGTCCCCGGGCCTGGGCCAGGCCCAAAGCAGTGTGCGGGTGGGCATGGCAGAGATGGATTGCCACGATCTTTCTGTCAGCTGCGCATCCCCACGACCTGCATCGGGCGCGTGACGTGTGGATCGTGCGTGGGATGGCCTCAGCATGCTTGCGTCATCTCGTAGTCAATAGTAAAGAGGCGGCCCATGCTTCCCTTTTAAAAAAAGAAGGAATCTACAGGGGCGCTACTCATTTAGTAAGTGGACTCGGGTTGCAGCCTGCATGGCGCCGCACCCCACGATCACGGGGTAGAAAAGGTCGTCCCACCTGTCCTCACACTCCCTTCCGCTTTGCCACGTATCCTTCACACCTTGGGAAGGGCAGGCGGTGGATGCGGAGGATGTGGGAATTAAGGCCGAGGAGGAAAACGAGGCGTTTGTTGATCAGGGGAGCGAGTCGGTTCTAATTCCCCATGCTTCAGGAGGCCGCATTGGCCATGTGGAGTGGCCGACCCTTTGGCTGGGTGGCCAGGCCCCGGCCTTGCTTCTTCTATATAAAGGGAGAGGGACAATGCTTCTCCACACTCGCCCCCTTCCCCTCCTTCTGCTTATCATTTTCCTCTCATTCACCATGGTGAAAGGGCATGCCGGCGCTTCAATGGCGGCGACAAGGGCTTTTTCTCGACATCGCACTCCTCCTCCTCTGGAGCCTCCGGCAGCGGAGCCCGCCACGAGGGGAAGAGGAAGGGGACGAGGCCGAGGTCGTCGTGGTGCTCAGGGAGGAGGTGGACGGGGCGGTGCACCAGCTGCGCTTCCGCCGGCGCCCCTCCTCCAATGGGCGTCCATGTCGGAGAACAGCTCTACGAGTTCTTCGTCAGGCTGTATAAGCCTGTGTGCAGTCGTCTCTAGCTCCCGACCCCGTTCGCCCGGTGATGGAGCAGGACCCACCACAGGCCTTGATGCTCCCCATGAGGAGCTGCGGGAACGGCGGCATGTGGGCTGACGTTGATTTCCCTTGCCCTCGTCTCATGTACCTTCGCCAGGGGTGGAAGACTTTTGCACATGCCCAAAGCTTGTCGGCGGGGCACGTTCTCCATTTCAAGTTAATGGAGAGCGGCATGCTCTTCGTCAAGGTCTTCGGGAGCTCCGGAATCTTCTTAGGGTGTTGCGTGAAGGGTTCCACTAACAACGAAAGCTCCTCTTCGAGCGACAGCGGCGAGGAGGACAGCGCCAGCGACAATGATGGTAGCGGGTGGGAGGATGACGACTCCGACTCCAGCTGACCATCAGTGGCAGCACCATCATCTGCCCAGCCTCCTCCCCCGACAACACGCCTTGTCGGGGGCCTTGTCCTGCTGGCTCTGGCGGCGGTGGTCGACGGGCTTCCTCGTCAAGCTCTCCATCGCCGCGTTCCCCATGCCCGTCACATTGCGCCGTCTGCCGCGCCTGGGAAGGAAAAGGGCAAGAACATGGATTAAGAGGAACTTATCTTTTTCTCAATTCGTAGGCACTTGCCAAATCTTAACTTTCTAGGAAATGTAATCTTCTGAGTCCATGCTTATGTGCTGTAACATTTGTACTTGCATCAGCATATCAATGAAAAAGACGAGCTTTTGCCGGGAATCATGCACGTATACGTTCGTGCAGAGGCGAAACACCCCTTTAAAGAAAATAAATGAGTCTCCCCGGCAAGCTACCTTGCCGACATCCTCTGTGCCTGCCGGAGAAGCACATCCATCGGGTTACAGACACAGTGTCCAGCCCCCTGCCAAACTCTTTTGATCAAAGGTTATTGCAACTACCCCGACCAAAGCAGTGTTTGAGTCAGAGATGGGAGTTATTGCAACTACCCCGACCAAAGTAGTGTTTGAGTCAGAGATGGGAGTACCCAATTTTAAACAGAGTGGTGAGGTTTTCTAATGCGCAAGTGACAAGTTACGTACATGAACGGGCAGTAGATGAACTTTATCTGGTTGGGTTGTCGGGGACACCGTGCCGAGCAGTCTTCTCAACTTCTTGCCGAGGTGTTGCTATTGCAGCCGAAAGGAGGAGAGGACGGGGGCATGGAGCCTTGATGGTTCCTCAGTACCTGCTAGAATCTAAGGTAGCACAATATCTTGGGCAAGCATGGCATATATATATACCTACTAATAAAGCAAGGTGTGTTTCGTCAATTTTTTCATCCATTCACCACTAAAAAGAATTTTTTTCTATCCGAGGTGGTACTAAATTCTTATGTGTTTGTTCGCTAGAAAAATAATTTTCGTATGTGGGCCGCGCGCTGTGGCCCAACGAAGCAAGCCCCTTTATTTTTCAGCCCACGCAGCTATGAAAATTATATTTTCCGCACTGGGCAATAAATAGTCGAGTTTCGCACAATACAACCTATAATGGGCTGGCACGTTTTTTTCTGTGTTTTACTTGCATTTTTATTCTAATTTCCCTATCTCTTTTTCCCGTCCAAGTTAATTTTTCTTTTAGAATTTATTTCATAAGTTAAAATTCTCAAAAATTGTTCAGAATTAAAAAAACAAATTTTGGAAAATTTCAGAATTCCAATTTTTTTGCTATTTTGAATAATATTCGAAACTTGCAAAAAGTTTCCCACTTTTCCAAAAAAATTGCTGTTTTTCAAAATTGTTTGAGATTTATAAATATAAAATGGTATTTCAAAAAATGCTCTATATTGAAAAATATTCCTGTTTTGTGAAATTATCACAATTAAAAATAATGTCTGTGTATAAAATATGCACATTTTCTAAAAATCTTATGAATTTTCCATACGTGTTCCCGTTTTAAAAAAATGTTCACAAACTCAAATCATGTTCATGTTTTTATAAAAAATCTTGGTGTTTTCAGAAAATGTTTGTTAACTTTATAAGATGTTCCCTTTCATATTTTGTTATCGTTTTTCCAAAAGTCTACATAATTTTCAAAAAACTGCTCAGGATTTTAAATTTTTTTCATGTTTCCTAGAATGTTCAGAAACTTCATACCTTACAATCCCCTGCGATTGCAAGGATTGATAGGAAAAGTAGATTAAATAACTCATGGGCCTTCTCTGGCATACGATGACGTAACAAAACTCTCAAATTCCCTCCATCAATAAATGAAAATTTAGTGGATTGATTCCTTCACACACTTTGAAACCGAGAAGTTAAATGTTCCTTTTTCATGTGCACACAGGGTTTTGCTTGCGCATATAATTCTCACTGACTTTAAATACATATTATTTTATCTTCCGTTGCAACGCACGGGCATATGTGCTAGCATATATATATATATATATATATATATATATATATGTATATATATATATGTATATATATATATATGTATATATATATAGCGTTCTGGGAACGAGGGTCCCCAGACTTGCCTGCCTGCGCCCTGCGGTGTGGCTCAAGGAGTGGCCCAGTACGGCCCGTCTTCATCAACTCAAGCTCAAGACCCTCGCGAGGGGCCAAGCCTCGTGGGGCGGACGACGCAAGGCTTCCTCAGGAGCGGCCTCACCAGGCAAGCTCGCGAGGAGGTGGAGAGATCAAGGCAGGGGTACCTCGCGAGGTGCTCGTGACGCAAGCCATGACGATTGAGACCACGTGGGCGCCAGGCAGGCGCCGGCCTGCGGAGTGTCCTTGTTCCCTCTTTAGTGCAAAGGGGGCAAGCGCAGGAGCGTAGTATCGAGGCATCAAGCAGCAGAGCGGCATGACGGAGGTCACCGCGGAGCCCAACACGGCATCATCGCCAGTGCCTTTGGCAGTCGAAGACCAACTTTAGTCAGGATAACTTGTACTACATGTTCCCCTTCAAAATGGCCGTTGATGGCTCCCTTCCCGCTCAATATTTGGGGAGAGGACCAGGGCTTCTATATATAGGCATAGCCATCACAGTAGAGGGGGGACACACACAGATCTCACAGAGTTCTCCTCAGATCCAGAGGCGATCAAACTCACCCAAGTAGTTCACCGCACCAGCCCAAGAACACCTCTCGCAAGGATGATCTTCCTCTGTACTGTTCATCATCAGCCCCTGAGGCAATCCACCACACCACAAACTAGAGTAGGGTATTAAACCACAACGGTGGCCTGAACTAGTATAAACCCCGTGTCCCTTGTGTTGTTCATCGTGTAGCTTAGATTCATAGGGAGGCGTTGGGACGTGGATCGTTAGGGGGAAGATCTTTGCGCACACCCCAGAATTTGAACTTTAAGGGTTTTGCTGGAACCTGATATCCGATATTTGGCACGCCAGTTAGGTTAGTGCCAAAATCTTTCTTCCGCTGTTCCGTGTTCGATCGTTCGTCGCATACATGGCTGACACTCACCGAGCTCGTGCCGAGCACCGGGCTGCTCTCGCCGCCCCCGCTGCCCAGACAGCTCTCGTCGGTGGGCCTCCCCGTCATTCTCCGTCGCCTACCACCCCCGGCTCGGCGAGGAACAAGCAGCAGGTGTCGTTGCTGCATCCCTCAATGCCGCGGGAAGGCCGCACCACCACTTCGTCGCTGACTCCAGCCGGTTCGTCGTCTCACGCCCATCGCGCTCCCACAGACGAGCATGGCACATTGCTCCTGGCACGCGAGTTCCTGCACTACTGCCCCGTCAACGACCTCTACGAGGAGTGGCTCGCTCGCATCATCGAGCTCGTCAACGCCGCAGGGGGCTCTCCTGCGACGTCCCTCTCGCTGCCTCGCCCTCAGTCTTGCGTGGGTGATGCAGCTCAGAAGGTGCCTCCGCCTCCTCCTCCCCAAGAAGGTGCCCTGGCTCCAAGGCGCGCGGCCCCTGGACGAGACCCACCGCGTCCAGCGCTCGCGCACAAGAAAGAAGCTGCCAAGAAATCCCTCATCCCTAAGAAGGTGCTCGCGTGCTCCCTGCTCCAGCACGCCGAGACCGCATCCCTGCGCCAGCATGTCAAGACCACATGCTACCCATGGCAGCAGCGCGCAGGAATCCCCAGGAGCAAGCCCCGCGTCTGCAAAGGGCTCCGGTGGCCACCGCAGTGTCGCGTGGCCGGGCAAGTTCAAGCCGGATCTGCCTCCTCGCTACGTCAGCACTGCCGACCCCGTGGAGTTCCTGCAACTCTACGAGCTGGGCATCGAAGCGGCCAACGGAGACGAAAAGGTCATGGCGAATTGGTTTCCCATGGCGCTCAAAGATGGTGCCCGCACCTGGCTCTTGAACCTGCCTCTTGGCACGATCTCCTCTTGGGACGAGATACGCACCCGCTTCATCGCCAACTTCCAGGGCACTCGCGACCGTCTCCCAGTCGTGAGTGACCTGCGTCGCATCAAGCAACAACCTGGAGAGACCCTGTAGAAGTACATGCAGCTCTTTAGCAGCGCACGCCTCAAGATTCCCAAGCTGACTAAGGAGGCCATCATCTCCGCATTCTCTGACAGCGTCCGCGACGTCAAGATGAAGGAGGAGCTGGCAATCCAGGAGGATCTGTGCACATCTCTAGAGCTGTTCAACCTGGCGACCAAGTGCACAAGGGCTGCGGAGGAGTGCCTCTCCCTTCTCGAGCTCCCAGCTGCCGACCTAGAAGAGAAGAAAGCCAAGGCCAAGGATGTGAAGCGCAAAGGAGCAGTTGTGCTCATAGGAGAGCCAAAAACGAAGCGCGGTAGGGACCAGCCGAAGTCGTCCAAAAGCAGCCGGTACTGCGTGTACCACGACCTCCACACCCACAACACAAACGAATGCCAAGAGCTCAGGGCCATGAGAGAAGGACGTATCAGTCGACGCCCCGAGCACAATGATAGGGGCTACGGTCGAGGAGGAGGAAGAGGTGGAGGACGATGGGACGACCGAGGCCTGGCGTGGCCGCCCTCATGAGGATCGCTGGCAGGACCAGCCTTGCGAGGGGGCTTGGCGGGATCAGCCTCATGAGGATCGCCCGCAGGGCAACGCAGGCCTTCCTCCTCTGCCACCACCGCCAAGAAGGAATGACGAGCATCATCAGGATGAGGGGACTTGGGGCTTCCAGGAGCCGTGTGCTATCACTTGCATCCTGGGCGGTGCCCAGGCCCCAGCCTCTCAGCGCATCTTCAAGCAGTTTTCTCACGAGGTGACGCGGTCCTCCCCAAGCTCGAGGCCATGCGCCCTCTTAGGTGGTCCACGTGTGCCATCATGTTCAACTCAGCGGACCAGCTTAAGTGTGCGGCTACAGCCGGTGTCCTCCCAATGCTTTGTTCCCGAGTCATCATCAATGTGCAAGTTACCAGGACCCTCATCTATGGCGGCGCAGGACTCAACGTTCTGTCCCTCGAGACGTTCTACAACCTCCAAGTGCCATATGACTAGCTTCAGCCGACCAAACCTTTCTCAGGAGTAACTAACATTTCCACCACTCCGATAGGGTAGGTTCGCCTCCCTCTCACCCTCGGGCAGCGCAAGAACTACCGTACCGAGCTCATCGACTTCGACGTTGCCCACATTCTCCTGCCATACAATGCCATCCTCGGATATCCAGCCCTGGCCAAGTTCATGGCAGTGACTCACCACGGTTACAATGTCCTCAAGATGCTGGGAAGCGGTGGAGTCATCACAGTCCCCTGCAAAGAGAAAGACGCGGTGTGCTCTCTCGATCGTGCCTTCCAAGCTGCATCAAATGAGGACCTAGGCAGCAAGTGTCGGAACCTTCCCGAGGCAGTTCCTAAGAAGAAGAAGACATCGGCCAACTCAAGGCCTCGGGAGGCAGGCGTCTCTGGAGGCACCGCGTCAGGATCTGCGCCCGCGCAAGGGGCGCCACCCTCCATCGCATAGGAAAGCACGCCCGGCGCCCTCCTAGGGCAAGGCTCGGCGGCTCTCTCCTGGAGGGCCTCAGACCTTGCCAAGGTCATGAGGGAGGTGCTCGGGCACCACTTGGAGGCGTGCTTCGTGGCACGTTTCCCTCATGAAGGCATGAGGCAAGGGGGGGCCGACTCTCAGGAGTTCATCACCAAGGTAACCCAGGAGCTGCAGGAATCAAGAGTCATGCGTGGCGATCGCCGCCTCCCCGGCGTAGCCCCCCATCCAGGCGAGGATGGCGGACTGCGCATCTGCATCGACTCCCCAGGGATCAACCGAGTCGCATCTCAGGAGCGTTTCTGGCCTTCGCACGTGGGAGGCTGTGAGGGTCCACCATGCAGCTACGTTTGCATGCCTTTCGGCCTGCCAAATGCGGTTGCTGCTCATCAGCATATTATGCGGAGCATTCTGGAAGCTCAAGAGGCCAGGCACCGCGCGCTTCCTAGTAGAGATGGAGATCGACCTTGAGGAGCCGCCCAGAACCCCAGAGCCTCCTAAGGCTCAGGGCTCCGATGGCTCATGAGGATCGGCTTCTTCATCGCGCATCATCAGCTACTCCAACACCCGCTCTAAAATGATATCGGGTGACATCTTTCGAGTTTCATTTCAGCTGGGAGCACCCTCGGGGCTGCATTATTCCTAGGTCGCATGGGTTCATCCCCGCGGCATGTATCCGTTTTGCTTATGTCTTTAGTTTACCTTGCCGGGGGCGCCCCTCGGGCTGCATCATCCCTAAGCCACGCGGGCCTGACCCAGTGGGGTGTATCCTTCCTGCAGCTACCTAAGCCGGTTTGCTTTTCATGCTTAACTCGCCTATGATTATCATCTCTCGCCTATCGCGGCCCCTTTTTTCTCCCTCATGCAAACCGCTTGCATGTTAAAAGAGGGGCGCCTGAGCATCGCGACTCAGGGGCTCTTACTGGCTCTCCAGCCCTCACCCCCTGGCCTTCTCCACGACATTGCGACCTGGCATACTAGCGGTGGCTGAGCTTGCTCAAGGGCCGGGACGTGAGGAAGTACAGCATTTGCATCTAACCACCTTGCAGGAACACTCAACCGCCCAAGGCTGAAGATCAGGCGCAACCCGCCTTGAGGTAGGGCCTCGTGAGTCCCGCGCTGGCTCACGGGTGCCCAGATACACCTTGTCTAGCCCTACCGTGCCGGCCACATGTCAGGGCGGGGCTGTACTTGCCCCGGGGGCTCCTCCCGGAGGGGCTCCCCTCCCACGTACTAGTGGAAGCACCATGCTCCATGCTGGCTGACGACACTGTCGAGGAGCGGCTATGCCCGTACACATATGGAAGCGCTATGTTCCGCGCCGCTGGTGATAAAAAACTAAGGGCGGGCCACGGTTGTATCAACCTCGGGGAGCCCAGAGCTTAGTGTCTGGCCTCATCACAACGCCTCCCCTCGGGTGCGCCACGCGAGGGGGCTGGACACGGTGGCTGTGCCCGGGTCACGCTCGAGCACACGCCACCCAGCCAGGTCCCTTGGACCTGGTCATCATGTGCCTCTCCCCGAGCAGAGCAAGGTATGAAGGCCGTTTGAGCGTCAATGGGGACTCCTGAGCATCACGACTCAGGAGCCTAAATGGTCACGTAGCCCCTCACCCCTTAGTTCTGAAAGGCTAAAGCGCTTGAGGTATGTGCGGGGCCGGGCCCTGCCAACGTAGAATGACAGATCTACTCGTACACCCCCTCCCTATTTGTTGTTTGCGCGTCAAGGGGGACTCCTGAGCATTGCGACTCAAGAGCCTGACTTGAAACGTAGCCCCTCACTCCTTAGTCCCGTCCTGGTGATCTGGTCGGGGCTAACGGCGGCTGAGGTATGCGCGGGGCCGTGCCCTGCCGATGTAGAACACAAAGCAAATAGGAAGGAAACCGCAAAATCTCGCAAATTCAAAAGCAAATATTACAAACCATAAATTGTCCTCACGATACCAAACACAAGTTTAAATGCCTCCACGAGGCACGGTGCGTGTTGATGGAGCTGAAACATGATAGAAGCCGCGAGGAGATCACCCTTGGGC
This sequence comes from Triticum dicoccoides, assembly GCF_002162155.2. NCBI lineage: Eukaryota > Viridiplantae > Streptophyta > Magnoliopsida > Poales > Poaceae > Triticum > Triticum dicoccoides. The sequence goes on along the minus strand of NC_041387.1, from coordinate 83,694,328 downwards.
AGCGCCGTCGCTCGTGGTGGAGTCGCCCTTGTCAGCCCCACCTCCCGAGGCCGCGGAACCAGCAGCACCTGCCTTGGGCGCGGGGGCGAAGGCGCGGAACTTCGCCAGCAAGGCTTCCGCTCGGCCCTTTACGGCCTCAGCAGCAGCGGCGGAGCGCTTGGTGTCCACAGGTTGACGTCGGGGTTGCGAAGGTAGACGTGGCTGAGGATCCGCGTCAGTGCCGTGGAGGAAAGGACGCGAGCTTCGACCTCGGCCATGGGGCCGATGCCGGTCACGACCTCCTCAAGTGCCTCGACCAGGAAGGGAAGCAGCTTGGCAGGACCGTCAGTGGCGCCGGCCAGCGGCTTCTCTAGACCATCATCGTAAAGCGACTTCAACACCTTGCGGGATCTCTCCTCATAATCCGTGAAAGCCGCGTGATCCTCGGCCAAGACCTTCGCCTTGGCATCCAGCTCAATCCTCTCCGCCTTCAGCTTCTGCTCCATTGTCTTCAGCCGGCCGCGATCAGCAGGGAGCTCGGAGTCGCAGTCCATGGCGGCCTCCCGAGCCTTCATCTCTTCCTCCTTCGCCTGATGGTCGCGAACCTCCTTGGCGAGCTCATCGCGCAGGCCTTGCAGCTCATCCTCCAGCGCCTTGTAGCAGCCTCGGACAGTTGAAGCATCCTTCAATGCTGTGTCGCGAGCAGCTATGGCCTGGGAGGCGGCTTGCTTCTCCTCGTCGGAAGCTGTCACAGCCTGGCTCAGCACCGCTCGTATGGAGGCGTCAGAGCGAACCCAGCCAGAGACCAGCTCGAGGCACCCGGCCACCAGGCGGGGGTTCCACAAGTAGAAAAGGGGGCAATGGTCCAGGCAGGGCCAACCCATTAGTCCCGGTTCAGTCCAGAACCGGGACCAATGGGGGCATTGGTCCCGGTTCATGAGCCCCGGGGGTCGGCCGGGCCACGTGGGCCATTGGTCCCGCTTGGTGGGACGAACCGGGACCAATGGTCCTCGCTCCTGGACCACCACTATTGGTCCCGGTTGGAGGCATGAACCAGGACCAAAGGCTGCCCTTTAGTCCCGGTTCAGGCCACCAACCGGGACTAAAGGGTTGGTCCTTGTTGCGGCCAGAGTTTAGTCCCACCTCGCCAACCGAACACTATTAGGAAAAGGGCTATAGATAGGATTGATACTAATGGTGCACCATGGAAGTAGTGCGCCACTACTATATACTAATGGCGCACCAGTTGGTGATGCGCCATTAGTGTGGAAGACACTAATGGCGCACCAGAAACAGGGTGCGCCACTAGTATTATTTTTTTTCATTTTTCATACATACTAATGGCGCATCAGGTCGAAGTGCGCCATTACTAATTCTAACAAGTAATGGCGCACCAGGCAGACAGTGCGCCATTACTGTATTTTTTTATTCTTTTTTTTACAAAACTACTAATGGCGCACCATTTCATAGTGCGCCATTACTAGTTTAAACTAGTAATGGCGCACTATGACCCGGTGCGCCATTAGTATATATATTTATTTTTTTTACTTTTTTGCAAAACTACTAATGGCGCACCATCTGCAGGTGCGCCATTAGTAACCAGGCATACTAATGGTGCATTTGCAGGTGGTGCGCCATTAGTAACCTAGGACCCCAACAAGATATTTTGGACAGCCACACCTACCCACTCACTTTCCCCACTTCATTCCCTCCACCTCCTTCTCCAAGCTTTCGGCTGCCTCCTCCTCCTCACCTCATTTCCACAATAGATTCATCAAAATTAAGTGGTGAAATTACCTTTTTTGATAGGTAAGTAAGGGGAAAGCTATCTTCATGATGTAGATCTACTTTTTTTCTCCCTAGCTCGCTCCAACAACGTGCACATGCACTTTTTGTGGCCTATCTAGATATATGTATGTTTGTGGTGTTGCATGTGTTTGTGGTGTTGCATATATGTTTGTGTTTGCAGGTACCGGTATTTGAAATGCGATAGTTGCCAATATTTTGCCGGAATGTTGATTCATTACCGTTTTGGCGAGAATTTTGGCACTATGCATTCTTTTTGGTCCTATTTTTAGGGAAGGTCATGCCAAATTTTTTCTTGGTTCTAAAATATCATTTTGCTCTACCCCGTAGGCGACCATGGTACGCACGATGACCGAAGGCATCGTGAATAGGTTTTTGAGCTCTGCGAAGGCCGAGATGCTTCAAAAGAACGAGACGGAGATAAGACGCCCGTGTCGAAGATGCAAGCTGAAGAGCCTTATTGCGGACCCGGATTCCGGGCAGGTGCGGGGCCACCTGCTCTTGCGTGGTTTCATGGATGGCTATCGGTGGCAAGGTGATGAAGATGACTATGAAGTCATCCATGGGGGCCGGGCAAGAAATGAGGAAGGGCAACAAGACAAGTACCACCGCGGCGAGGGCGGGCGAGAAGACAAAGAATCTCCAGGACATGATCACGACGGTGATGCTGTACACAGTCATCAGGTAGAAGATGTCGTACATGATGATGAGGAAGATCAAGACAAAGGGCATGATCATGAAGATGAAGATGCCGGAGCAGCGACGATGGAGGCTGGGTGCAGGACCCTCATATTCAAGAGCTGCTTCTCAAGCAGACGGATAACGCAAGAGCTGCCGCCCAAGAGAAAGCCAAGCTGGATCAACTGGAGATAGACGCGGTTACTCCATCGTATGAAGGATGCAGGCCCGAGGATACCCGCCTGAAAGTAACGCTCATGGCTCTGGAGATGAAGGCAAAACACAAAATGACCGACGCATGCTTCGACGAGAACATGTCATTCTGGCACGAACGTCTTCCCAAGGGGAACAAGTGCCCCACCAGTTTCGAGGAGGCAAAGAAAATCATGTGTCCTCTGGATTTACCGCACGTGAAATACCATGTGTGCATGAACAATTGCATCATTTATCGGGACGAGCATGCGGAGTCTACCATATGTCCGGTGTGCGGCGTCACTCGATACAAGAAGAAGAAGAAAGCTCCTCGAAAATCGGTGTGGTACTTTCTGATCACTCCTCGTCTGCAGCGGTATTTCACGGACCCTAAGGTAGCAAAGCTCCTGCGTTGGCACACGGATAGGGAAGAGAAGAAGCGGGAAGATGACGGAAATGATCCGGAGATAAATAAAAAAGACAAGATGCTGAGTCACCGTAAGGATGCGAGCCAGTGGCAAGCGTTAAACTTCGAAGACCCAGAATTTGGGAAGGATCCAAGGAACATCATGCTGGGCGCGAGCACCGATGGAGTCAATCCGTTTGGCAGCCAGAGAAGCACACATAGCACCTGGCCTGTGTTTGTGTGGATGTACAACCTTCCCCCCTAGTTGTGCATGAAGAGGAAGTACATTCACATGAGTATGCTAATTGAAGGGCCGAAACAACCAGGGAACAACATCAATCTGTATCTAGGGCTGCTGAAGGAGGAGCTAGACACGCTGTGGAAAACGCCAGCCAATACGTGGGACGCCGCAGAGAAAGAATATTTCCCTGTGAGAGCAGCACTGCTCACGACGGTGCACGACTATCTCGGTTACGGATATCTCGCGGGGCAGGTAGTCCACGGATTTTCTGGATGCGTAAGGTGCATGGATGACACAACGTATCGCCAGCTAGATAGAGATCACGGGTCTATTAAAACCATGTTCATGGGACATCGAAGGTGGCTTCGCGACGATGACCCATGGAGGAAACGCAAGGATCTGTTCGATGGTGAAACCGAACCCCGAAAACGCCCGTGTACGAGGAGCGGCGAGGAAATAGACGAGCTGTTGAAAAATTGGAAAGACTGCCCACTGCCGGGAAAGAAGCAAAAGGCTCCAGAGCCGGGAAAGAAGCGAAAGGCGCCAGAGCCGCTGCTGAAGGTATGGAAATCGAGGTCTGTTTTCTGGGACTAGCCGTACTGGAAGATCCACCGTGTGCCTCACAGCCTTGATGTCATGCATATCACGAAGAACGTGTGCGAGAGTCTGCTTGGTACCCTACTCAACATGCCAGAGAGGACCAAAGATGGGCCGAAAGCAAGGGCAGACTTGAAATCAATGGGCATTAGGCAGGAGCTTCATGCTAATGATGATGATGATCATGATGATGAGGCGAAGCAGGACACAGAAAGTCGTCGCAAAGGCAAAAAGGCCAAGAAGACCGGAAATGACTACCCTCCCGCGTGCTTCACTCTAAGTCAGGAGGAGATCAAGCAGTTTTTCACCTGCCTCCTAGGAGTAAAACTTCCTTACGGTTATGCGGGGAAGATAAGCAGATACCTAGACCCAGTGAAGCAGAAGTTCAGCGGGATGAAGTCACACAACTGTCACGTGCTGATGACGCAGATACTCCCAGTGGAAATCCGTGGGATCATGGACGCGCACGTCCGTGAAACACTATTTGTCCTATGCAACTTTTTCGACGTCATCTCTCGGAAGTCGATTGGTGTGAGGCAACTCAGAAGGCTACAGGAAGAGATCGTGGTGATACTATGCGAGCTTGAGATGTACTTCCCGCCTGCATTCTTCGACGTTATGGTGCATCTGCTAGTCCATATCATGGAGGATATCATCCAACTTGGGCCGACGTTCTTGCACAACATGATGCCGTTCGAAAGGATGAATGGTGTCATCAAAGGATACGTTCGCAACATGTCACGTCCAGAGGGAAGTATAGCCAGGGGCTTTCTGACCGAAGAGTGCATCTCCTACTGCACGAATTATCTAGGCATTGAGAACCCCGTTGGTCTGCCCGTCAACAGGCACCTCGGTAGGCTCGCTGGATGGGGTCACCATGCGGGTCGCCGCGAAATGCATGTCGACTTCGAGGGTCGACTCGCCGACTTTGAAAGAGCAAACCTAGTCGCGCTACAACACATAGACGTGGTCGATCCTTGGGTGGTAGAGCACAAAACCTTTATTGAGAAGACGTACAATGACTGAAGCCAACAGAGGACGGATGGAGATATAATCAAAGAGGACAATTCATGTTTCACGTGTTGGTTCAAGCAGAAGCTTTTGTCGTACCCTTTACATGAGGATTCCGCGGAAGAACAACTCATATTCGCCTTGTCACAGGGCGCCGAGCACAACCTGATGACCTATGAGGCGTACAATATCAATGGCTACACATTCTACACCGAGAACAAGGATATGTAGAGCGATGGTTATCAGAACTCCGGGGTAACGATGGAATCCTACACCGGCAACGACAAGGACAGATACTACGGAAGGATCGAGGAGATCTGGGAGCTGAGCTACGCTGGAGAGAAGGTCCCGATGTTCCGTGTCAGATGGGCCAAGAGCGTCCTAAAAGAAGACCGGTATTTCACCACCATGGTTATACCCGAAGCCAAATCCAAGACCGTGGGCGCATACGTCACCGCGAAAAATGAGCCATGGGTACTGGCTTCCGAAGTGGACCAATGCTTCTTCATTACCGACCCGTCAAAGCCCAGTCGTGTTGTCGTGAGGAGAGGCAAAAGGAAGATCATCGGAATGGATGGAGTAGCCAATGAGCAAGACTTCGACAAGTACGGCGACCCGAAGATCGAACATGATGACGACGATGTAGTAGCAGCACACACCACAAGAAGAAGCAGGACCACCCTACCTAAAGGACGTCCGTTCCATAGAAGAACTCCATTTGCGAAAAAGAAGGGCAAGAAGATTGTGAACAGATAGCTAGCTAAGATCGATTGTATTTAAATCGTAGTCTTCATTTCTCGATTGTATTTCGACATTTTGAAATGATATTTCTTCTATTCTAGTCCTCATGAATATTGAATTATGTTTATTATGGTATTGAATTTGTAACTCACAAAAAGTATTTAATTTGTTAATATTTTGTGAACTCATTAATATTTTTAAATTTTTATGATATTTTTTCAAATATTTCCAAATAACAAATTTGATGATATTTTTTAATATTCATAAATAATTTCAAATAAGAAATTTGATGATATTTTTTCACATTCATAAATTTTTTCAGATTTGATTTGTCATTTTCTAAAAAAATATTAGATGAAACTAAATATTTTTTCATGACCCCCCGCACCCGTCAACAAATGTAAATGCTCCCTCCCTCCCTCCCTCCTCTACTCATCTCCTGTATATAGTGTAATGATTTTTATCAATAAAAAATAAAAAAAATAAAAGTTACTAATGGCGCACCAGGAGAGGGTGCGCCATTGTTATCAATAAAAAAAATTTACTTATGGCACACCCCTCGGTGGTGCGCCATTGCTATGGATGTACTTATGGCGCACCCCTGGGTGGTGCGCCATTGCTATCCCTTTCGCCCCTCTATCCCTTTCCCCCTCGCCCCCCGCGCCAGATCAAATCCCTAGCCCCCTCGCCCCCTGCGCCAGATCCCTTTCCCCCTCGCCGCCGACGACCCCTTTCCAGTGCACCCCGTCCCCACATCCAGCACTCCTCCACCCATCACCACCGCAGCTCTTCCACCCCTCACCACCGCAAGCCGCCGCCACTCCCGAGCATCCCTCTAGTTCGATTTGAACTCATCAGATCGCGTGGTGACCGCGGCCCACTCGTCGTTGCCGTGACCACCGTCGTCGTTGTCGTGCGGGAAGACGTCCAGGAGGATCACCGCGTTTGGCTTCTTCCGTTTAGGGAACCAGCTCGAGCCGGGGTCTCGCGTAGCCGCCGCCGTCGCCGCCTTCTTCGTTCGTCCGCCCACATCTCGTCACCCCGGCCTCGTCGAGCTCTCCTCCGGCCCTCCCTGTGGTGAGCCTCCTCCACCCCACCCATTCCCCACTCAGTCGCATGCACCCGTCGCCCCCATCGGTCGTCCCTTCCCCCTGTTGCTCCCATCGCTGATGGTTCTGCTACCATTGCTCTGTTGTTTTGCTTCCACTCCTGATGCTACTTGCTCTGCTGCGCTGCTGCCCGTCGTCGCACAGCCGCCCGCGTCCCGTGCGTCCTGGCGTCGCGCCACGCCGGCGCCCGCCTCTGCAAGCCCCATAGATACTTTTTTTGTTTTGAAAAAGATGATATATGAAATGTGAGAATTCTTAAAAGATGAATTACCGTGAAGTAGATTGGTCGTGCCAAGAAAATGCTGCATTTTTGGTAGTTGAAAGGTTTATGCTGATTCAGCAAATCCATGTGGCCTATTGAAAATTTAGAACTTGTGATTAGGAGATGTTTGGAAAAAGGAGTGTAGGTACTGTTCTTGTGTTGGGATAATTTTGTAGATTTTTAGGAGCTAGGGGAAATAGGGTTGTTGTTGTAAACTGAAAATGGATCAGAATGGAAAAGTGGGTGTTTCTCTCAAAAATTTCAAAAGAGTAGGATGGGTCTTTGTTCAAAAATGATTTATAGGAATTATAGGGTCTCCCAAAAATTTTGTGGCAATTTTATAAAAATTATTTGAATTAGTTTTAGTGCAACACAGGCAACTCAGAGTTTGAAAATGGCATTAAAGGAATTTGTTTTTGGGGTAAATTCTATTATGAAATAATTCCTACTATTAGTTAAAATATAAATGAAATGATTTGGAACACCAAGCAAGAGTTACGTTTCAAGTTGCTGAACCTTTTCATATAAGCTGGCAGAAGATTTAATTGATCATACAGAAAATGAAAAATGAAGGTCATACCGATCCTAGTTGGTATTATTTTCCTCAATTTTAAGTGTTGAATGAACACATAAAGAGAGTGCTAAGTGATTTCAATATATCAAGTTTCAGAATAATATATAGGATTGTTGATTTTTAACCTTGGTTGCCATTGTTTCTATTTGTAACGGTCTGAAGAATGACTCATGCTGTTTGTGCTAACAATCTCTGAGTGAAAGCAACTAGTTGGAGTAGATTTGTGCACACAATACTCCTTCCAAGACAATTTGCTTCCAAGGAGTAGTTTCAGTTTGCTTGCAAGGAGTAGTTTCAGTAAAGTTTCAGCATGGTTTCAGTATAGTTTTAGCATGGTTTCAGTTTGCTTCCAAGGAGTTGTTCTCTGTCTGGTCCAATTCTGAAGAAATAAAAAGTGAATAGTTTGTTTGTTCCCTGTGTGGTCACTCTATTTTTTGAGTACTGACATTAGTTATGTTTGTTAGCAGCAAGATATTTAAATGATGCTTGTTCTTTTTCAACTGTTCAACTGATGCCATGAAACTGAATATAGTAGTTGAAAACCCTGTTTTTCTTCCTGATCGTGAAAATTTGAAGTCCTGTTTGTGTTTTGGTTTTGTTGGTTGACAATTATGTTTAGTTTTTCATTTCATGGGTGTTGTAAAATGTGCAGGTCGTGAGTTGAGGCTCAGCATACAGCTTGTTTGGACTAACCAAGAGGACGAGGTATGTTGCTTGCCCAAGCTAAGTGACACGCGCCAAGTTTTCTGTTATATAATTACCTGTTAGTGCTTAGTTAAACTGAATGATACGGCCATAGCAGATGGATGGTACTAGGTGTTGTTTTGTTTCTTGCCAATGTATTCAGAGAGCAGATGTGCCACTGCAGATTTCTTTTCTTGAAGGCAGCTAGCTACTTGGACTACACAATTCAACAAGTTCTACCACAGATACCATCAAAATTGAGTTTGCTCTTAATTAAGCATCTCACCATATAACTTTAAGATTTTTCCCACATGAAAATGATAATAATTTTAAGACATTGAAACTCAGAACCTCTATTGAAACTGTTTTATAGTAGCATATATGAACTTTAGGGGACAATTCGCTGTTTACCTGGCCAACTAAAATCTCAAAGCTCTTAACTTTAGGGGACAATTCGATGTTTACCTGGCCAACTAAAATCTCAAAGCTCTTAGCCTGCAAGTACAAGTGAACAACTTGCTGCTATTAGATCTGGAATGGAAACTCACATAAGTTGAGCTGATTTTTGTCCATATGAAAGCAGAGGACCATATGGTCTGTGGCCTTTTCATCCATATGAAAGTAGAGGCACATTGTGGTGCTAGTTTGCTGGGTTTTGTCTCCGACCATCGTGTCGTGATGATTTTGCAGGTACCCCGAGAGGCCCTTGAGGTTGCCAGAATGTTGATTAACTTCCGTTCCGGTAAATTCAGGTACTCCATATGTACTATTTTCAGCAAAGGTCATGCTGAAATTTTCCTTGAATTTTAGCATGACTTTGCTAAAAATAGGACATATGGGGTACTTGCGACTAATGCATGCGCCGGGGTATCTTAGTACTTAATTAAGTAGGATGAACTGCCCCTTTATTCTTGCTGCATTAAACCATAGGTGGCAATAGAGCCATGTGATTAGACCCAACTTAGAATTCTCCTTAGCATCGATAAACCCTAGATGATAAACCCAACATAGGTGGCAATAGAGCCAAGTGATTAGTGCCAAGTGATTAGGCCCAACCTAGGGTGTCTCGGCATCGATAAACCCTAAATGATGAAAACTTAACTTGGCTGCCCCGGATGCCTCAGTGTCGATGAGAACCTAAATGATGTACGCTTAGGTTTTTAGGGTGCCTCGGCGTCGACAAACCCTAAAAGATGAAAGCTTAGGCTTTTAGGGTGCCTCAGCGTGGATGAACCCTAAATGATGAGACCATGATCTTGTTCCTTGACAATAACCAATTTTTTTTCCTATTTAGAGCGAAACATGGCCCACAGCGATGAGGTCGGTCGTTCGGGCGGCAAGCAATTCTGGGAGCTGTCCCAGGAGATGGAGGAACAACCTCACCGCTATGAGGATGCCGCGGAAGACACCGATCCTGACTACACAACCCCTAGTGGCGTCGGGGATGACACCACTAATGGTGCCGCCGAGGATGCCACCACTGATGATGGCGGCGCACACACAGATGGCAGCCAACCAAAGAAGCAAAGGAAGGACCGGCGCCCGAATGCGCTCCGCACCCTCAAGGAGGAATTCACTCAAGTGGACTCCGACGGGAATCCAACGGAGCCCAAACATATAGTCAAGGGGTACTCGCTTCAGCTCGGGTGCATTCTCCGGAGCACCGTCTCGATCAACACCGATAACCTTAGGAATAAGGACCACGGGAATTTGCGCAACCTCCTCTTCACGAAGCTGCACGAATGATACAAGTTCCCCGCCGAATTTGAAAACACACGCCTCTCAGGGAATAAAGTGAACAGTGCCGCCCTCACGAAGATAAGCACGGCCCTGTCTACATGGAGAAGCGCGGTGAAGAGAATGATTGATAAAGGTTATAGTTATGAGAAGATCAAGGCGAAATATCCTTTGATGAGCGAAGATGAGTACAAGGAGTTCAAGATCAAGTGCGAGAGCAGCGCAACCTCCGAATCAAGTCAGTGGGGGAAAGAAATGCGGGAGTTGAACTTAGGGGAACACAAACTCGGTCCCGGCGGTTACAGAGTGGCGGAGCCTATATGGGACAACGAGGATGCAGAGCGTGCTGAGCAAGGCCTACCGCCCCGCTTCGAGAAATACAGTGGTGACAAGCAGACCAGGAACTATGTCAGGGCCCGGTACAAGGAGGACCCGATAACAAAGGAGCTTACCACGGATCCGAAGACCAGGGCGCTCGAGCTTGCTCTGGTAAGGAATACACCCCCGCGTAATTAGCTCCATATGGTTGCACTCTAATTAATCCCCAATATTTCTAAATGGTTCACGTTCCTTTCGCAGGACACTGAAAGCAGTAGCGCGGGGTCGTCTAAGAGCTCCCCTTTCTACACCCCTTTAAGTAGGGCATTGAACGTAATGAAAAACAAGGATAAGCTCACTAAGCCGAAGTCAGCTGGTCGTGTGGCCGGCAAAGGCTTGTCCACAAAATGAGGGTCATACTATACCGCTGGTGTGCGGAAGGAGAAAAAGACCAGCTCGGAAAGCCAGACGCGCGAGGTTGAAGCACTCAAGGCACAAGTGGTGCGGATTCCGGAGCTTGTCCAAGAGCAAGTAGAACAACAACTGGGAACGAAGCTCAACGCCATGGTGCCTATGTTGATTCATGGGCTGACGACGTGGATCACGGGCGGCCAATAGGGGCCTCCCCCGGTTCTGAGCTTCACGGCCAGCAACTCGCACAGCGCGCAGGCGGCGCCATTGGTGTCTCCGGCGGAGCCGGTATTCGTGTCTCCGGCGCCGGCATGGGCATTGGAGCTTAATGCACCCGGGTGTACGCCGGCCGGCACCTCGCCAGCAAGCACCCCCTCCGTCAGTTGCATGCTCGCCGTTGGCGGTGCCTCGACATTAGCCGAGCTCGACGGCATCACGGTAACTAAGCCTCTCGGCCGATGACTTCATCTCCTTGCCTTTGACTGGGCATCCCTGACGCCCTGTACATGTTTTCGTAGGGCACCGCCGATGTTCCTTGCACTCTTCTGCACTTCGTGGGCGCCGAGTTGGTCGATGTCGCCAAGGGCATAATCGTTCAACCGGACAACCCCATGTTCCACGGTAATCCGATGCCACCCATAGTGTATAGGGTTGAAGTGGTTCGGGTGCTGCCAGGCTGCGACGAGTTGTTACCTCCGATTTGACCCGCTGGGGCCGACGAAGAAGATGAGATGACCCTCAGCGCCTGCGTAAACTGGCCCCTGCTTTGGCCGAAGAGCCAGATTTGTTTGGGGGCGGGGGACACCACCCCACAGACAAGACCGCCAGTCGTGCCGGCGCCAAGCCATGGCAAGAACGCCACAACGCTACCGGACCTGCCGGACATCCCTATGGCACAAGATCCGGACAGCCCTATGGCACAGGTTTCGGACGACGACGACAACGATGACGATACATTTACCAAAGTTGATAAGAACTTTGCTGAACATGGGTACGCTAACGAGTTTTGCGGGCCTCTTTCTCAAGAACCCAACCAAGACGACCGCAATCTAGCTGGTACGACGGAGAAATCCAATTGCAACAGGCGTTGTCTAGTGTTCAGTTCTCAGGAGATGCCTCCAGCTCCCGCCTTCACCGAGCCTCAGATAGCTGAGGTGCGAAATATTATCAGCCCCAACACGCTCAAGAAGGCGGTCTATGAGCAGAACTCGGTCCGATTACAGGAGATCAAGAAGAAGGGACGAAAATGAAAGACTAACAAGGGCGCCGGTGCGAGCCAACCGGCACCGAGTTTGATCCGTGCTCAGGACGGGCCACCTTTACCTAAGGATATCTCGAGGAGGGTGCATGTGGCGGGTAGGGCGATGCTACCGCCAAATATGCTGAATGCTGCAACCGGTGCTATACAGAGTCTGCACGATGGTGTTCTTTCTTTGGAGAAGCAGCGTCTCAGAGAGAAGGATGTGGCATACCCGGTTTTCGAGGCCAAGGTGCCAGAGGGCAAGGGCTTTGTGGATGGCGACATCGGGGGTACGATCGTCCTGCGGTTTGATGACATCTTTGCTATGTTTAACCTTCATCCGCAGCACTACACCTTCGTTCGGCTGTTTTCGCTGAGTATGGAGATGCGGATCATTGGAGACAAGACCCCGGACATCGTGATAGTCGACCCCTTCTACATGCGTGCCAAGCACTTGAGCAGCGCTGGGGACCGCCAAGTTGCGAGTTCACACCTCGAAGGCGTCATTCTGGCAAACCCAGATAAGGATAACTTCCTTGTGGCTTACTTTCCCGAGTAAGTCATCCCTTAACCGCCCCGTAACATATGATTTCTTAGATTACGATCGTTCTTTTTTTTCTAACATTCCGTGTTCTGTGCAGGGACACACATTGCACACTCATCCTCTTAAGCCCGAAATATTCCATGGCCATGTATTTCGACCCGAACCGTAACTCCAAGATAGACTACACAAATGACAAGAAAGTTCTCGATGATGTTCTCCCCGGCTACGCCAAATCTGGAGGCACCTTCACCAGGGCAGTTCGTAAGTACGGCAAGCACATGTTCTCACACAATACGAAGTTCTGCTGCGTCAAGCAGCCGCCTGGCGGTCATAAGGATGCCTACTACGCCCTCCATCACATGCGGGCGATCGTAAGGGACCATCATCAACTTCTGCTACCAGATAATCTCAAAGGTTGGGCCGCGAACTTGTCGGCAATCCAGGACGCAGACCTCAGACAAGAATTCTTTCGCATCCAGTCGGAGTTTGCGGACATCATCCATCAAGATGTCCTTCATACCTTGGGGCAGTTCTTCCTCAGATATCAACCGTCCAACAATGAGATAGATGGAATGCTACAAATGCAGGGCGACAACGACCGCGATTTCATGACCATCACGACAGACGGCGGCTTCATCCACGCTCCTGTCCGATGAGTCAAGTCGAAAGTAGTGATGTGTAGTTCTGAAACATTGATTGGCTCATGTTGTAATTAAACTTTAATGAATTTGTATGTCTCTTTGGTTTGGACAGTCCTTCAACTTAGATGTAATCGATGCTATTTATTAGTAGGACCATGAATCGTGCTATTAATGTCTTGCTTTTCTCTTCCGATCCTTTTGTTGCATACTTACATATTGCTTATGTATTGTCTGTTGTTTGGCTTGTGCATAGAGATGCCGTCGTATGTCGTGTACAAGGGTAAGGTTCCCGGAGTCTACGATGACTGGGAGGAGTGTCGGAGACAGGTTCACCGTTTCAGCGGTAACAGTTACAAAGGGTACACGACTAGGGCGGAGGCCGAATCTAGATACGCCCGCTATCTAGCGAGAGAGAGGAGGGAGCGTTGGAGGAACTGGATGAAGACCGGTTTGATCACGATGATGCTCATCGTGATGACCACAACTCTCTTCTATGTCATGGTAGTTTAGATGATCGATATCGACTTGTAATGTGAAGACAAACTCGATACTCGCGGTCTTGAGACTTGTAATGTTTTATCTTTGTTCGGTCTTTTGAATAAGGAGACTAATATGATGAATTGTATTCGGAGACTAATCTTCTATTGTATTCGATGAATCTGATGTTGCTGTGTGCTGCTGCCTATATTCTGTCCAATAATATATTTTGTAACCTGTGCAAAAATCAGAAAAGTAAAAAAAACCCAAATATTCATACTAATGGCGCATCACCACCAGGTGCGCCATTAGTATGCCAAAGGATACTAATGGCGCATCAACACAGAATGCGCCATTAGTATGACAAAGCACATGCTTACGTATGCCCCCCCGGGAGGCACACTAATGGCGCATGGTGTTACATACTAATGGCGCATTGCTTGGTGCGCCATTAGTATACCAGATACTAATGGCACACCAGTGGTGCGCCATTAGTAAAAAATACTAGTGGCGTGCTACTAATGGCGCACTGGTAATGCGCCATTAGTAGGCAAAACCAGTGTGCCATTAGTAGGTCTTTTCCTAGTAGTGGAAGGGGGCTCAGACCGGTTTATAAGCCCCTCCCTCTCTGCCTTGTTGAGCTCCTCTCAAAATGAAAATAGATGCCCTTATACAAGGAATTAAACCTAAATTCATACTGAATTTCTCTGAAGTTAGTCAAAATTTATTATGAATTTAGGTTCAATTTTCTCTATAAGCGCATCTATGCTCATTTCTGAGTAGTTTTTTTTCTTTTTTCTATATTTATTTTTTTCTTTTTATTTCTGAGATGTAATAAGTCATTAAAAATAAGCATCTATGCTCATTTTTTAGTAAAGTTAATCACAACTATTTTTCTTCTATTTATTTCTGAATTATAATAAGTCATTAAAAATAAGTATCTATGCTCATTTTTTTAGTAAAGTTAATCACAACTATTTTTTCTTCTATTTATTTCTAAGTAGTTTTTTATATAGT
>NC_041387.1:83678677-83679415 GCF_002162155.2 Triticum dicoccoides | reverse complement strand
TGCTTATTTTTTAGTAAAGTTAATCACAACAATTTTTTCTTCTATTTATTTCTGAATTGTAATAAGTCATTAAAAATAAGCATATATGCTCATTTTTTTAGTAAAGTTAATCACAACTATTTTTTCTTCTATTTATTTCTGAGTAGTTTTTTATATAGTTTTTTTCTTTTCTGCTATATTTATTTTTTTCTATTTATTTTTGAGTTGTAATAAGTCATTAAAAATAAGCATCTATGCTCATTTTTTAGTAAAGTTAATCACAAATATTTTTTCTTCTATTTATTTCTGAGTTGTAATAAGTCATTAAAAATAAGCCTCTATGCTCATTTTTTTAGTAAAGTTAATCACAACTATTTTTAGTAAAGTTAATCCTCAAGGCTTGAAGCTAAGCAACGTGCAGGTGAGCATTGAGCCTCTTCTTCATCGTCTCTGCAACTAGGGCTTATAAACCGCTACAAGTGCCTCTCGCTTGGCGAGGTGGGACTAATTAAAAATAGCTGCAGAAAGAATCAACTAAAAAACAGCTGCAGAAAATAAATAAGTAATTAGACGGGTGCATTGGCACAGGTTGGTGGCACCAACCGGTACCAATCCCCCTCTTTGGTCCCGGTTGGTGGCACCAACCGGGACAAATGCCCCTCTTTTGTCCCGGTTGGAGCCGCCAACCAGGACCAAAGGTCTTCGTTTCCCGCCCTTTGGGCTGCTGAAAAGAGGCCTTTGGTCCCGGTTGGTGGCTCC
>NC_041387.1:83658796-83678126 GCF_002162155.2 Triticum dicoccoides | reverse complement strand
TTGTTAATAGATTTTTTGGTGATATTTAGATTGTGTAATTAATTTTTTCATAGAATTTTAATGATTTTTTTGTTCATAGTATTTAGAAAAAGAAAAAAATAAGAAGAGAAAGTGTTTAATATAATTAGTTAGAAAAATACTAGTTTATTTTTAGTAAGTACTATTTTATTTTATTTATAGTAAGTGCTTCATATATAGTTGAACTAGCTAGTTGATTTAATAAACTAATTTATTTTACTATATATAGAAGTAGTTTGTTTTTAGTAAGTACTACTTTATTTATTTATAGTAAGTGCTTAGTAGTTGAACTAGATAGTTGATTTAATTAATAAAACTACTTTATTTAACTATATATAGAAGTAGTTCCCGCATCGACGTCGGCGATGCCTATCCCCCATCCTCGTCGTCGTCGACTCGGCGGTGGAGGCCTGCTTGATTAGGGCCATGTTCGGGACTAGGCTCCGCCGGGCTGGTATTGGGAGGTGCTACCTTCTGGGGGACGTAGGTTGGTGAGGAGGCAGCCCGTTGTTGACCCGATCCTTGTTTGGTGGCGGTTGCGTGGGCCAGTGACGGTGCTGAGGCTTCCGAACACCGCGGAGGTGGTATGTCACCGTGTCAGCGAGGAGGACGAGCACATCCGTCGCTACATGGTTGCATTGGAGGGCAGGTTCGACAATACCTGGCAGGTTCTTCAGGGATCTCACTAGAGCTATGATCCTGTGATGGTTCCTTATCTTTGGGTGTCCACAGCCTGCGTCGATACCCGTCGGGAGCTATAGTTCTAGTTGTATTAGTGATGCTATATTAGTGATAATATTCGATGATGTACGAACACCAAGAGATGATGTACTTTTGCTTATAATTATTGAATGCATGCTAATTTGAATACTACTTTATTTTATGATTTGGTTTTGCTTATTTTATGATTTGGTTTTGCTTATTGAATGCTCATATTGGATAAGTTCTCCTTCATTCCCGTGTGCTAGACAATTTGGTATAATAATGCACTCGGGAATGAAAGGAGGAGCTACGTACATCACTGATAGTCAACCCGTGATTAATAATAATGATCTAGTTTAATATTTGAATTATGAACATAGGCCGGAAATGTTGTACTCATCGGACGACGAAAACCGCCCGGGGGAGTGCGACTGGTGCCACGACGACCCAGGTATGTGCGATAGGTTCATTGAGCTGGACGAAGATCGGCGCTTCAGCATTAAGCTCGAGGAGACCTGCGATGTTCATATGGTACGCAACGACGACAATAGTTTTTTCCGTAATTAAGCACGACTTCAACTATTTTAATGTGTATTTTTCATCTTTTCCAATTCGACTAGCTTATCCCATGCTTTGCAAGACGCTATGTCTTGGAGAGGATGGGTTTTGAAGACCATGAAAGTATGGAAACCAAAAAAATTATCCTAAGTACCCATCATGGTGTGGATTTTCAAGTAAAGCTGCACAATGCTCAGAGTGTAACCCATTTTGGTTGCAAAAATTGGGAAGCACTTTGCAAGATGTATGGTTTTGATGAGGGTATGCTTGTCACCATGGATCTTGGTGATCCTACAATCGAGCAAGAGAGACCTTCGATTTGGGTCCTTGTGGATACACCTCCAATTATTCCCCATGTGAGCTTAACATAGCTATTAAGTAATTTATATTGTTTATTTCAAAATAGTTGACAACTTATTTCCATTGACAGCTTATTTTCATTCTTCAAAGAATGTGCGGAAGATGGTAGACAGAACTTACTACACCGAAGGCTCCGAATTAACTTATCAGGAGAGAAATCATCTGGTCGCATTTTGTACTGATCTTGAGAATTAGAATATCTACAATCAAACTCCTCAACATTATGGTCAATACGTGCCACTAGTGCACGTGTTGAACTACGGTAACTACCATGGAGATACCCTGGTAAGATTTTTTACTATTACGACATCCGTGCATCTTTTTGCACACTTCTAAAACTAGTACATCATTGCTAACTACAAAGTTATTACTATGTTTTCCAACAGATAATCCCGAATGATTGTGTGCCTCATCTGATGTATACGCACAGTACCCTTAATGTTATGAACATACAACCAGGTCTTCCTACGAATCTCAACTGTCCATACCGGGTTTCTAAAAGAAGTGGAGACATGACAATCAAAGAATGGAAAAAATGTATGGACAGTCGTAAGGAGCTTCTTGGAAGCAAAAAGCAGCGAAGGGGAAGAATTGGAGACAGGATGATCGCCATTCTTCATAATGGAGAGTCAGGGTCTATATTGTTTTATGCTATTTTACCTTAAGGGTGTTTAGGTCCTACCTGATACTAATGATCATGTGCTAAGAACAATTATGTAGGGTTGGGTTTGATGACTATGAGGATGATGATCGTATGACTTATTATTAATAACGAGTAGAAGTTGTATGATGATGCATGATTAGTAGGACTTGTTATTATATATGATGATGTCTGATGCGAGCATGCATGAGTTATTATATCAGCGGGTGAAATGAACATAGCAGTAGCGTTGGTAAACCAAGGACGAAGATATAAGAGAGGACACTTCTCTCTATTAGCTAGGTATAATAACAACCTAAAAATAACCCCCAAAACCCCTAAAGCAGCCACTTTTCTGTCCTGGTTCATGTTTGAACCGGGACTAATGGGTGGAGGTATTAGTAACGACCCATTAGTCCCGGTTCATGAACCGGGACTAAAGGCCCTTAGGAACCGGGACTAATAGGTGTTTTTCTACTAGTGTTCGCGCCCTGGAGATCTTATCGCAGCCGACTCAGCTCATCAGCAGCACGGTCCAAGGCGGCGGAGGAGGCAAAGGAGTCGGGAACCAGTGGAGCAGGAGGAGAAGACGGCAGCGTGACCACGGCTTGGGAGGCCGGGAGCTCCTGAGCCTTGGCAACCTCGGCGACAGCGTCAAGCGCTAGTGCCTCCAGAGTCAGCGAGGCCACGGGGGCTGTCCCCCCACCAGAGCGTCCCTCCTGGTCTTGCGAGGATGACTGGGCAGGGGAGGTGCGAGCTCCACTACCTCCCCTTTCCACAGGCGAAGGCGCGGCCATGACAGACGGGCTTGCCCCAAGCGAAGCTACCGTGTCCCCCTTCAGCCTCTTCGCCGCAGGCGGCAGCCTACCCAGACAATGGAGGATGTCAAGCCCTGACAACGAAAACAAGAGCAAAGCGGAGCTCGACTACTTACAAGTCGATCACGGTGTGCTCCGGCGGCCTACTGTCAAGCTTAAAGCCCGAGAGCCTCTTGCGGGGCGCAGCCTTGGGAGGTCCAGAGGCAGAGGAGGGCGCACCAGAAGGGATGGAGTTGGCTTCGAGCAGTGCCAGGGCCATAGTAGCCCCTCGAGAGATCAGCCCCGACCTGTCCTTCTTCGGGATCACGGGTGGGTCCTCTCCCCCTCGCCTGGTGTTAGCCTCGTCGTCGTCCGGCATGGAGCGGAGGACGTTGGCCCTGTTCCAGGGGGAAGTCTCCCCCGTCTCCTCAGTGGTCGCCTCCGAGTCGCGCTCCTCCTCCTTCTCGTCTTCCTCCTCTCCCCTGCCGGAATCATCGAAGGACAACTCTACCGTCGCTGCCACCGCATGGCCCTCGGGAGGTACCCCCGGTACCAGAGCGTCCCCGTCAAAGATCAGCATGGCGTCCACCACCCGCTCCAAGTCGTCGCGAAGGAACAAAGGGACCAGAGCGCCCACCAGACCTTCCACATCCTGTCCAACTAAGAAGCATAGAGCTGCGGTCAGACCTTCATCAGCCAGGGCCTTTGAGTTCAGGCGGAGATCGGCGTCCGCATCCCCGAGCCTCCACAATGGGCGCGAGTGCGCCTGAAGTGGGGCCACCCGGTGCGCCAAGAACTCCCTCAGGAGCGAGGCCCAGGTCAGCTTCGCCGCCTTCA
Organism: Triticum dicoccoides; assembly: GCF_002162155.2. NCBI lineage: Eukaryota > Viridiplantae > Streptophyta > Magnoliopsida > Poales > Poaceae > Triticum > Triticum dicoccoides. Next base: position 83,674,214 of record NC_041387.1, on the reverse strand, counting down.
TGTTGCTCGGCCTCAGGTCGGCGTTCATCTTCTCAGCACCAGCTTCGCCCGCCGGTCATCAAGCTTCGCACAGGACCACGCCTCATCGGCCTGGGGCTGCCCCATGGGCAGCGCCAGCCGAGAGTTGATGCATCCGACATCTAGCATGACCCACTTGTTCCAGAAGCCATCAGCCCTCTTCCCGGCCTTCAAGATCACATTGGTTTTGGAGTACGCAACGAAGCCTGCGCATGCCGAGGTATTGGCACCAGTGACTCGGAGGAAGAAGAAGTGGCGCAGCAAGGCCACGGAAGGCATCACACCGACGTCCACCTCGCAGTAGTAGGAGAAAATCGACAGGTGAAGAACAGAGTTGGGATGGAGATGTAGAGCCTGCAGCTTATAATAGCGGAGAACAACATAGAAGAACTCGGAAAAAGGAGGCACCAGGCCGGCGATGACAGCGCTCATGAAGAAGGGATAGAAGGTGCTCCCCTTGTCCTCCGACTTGGAGGAGCCGTGTCGGAGCACAGTCTCCCCCATCTCGCTGCCTTGCTCCACCGTCATCAGGCGCATGAGGGCGAGATTCTTCTCCGTCATGTGGGGGGGATCCAGATCCGGCGAGTACCAGGCCGATGGAGCCTCGGCCGCGGTCTTACAGGGCGCCATTGCTTGCTGGAGGAAATGGAATGAGGCGGATCTGGAGATTTCGGAAGCAGGAGGTGTTGGGGAACGTTGCAGAAAATAAAAAATTTCTACGCTTCACCAAGATCAATCTATGGAGTTTATCTAGCAACGAGAGAGAGGAGTGCATCTACATACCGTTGTAGATCGCGGGCGGAAGCGTTCAAGAGAACAGGGTGGAGGGAGTCGTACTCGTCGTGATCCAAATCACCGATGATCCTAGTGCTGAACGGACAGCACCTCCGCGTTCAACACACGTACGGTTGGGGAAGACGTCTCCTCCTTCTTGACCCGACAAGGGGGAAGGAGAGGTTGATGGAGATCCAGCAGCACGACGGCGTGGTGGTGGATGCAGCAGTGATCTCGGCAGGGCTTCGCCAAGCTCTACGAGAGGGAGAGGTGTTGCAGAGGGAGAGGGAGGTGCCAGGAGCATGGGTGCGCAGCCCTCCCTCCCCCTCTCTTTATATAGGCCCCCTAGGGGGGCGCCATCCCTAGGAGATCCAATCTCCAAGGGGGCGTCGGCCAGGGGGGAAACTTGCCCCCCAAGCTAGGTGGAGGCGCCCTCACCCCTAGGGTTTCCAACCCTAGGCGCAGGAGGGGCCCAAGGGGGGGCGCAACAGCACACCAGGGGCTGGTTCCCCTCCCACTTCAGCCCATGGGGCCCTCCGGGATAGGTGGCCCCACCTGATGGACCCCCAGGACCCTTCCGGTGGTCCCGGTACAATACCGTGACCCCCGAAACTTTCCCGATGGCCGAAACCTGACTTCCTATATATAATTCTTCACCTCCGGACCATTCTGGAACTCCTCGTGGCGTCCGGGATCTCATCCGGGACTCCGAACAACTTTCGGGTTACTTCATACTAATATCTCTACAACCCTAGCGTCACCGAACCTTAAGTTTGTAGACCCTACGGGTTCGGGAGACACACAGACATGACCGAGATGACTCTTCGGTCAATAACCAACAGTGGGATCTGGATACCCATGTTGGCTCCCACATGTTCCACGATGATCTCATCGGATGAACCACGATGTCCAGGATTCGAGTAACCCCGTATACAATTCCCTTTGTCAATCGGTACATTACTTGCCCGAGATTCGATCGTCGGTATCCCAATACCTCATTCAATCTCATTACTGGCAAGTCACTTCACTCGTACTGTAATGCATGATCCCGTGACCAAACACTTGGTCACATTGAGCTCATTATTATGATGCATTACCGAGTGGGCCCAGAGATACCTCTCCGTCATACGGAGTGACAAATCCCAGTCTCGATTCGTGTCAACCCAACAGATACTTTTGGGGATACCCGTAGTATAGCTTTATAGTCACCCAGTTACGTTCGGACGTTTGGAATACCCAAAGCACTCCTACGGTATCCGGGAGTTACACGATCTCATGGTCTAAGGAAAAGATACTTGACATTGGAAAAGCTCTAGCAAACGAACTACATGATCTTGTGCTATGCTTAGGATTGGGTCTTCTCCATCACATCATTCTCCTAATGATATGATCCCGTTATCAACGACATCCAATGTCCATAGTCAGGAAACCATGACTATCTATTGATCAACGAGCTAGTCAACTAGAGGCTTACTAGGGACGTGTTGTGGTCTATTCATTCACACATGTATTATGATTTCCGGATAACACAATTATAGCATGAATAACAGACAATTATCATGAACAAAGAAATACAATAATAATCATTTTATTATTGCCTCTAGGGCATATTTCCAACAGGAGGGCAAGAGAAAGAAAGGGGATCTGGAGCAAGGCGAATGAGAGCAATGAAGGTAAGCCTAACCGAGCCAGCCTTTTTGTCGAACGGGCAGTTGCCGAGGGAGCATGGGGAAGCGAAGACGCCCACGTCCAATCAACCGCCACGCGGCGACCAAGGCCGCAGGCTATTGGGGCCGGCGGCGCTTCGGACTTGCCCTTTTGCTTCGCTGCTAATCCAAGTCCAAGCGCGCCTTGGGCCAGGGGGCTACTGTCGGCGTTCTGGGAACGGGGGTCCCCAGACTTGCCTACCTACGGCGTGGCTCAAGGAATGGCCCAGTACGGCCCGTCTTCATCAACTCAAGCTCAAGACCCTCGCAAGGGGCCAAGCCTTGCGGGGCGGACGATGCAAGGCTTCCTTAGGAGCGGCCTCACCAGGCAGGCTCGTGAAGAGACGGAGAGTTCAAGGCAGGGGTACCTCGCGAGGTGCTCGTGACGCAAGCCATGACGATCGAGACCAGGCGGGAGCCAGGCCGGCGCCGGCCTGCGCAGTGTCCTTGTTCCCTCTTTGGTGCAAAGGGGGCAAGCGCAGGCGTGGAGTACCAAGGCATCAAGCAAAGGTTACCATTTCAGTGCAAAGAGACCAAGACCAACAGAGTGGTAGGACGGAGGTCACCGTGGAGCCCAAGACGGCGTCATCGCCAGTGCCTTTGGCAGTCGAAGACCAACTTTAGTCAGGAAAACTTGTACTACATGTTCCCCTTGAAAGTGGCCGTTGTTGGCTCCCTTCCCGCTCATTATATGTGGAGAGGACCAGGGCCTCTATATATAGGGATAGCCCACACAGTAGAGGGGGGACACACACAGATCTCATAGAGTTCTCATCAGATCCAGAGGCGATCGAACTCACCCAAGTAGTTCACTGCACCAGCCCAAGAACACCTCTCGCGAGGCTGCTCTTCCTCTGTACTTTTCATCATCAGCCCCTGAGGCAATCCACCACACCACAAAACTAGAGTAGGGTATTACACCACAACGGTGGCCCGAACTAGTATAAACCCCGTGTCCCTTGTGTTGTTCATCGTGTATCTTAGATTCATAGCGAGGGGTTGGGACCTGGATCGGTAGGGGGGAGATCTTCATGCACACCCCCAGAGTTAGAACCTTAAGGGTTTTGCCGGAACCCGATATCCGACAATATACATGGAAACTAGCAAGGACTTGTACATGCTAAAAACTATCTAACTACACACAGGATGTGCTCCTGGCTTTGTACATAGGGTTACATGCCTTGCCGGCAAGGCTAGTACAAAAGGGGGTTGCCGGAGCTCCTAGCAACCGTGCCCTATGGGTAAAACATGCGAAGATGTTCGATATTCCAGGAGTTGCTCACCGGAATGCCATCTTCGGTCTTCAGGTGGACTGCGCCGGGCCTGGTGACTCGTATTACCCGATAGGGGCCTTCCCTCTTTGGTGTCAACTTGTTTGAATTCTTGGCGGACTGAACTCCCCGAAGAACAAGGTCGCCTTCCTCAAGGATTTGGGCGTGAACCTTGTGGCTATGATAGCAGTGCAAGGCTTGCTGGTAGCGAGCGGCTCGCACAGCAGCTCGAAGATTATCTTCCTCAAGGAGCGTCTCATCATCTTGGTGCAACTGCTCTTGCTCAAGCTCATCATAAGCGAGCACTCGAGGTGACCCATATATGAGTTCCGTGGGGTGAACTGCTTCTGCCCCGTAAACCAGGGCAAAGGGTGTCTGGCTAGTAGCTCGATTTGGTGTCGTTCTGGTTGACCAAAGAACCGTTGGAAATTCATGAATCCAGCACCTTCCACACTTGCGCAGTCTGTCGAAAGTTCTCGTTTTGAGGGCTCGCAATGCTTCAGCATTCGTTCTTTCCGCTTGGCCATTGCTTCTTGGATGGGCAACAGAAGCAAAGGAAACTTTGCTGCCAAGGTCTTGGATATACTTCATGAAGGTGCGACTCGTGAACTGTTTGCCATTGTCAGTGATGACTCTATTTGGCACAACAAAATGGCAAACGAGTCCCTTGAAGAACTTGACGGCCGACTATGCTGTCACCTTTCTCACTGGCTCCACTTTCAGCCACTTTGTGAACTTGTCAATCGCAACATACAAGTACCCAAAGCCCCCGATGACACAGGGTAAGGGGCCCAGTATGTCGAGCCCCCAGACCAAAAATGGCCAGGAGAGAGGGATTGTTTGAAGGGCTTGAGCTGGTTGATGAAGCTTCTTTGAATGAAACTAGCATGCTTCACACTTGGTTACTAGTGTCGTTGCATCCAGGAGGGCGGTGGGCCAGAAGAAACCTTGTTGGAATGCTTTGCCGGCAAGGGCTCTTGACCCTATGTGGGAGCCACATATGCCTCCGTGTATCTCTGCCAACAGCTCCACTCCGTCTTCCCGAGGAATACACTTTATTTTCACGTCGTTCGGCCCCCTTCTGTAGAGGACATCATCCACGAACTGGTACATGCTAGACCGACGAGCTACTTTCTCTGCTTCTTCCTGCTCCTCAGGGGGCTCCCCTGTTTGGAGAAAACGAACTGTGTGTTGTGCCCATGCTGGAGCCTGAGGCTCGATGGCAAGGACTAAAGGCATGTCTTCAACCGTGGGGGCAGCTATCTCTATGACAATAGCTGGGGACTCTGCCAGAGGCTGCTGCTCCTCAGCAAGCTTGGGGTACCCGGCAACTTCCTTGCCGGCAGCTCCTAGGAGCTCTGCAGGAAAGTATTTGTCGAGGCCCGCCTTCCTTCGTTTGTTCTTCTCTGCTGATGGTTCGACGGATGGCTGAGATAATTGAAGCACAAAGGTACCTAGTTCCACAGGTAGCTTGAGGGCAGCGTGCTTTGACAGGTCATCAGCAATGCTGTTCTATGCTCGAGGAACAGGCTTCGCTTGTAGACCATCAAAGTGCTCTTCCAACTTCCTCACTTCATCCACGTAAGCCTCCATCAGCGGGCTTTGATAATCCTTGTTTTCTTGCTTGACGACAAGTTGTGAATCTCCACTAACAATAAGCTTCCTGATTCCGAGGTCTGTCATGATCCTGAGACCGGCAAGGAGCCCCTCGTATTCTGCGGTGTTGTTTGTCGACCTCTCCTAGGGAAAATGCATCTGGACCACGTACATGAGGCGTTCTCCGTGGGCGCGACGAGCAGCACGAAGGTTGGTCTCTTTGTCAAACGAGAAATCTCCATCAAACTACATAATCTAATGACTACTTGCCTCTTTGTCAGGAAGGTTGGTCTCCTGAACTTCTTCGTCGGGCGTGGATGTCCATTCTGCTATGAACTCTGCCAAAGCCCTACTCTTGATTGTCGAAGTACTTTTGAATCTATGTCCAAATCTCGACAGCTCCAATGCCCACTCCACAATCCTCTCAGTTGCATCTCGATTGTGCAAAATCCGTTGCAACGGGAGGTGGGTGACGACGGTGATCTCGTGTTCTTGAAAGTAGTGGCATAGCTTTCTCAAGGCCATAAGAAGGCCGAAAAGCAATTTCTACATGCCAGAATATCTTGACCTAGCCCCCTACAAGAGGGAGCTCACAAAATAAATAGGGTGCAGCACCACCTTCTTCTTCTGCGTTGCCTCATTTACTCGTGCAGACTCTGTCTTGTCGGAACCGGGCCTTGTCAGGGGTTCTACCTTGCCTGCATCGGACCCTGCCGGCTCTGGTTCCTCATACGATGTCCTTGCTACCATCGTTGCCTTTTCCTCAACTTATTTCGGATTTTAGGATCCGGCAACCCTTGAGAGGTTTGAACTCTGGGGGTGCGTGTGGAGATCTCAACCTGGCCAGCCTGCCTACTCGCGATCCTCCCTAGCCTAGCGCGCTGAGCTCAAAGAGACACAAAGACACAGAGATTTATACTGGTTCGGGCCACCGTTGTGGTGTAATACCCTACTCCAGTGTGTGTGGTGGATTGCCTCGAGGGGCTATGGATGAACTAGTACAAAGGATGAACAAGCCTCAGGAGGTGAGGTGTTCTTGAGCTGGTGTGATGCTCTACTTGTTCTGGTTTGGGTCCTCCTCTATGGTGGTCGCTAAGTCCTATGTATAGTGGCCTTGGTCCTCTCCCCAAATATGAGTGGGAAGGGATTCCATAATGGCGGGATTTGAAAGGGGACAAGTAGTATAGTCTATCCTGACAAAAGTAGTTTTCGCTTGCGAAAAGCCTCTGGTAGTGACGCTGCGGTGGGCTCGGTGATTACCTCCACCCTGCCACCCTGGCGGTCTTGGTCTTGTTGCACCAGAATGGAAACCTTTGGCTGATTCCTCAGGACTCTGTGCTTGTGGCTTGCCTCCCTTGCACCAAAGAGGAAACCTACGCTTTGCGCCCGTCTGGCGCCCGCCTGGTGCGCGCCTGGCCTTGGTCGTCATGGCTCACGTCAACTGAGCCTCATGAGGTAGTTGCGTAGAACTCTCCGCCCCTCAGGAGCCCTCCTGAGGAGGCCACTCCTTTAGGGGTCTTGGCGTCATCCGCCTCACGAGGCTTGGCCCCTCGCGAGGGTCTTGTGGTGTTTGTGTTGAAGCTGGGTCGTACCAGGCCATCGATGGAGCCACGTGGTGGGCCGCAAGCAGGCAGGACTGGATACCCCCAAGTCCCGGACGCAGACAGTAGCCCCCGGTCCCAAGGCGCGCTCAGACATGGCTTCCAGGCGAAGCCAAAGGGAAAGTGCAGAGCATCACGGGCCCTAACCGCCCGCAACCTTGATGCCACGTGGCGATTGATTCGACGTGGGTGACTCCGTTTCCCCATGCTGCCTCGGCAACTGCTCCCGTCTGACAAAAGGGGTGCCGCCTGCCGCCAGGCTTTCATTGCTCCTTCTTCGTCTTTCTACAGATCCCCTTCTCCCCGCAGCGGAAGAGATCACTAGATCTGCCAATTTTCCACCAAATCTCCTACTTGATGGCCGCCGAGAAGACCACGGCTTCTTCCTCGGCTGCCGGCTCTGCCTAGTATGAGCCAGGGCTGCTAGCCCCCTGCATGACCGGGGAGAAGCTCCAGACGACGCTCCTCCTGACGGCGAGCAACGGTAATGAGTGGAAGAAGACCATGCTTCGGGTCGCCACCGCTGCCCCGGAGCCCGCGGGTAGCAACTTCTTCCCCTTCTTCATGCACAACGTCTTCTCTGGGCTGGTACCTCCGTTCTCCCCCTTCTTCTTCACCATCCTTCACCACTATGGTCTCCAAGCGCTCCACATCCATCCAACTCCATCCTCCTTCTGTCCCTCTTCGCCTTCTATTGTGAGGCGTTCATGGGGGTGCTGCCCTCCGTTGCCCTATTCCGCCATATCTTCTATCTTCGCAAGACCGGCGACAATTCGGTCGGGAGCATCGGTTTGGTCATGGCGCGGGGTGGTAACGCAATATCCCGCGCCGGGAAGAAGGTGGAGGATGCCGTGAAGAGGTGGGTGTTCATGGATGCCAAGTGCTCCTAGAGCTCGCTGATGCTGCTGACCGCATTCCCCGTCTCCGACAAGTGGTGGAAATCTGAGAAGATCACCCACCCTTCCCTGACGTCGTTCGTGAGGAAGATGGATAAGGAGATGAAGAACGCGAAGCTAACAGGGGCCATGCTTATCAGGGAGTTCCTGAAGCAGCGCATCGTGCCACTTCTAGACTGCCCCCGTCCCTTGTGGAAGCTTGGTGGTGATGACGACAAAATCCTCATGCGCCGTGATCCGCGTCCCGAGGAGGAGCTGAAAAAGGTGTTTCTCTACTTGACGGGACAGGACCCGAGCGACCCTCCGGAAGGTTGGCTTCCGATGTACTGACGTGATGACGTCGAGGAGGTTGTCGCCGCCATGCCTGTCTTTGACAAGCTCGGGTTCGTGCGGCTGGGGTCTTCCTCGCTGCCTACTACATTGGTGCACATCTCCTCCGATGGCCAATCCTCCGAGGACACCAAGGAGGAGGTTGTGGAACAATCCTCTGCCCGGAGCAAAGGGAGCTCCTACGCGACCTTCCTGACGATGATGATGATGATGATGAGCCCCCAGTGGTGGAGGTGTCGCGCCCTCCAGTAGTCACCACGAGGTCTGGGGTGGCCTCCTTCAAGCAGCCCAAGTGAGCGGTTGTGAAGAAGAGCAAGACCGCACTGATTTCTCCAGTTAGTGGCCCACCTTCACCGACGCTGTCCCGAGCGGCACCGACCGCAAGCTCTCCTGCTCCCAAGAGCCCGGCGCCAGCTGCCTCGTCTCAGCGCCCGCTGTTGAGCATGAAGAGGCGCTACGCCTTCGTCGACCAGTAAGTTTCTCCCTTAACCTTGCTTGTTGGTTCCTGGAGTGGTACTGAGTGTCTTCTCGTGGTGTTAGGCAGCAACCGTTGAAGAAGAAGAAGGAGGGTATGGAGCTTGCCGTGGCCACAAGTGATGAAGCATCACCGCGGCCCTGGTGAAGAAGCATGCCGCTTCCTCCGCAACTCCAGAGGTGACGCCATCTCCGGAGGACGTGGATGCCCTTCCTTAGGAGGGGATAGTTCCCTCGGCAGGCCTGACTCCTCCGGCACCCAGCCTTGACGCGGCTGCTCAGGGAACCAGCCTGCGGAGCCCCTAGTCCTTCTTGAGGCTGAGGTTTCTTCTGCCTTGGTGTCAAGGGCGTCTCCTCCTTTGCCTAGCGTGTGGCCGAGTCATGGTGCTCCTGCTCCCTCCGGGACCCTGGAACAGGCAAGGGGGCATTGGACCTCCTCCAGGGTGAGCTTCAGGGCCTGGATCATCGTTGGCACAGGGTCGCCTGGGGCTGATCTCTGGTTGGCTTAAGGCTGATGTGTCTGTCCGCGCGGCCTGGGGCTCTGCGGAGGAGGCCCAGAAGGTGCTTGGGGTGGCTGCCACGGCGCGTGACCTGGCGCGGAAGGAGGCCACAGAAGTTGAGAACCAGTGCCTTGTGGCAGAGGCTGATTTGAAGACTCTCCAGGACCAGCAGGCCACCCAGGCCAGCCAGCTCCAGGAGCGTGAGGATAAGCTGAAGGACCATGAGGCTACCGTCGCCAATCGAGACGTCGAGGTGAAGAAGATGGCCTTAGAGCAGGATGGAGAGCGCGATCGCCTGGTGAAGCTGAAGGAGGAGGCGGAGGCAGCCCAAGCGGCCCTGACTGAGGCCAAGAAGGTGGTCTCCATGGAGTGCGACACCCTCTCCTCCCTTGAGGCACACTTCCACAAGGCCCAGAAGGCGCTCTTTGGAGATGATCCCTTGGGAAAGGCGGTGGTGAGGACCCCGAGGGAGAGCCCTGCTGCTCTGCTTCCTGAAGTCGTGGCAGTGCTCGAAGATGCTGTCGACGGGTTTACATCCTTGGTGGAAAGCGAGGGACGCTCACTTTCTTACTCGGCTCTGACGTGCGTCTTCAACCATCTTTATCTCCAGGATGCCAGCTTCAACCTCTCCTCACTACAAAAAAAGACACATCCGTGACATTTTGGGCCGAACGAAACTTTTTTCTGTCATACTTATGACACTTCTATGACGATAATTGTGACAAAACCCGGTATCATCATAGATGTTGTGGGCTCCTACTTCTATGACAAAAAATCATGACAGAAAATGGGATTTTCGTCCTGGGCGGGCCGGAGACGCAGCTGCATGACATTCTTTGGGCCGTCCATGACGGAAAAAACCATGGTAGAAGCAAGGGCGCGGAAAATTTTGGGGAGTTCCCGGTTACGATGGGTGGTCGGGAGCCAAGCGATGCACGTTTCTCTCATACACGTACGTGCATGTGTGCGAGGCGTTAGGCTCTAATTGAACCCGAGCGAGGCGTCGCCTAACTGAACCAGAGCGATTGCATTGCAGGCTACGTGTTACTGAACTCGAGCAATCAAGCGATTGCTTCGCTACTGCTGCTAAATGAAGCCGGTCGATGCTGCCTCTGGGTGAATAGTGAGCATTGCGGGGGGGGGGTGGTGGATGAACAGTGAGCGGTGGGTGTGGATGAACAGGACCCATGGCGTTGCTCTGGATGAACAGGACCCCGATCGATCGAGCCGGTTGGGGCTGGATCAACAGGACCCCGTAGAGGGCTGGATGAACAGGACACCGTGGAGGGCTGGATGAACAGGACAACCCCGTCGAGGGCTGGATGAATAGTAGAGGGTGGAGGGGTGGATGAACAGTACCCTGTGGAGGGGTGGTTGAACAGGAGCCCGTGGAGAGGGGTGGTTGAATAATAGCCGCTGTAGTAGCGCGCGGTGGAGGCTAGATGAACAGGAGCCCGTGGATGAACAGTCGTAGGTGGAGGCTGGAGGAGGTCGACGGTGGATGAACAGTAGCCCATAGAGGCTGGAGGAGGTCGATGGTGGAGATGAACAATATCCCGTGGAGTCCTGTTTGGCGGTACGCCACACCCCTCCCGATGAACAGGACCCCCGTTTCGACCGTAGCGCTCCAACATAAGTCCGTTTTGTCCGTTTTGCGGTACGCCACACCCCTTCCTGTGAAAAGGACCCCCGTTTCGACCGTAGCGCACCAACACAAGTCTGTTTCGTCCGTTTTGCAGTACGCCACACCCCTCCCGATCAACAGGACCCCCGTTTCGACCGTAGGAGGTCCGTTTCTTCCGTTTTGTGGTATGCCAGACCCCTCCCGATGAACAGGATCCCGTTTCGAACGTGGCCGGTTGAACACAAGGTCGTTTCCTCCGTTCTGCGGTACGCCAGGCCTCGTTTCCATCGCCTGTTCCGTCCAAGCCGACTGGCTCCCACGCGTTTCGTTGCCTCCTGATGAACACGACGCATTCCGTTGCCTCCCCATGAACACAACGAAGCTATTTCTCCGTTCCGACCCAGCCATGTACACGAGCCCTAGTCATACCTATATATGCGCGAGTAGGCGTTCGAGACCCCACCCATATGTATGTATGTGGCCGTGTTTTCTTTCTTGCGCACTGGCCGTTGTACGTACGTGTACATGCTACGTGCGCGCCTCAACTACGGCACGTGTGATGGTGTCCTGGACTAGGGGGTACTCACCACATCGTCTCCCAATCAGTTAGATTGGGCCAAGGACCCCCATGGCCGTATACTCATGGGCCAGTTCGGATAGTTGCCGCATACAAGGAAGATTCCACAAGACTTGGTGATCAAGACAAGGACTCCTCCCCACCGGCGTATTCGGCTAAGAAGCTTGTTATCCTAGGCCTCTGGTATATTATATAAACCGAGGCCAGGCTAGTCGATGGAGGATTATGACATTACTCATCATACCTCTAGGGTTTAGACCACAACATATGATCTTGGGGTAGATCAACTCTTGTAACCCCTATACTCATTAAAGTCAATCAAGCAGCATGTAGGGTATTATCTCATCAAGAGAGCCCGAAGCTGGGTAAAATCCCGTGTTCATGTTACCATTGATCCTAAGACGCACACCTTGGGACCCCCTACCCGAGATCCGCCGGTTTTGACACCGACATTGGTGCTTTCATTGAGAGTTCCGTTGTGTGATCGGCAAAAGGATCAATGGCTCGACTGTGAGTCAACTGCGACGTCTCCTTCTTCGTCACCAGCTCGACTAGTCACCTTGGCTTGACCGAGGACAACGCCCTACCTCTGATCTTCATGTTCGGATAAGGGCCTTCATCAACATCAACTCCTATCTCTATCAAGATCATGGAGGAGTCATCCATGGAGCTCGGCGTCTCAATGTCAACATTGCCCTCGGGCGGCCGTGCTATTCTTCTGGACAGCAAACTCGTATCCGCTGCCACCACCTCCTCGAGTGTCGCTTAAACGATTGCTTTGCTAGAATTATGCGGAATTAAGTCTACAACAACCCTACAAAAATTTGTACGAGTCCTGTGACACTCCAAATTTTTTTATTTGGTTTTTATCAAAAACTTTGTGGTTTTTGAGGAGAGGCCATTTTAAAAATTTTCTTTTTCAGAAAAACCTTCCTCTTAAAAACTTTCTTTGCTTTGGCAAGGACTTTATCTTTTCAAACTTTAGTGTTTGATCTTTTGAAACTTCTTCTCTGTTGGTTCTCTCTCAAATTTATTTTTGGGAGTTTAATTTGTTTTCTTTTAAAGTGAAGCTCTATGAAAATTTGGGGATTTTCATACCTTGGAACCACCCTTGACTTTGCATTGTTCCCATGTGGTAAAAACCCTCCAAAACCTCCCCTACACCTTGTGATCAACCTAAGTCCTCTGTCCCAATTAATCCAAACAAGTTTTGGATTTTATTCTAATTATTTTTCCTCTCAAAACAAATCTGAAAAATTATTTGGAGCCTGAGGGATTTTCAAAGCAAGTACTCTTTTTCATTTGAGTTTTGACCTCAAACCAACTCTCCTGGGTAGTCCTTTGTACCCACAACCCAGAACCATCTTGATCCACTCCTCCTCTTTTCAAAATTTTCAAAATTTAGTCTTTGCAAGTTTGGACCAGATTTGCCAAATTTGATGAAATTCATATCTACACTTCCCCAAAAATTCCACCAAAATTCAGGCAGCCTACTTGAGCAATGAGAAGCCACTCCACCAAGTTTCAGCTCAAGGAAAAATCCCTAGATGCCAATTTCATTCTGTCGAACACCTTGCATGCACTGCTGCTGTTCAAAATTCAGAAAAATTCAGTCTCAGTGTCATTTGCGTTCGTCAGTTCCCCTCACGCGTAGACAGTGCACTTGGCACGTTCCTCGCAGCCTCTCCCTCCTGTCCGGGGCTTCACACGCGTGCATGGAGCCTTCCTGGCGTCGGTAGCAGCGAGCCTCGCCGGCGTTGGGAGCTTCTGCGGTGGTTGCACCTCCCGTGGCGGCCAACAAGGGCCCGAGCCCTCTCGCCATGCCACCCGGCGCCGCCCAAGGCCCGTTGGCTCTCCGCGTGTCCCTGCCGTGCCAGCGCACGCCCGTGGCACCGTCGCCGTGGCCCGGCAAGCACGGAACGTGCTCCCTGCCGCCGACGTGCCGCGCCACCCCCGTTTCGTCGAGCTCACCCTCAGCACCAAGTCCCAGCCCGTTTAGCGCCTAAATGGGACCGGTGGACCTCAACGACGAAGCCCAAGCCCCTAATCCCCCTGCACATCCCCGGCTCCGCCGTAATCACTCGCCGGAGATCCCCGTTCACGGCAACCGCCTCGGGCTGCCTATAAAAAGGGCCCCCGAGCTCACCCTCGTGCACGCCTCATCCCCACTTCTCACCAACGCCACACCAGGCCACTAGGGGGACCACGAGGAGGTCTTCCCCCTCAACTCCGGCCGCCCCGATCCGCCTCGGCCGCCACCTCGATTCACTCCGGTGAGGCCACCTCCGGCGCCCAAACCCCGTCCGTTACCCTCTCTAGCTACCAGGAGCCTAACCCCCTCGTCAATTTGATCTCTGCAGCTCTCTCCGACGAGTTCCTCGACCACCCGAGCCGCCGTCCGCCGGAGCAAAGCTCGCCGTCGACGTGGTACTCGCCGGCAACCACCACCACCACCAACCAACGCGGAATGGCGCCCTGAGCACGGAGCTACCCTCCGATCCCCCTGCCTCGCCGTGGATCGCCGCCGGCGACCACCGCGGCTCTCGGGCGCCGACGAGCTTCGCTCCCCCCTTTTTGAAATTCAAACCTGACGCGTGGGACCCCCACCGTCAGCCTCTCTGCTCTCTCTGTTGAAACGTTTTCTGGAAGCGCCTTCGGGAAAAGTACGTTTTCCCTTTGGGCTGGCGTAGTTTCTGCCGAAGCGTTTTCTGTTTTTATAAGCTAGCCCCTGGAAATCTTCTGTTTCATTGCAGATTAGTCCCTGGACAAAAACCCTTATAATCTAAAGCAAAAAAGTATTTTTGATTGATTCTTTTTCTGTTCTCTTTAAAATTTTGTCTAGTTTTTTTATCATATTTATTTGAAAAAAATTTGGTATACTTGCTGTCCACTCCTTGGTATTTACGATAGCACATATATTTTCTTTATACCGTAGATACCGAAGGAGGTGACGGAGCCGCGAACTTCACCGAGCTAGGCTCCGACTACTCTGAACCAGGCAAGCATGTTTGAACTTTTGATATGATGAGTGTCTTGGCATGTTTTGCATTTAGTTAGTTTCATGGCATGTTGAGAAGCATATCGATGAACGTTATCTTATGCGATAATGAGGTAAGTGAGTTCGATGATCCATAAGTGGATGGATGTGAGTATGAATGGCCATGTGATGGCATGAGGATGGGTGAGATGGCAGTGTTGTAGCATGCCAGTCTTATGCCGGACTATGTGACTTCAGTGTCAAACCGTACCGGTCCAGTTCCTCTCATTTCCTTCCCTGTACTACCACATGTTTTCTGCAAGGAATATGGTTTAGTAAGTTGCAAACCGCTTTTCTGGTACACACCAAAAGGAGAGGCCGTGATGATGGTTCCATGGCCCTGGATTAAAGCCAGTCATCCGGTCAGGGGGCATGGGTGTTTCCGGTTGGGACCGAGAGGGGGGCACCCCTTAGAGCGCGCGTATATAAATTTGATCCCATGCTATTCGAGATTGTGATCTCCCCGTCTCAAAAGTTTTTCTTGGACGATGTCTAGGGTGATTCCTAGCATCGAGAGGTAGGATGGGTGTGTACTGGTTAGCTGTGTTTTCTTCCGAAATACCGTAAACGGAACTAGTCCTTCGTGACTACGGAAATCCGTTGGCTGTGGGAATAATTTTGTACAAACTCTGCAGAGTCATATATCCCTCCAAATCATCTATTCCATGTCCAAATTCGTATTATCTTGTCCTAACAATGACAGTTTTGATGACAGAGACTCCGGCGATTCGCATGAGTACTAATTCCGGTTAAATGATTATTCATGTGGGTGGACTAACCCATTTATTCTCGTGAATTAAATGTTTATTATGAGTATTATTTACTTGTGAATCAAAGCCCTTTCTGTGATGTCGCCCCGACGTCCGACTGTGGCATTTCTTTTAAAGCCCTTTTTGTGACGTCGCCCCGACGTCCGACTGTGGCATTTCTTTTAAAGCCCTTTCTGTGATGTCGCCCCGACGTCCGACTGTGGCATTTCTTTTAAAGCCCTTTTTGTGATGTCGCCCCGACGTC
>NC_041387.1:83638855-83658691 GCF_002162155.2 Triticum dicoccoides | reverse complement strand
CGTCCGATTGTGGCATTTCTTTTAAAGCCCTTTCTGTGATGTCGCCCCGACGTCCGACTGTGGCATTTCTTTTAAAGCCCTTTCTG
Source organism: Triticum dicoccoides (assembly GCF_002162155.2). NCBI lineage: Eukaryota > Viridiplantae > Streptophyta > Magnoliopsida > Poales > Poaceae > Triticum > Triticum dicoccoides. The sequence continues at coordinate 83,658,605 of NC_041387.1, read as the reverse complement.
TGATGTCGCCCCGACGTCCGACTATGGCATTTCTTTTAAAGCCCTTTATGTGGTGTTGCTACGACGCCCGACTGTGGCATCATTTCCCTAATTTTATTTGTTCACCTTTCGAGGCGTCGCTTCAGACACCCGATCGATATTTATTTATGCTTTGTTGGGGTTTCAGGCGGACTACCGCCGTTTCCCTTTTACTTACCTTGTTATGCAAAAAAAAATTAATGTACATTGATGAATTTATTCGTGACGCATCCATGCATGCATTTGTTATATCTTACGTCTGAACTGTCTTGCGAGTACTTTCAAAGTACTCACTGGCTTGTTGATTTGGCCAGATGCTGATGAAGGCGATCTCATGGATGAAGAGTTTGATAGCGAGTCCGACACTTAGAGGAGTCCCAGTCAGTCTCGTGCGACCCTGGATTTGGTCACTGTTTTATATCCGCTTCCGCTACCAAATAAATTCATCGAGCCTCACCTCGACGCTCGATGAGATGATAGACTTAGAGTCTTGTATTTCTCTCCCCGCTGTGTTTTTCCACCACCGCCCTATCCTTGAGTCAGTAGTATGTCTCCACACCACTGTGTCATGTCCGCCATTATGTATAATTATTGGCGTGCTTGTAATAATTTGGTTGAGCAACCGCAGTTCGACCCTGTAATATATTTTATGCTACTGGCTTATTGTATCAAGAAATTGTCTACTAGTGAGGAGGATTTCTCTCATACTGGACTCAAAAGATTGGTTTCTCAATAAATATTTTTATTGGAAAACCGGTCGTGACAAGCTTGGTACCAGAGCCAGGCTGACTGTAGGAAGCCACTAGGTGCGATCACTAATTAGTTATTAGCATGATAGAGCAAATTTATATTTTTGCAATTGTAGTCATTTTCTGTCAGTCAGCATAAATTTATGATCTGACCCTGCAGAATTTTTGCCTACTTTTGTAGATGGCCGACAACAGCTGCGAGTCTCAGACCTTCGCCAACGTGCCCGATGGGTTCGTCAAGCTTCTTTCTTTCATCGTTCAGGTCGCGATGGGGCCATCCGTGCGCCCAGTCTTCACACTCTGCCAGCACCGAGTCAACGACAGTCTGACCATGCACCAGGCCACGGTACAGTTCAAGGGAGGGCGTGGTGAGTTACGCCGCTTCCGGTTTGTGGGAAGAGCCATGCCTACGGAGAGGCATGCTATGCAGATGGCAGCCTGCAAGGCGATAGCTCGTCTCAGGGATGTCCTTCCCGTGATGAAGACTCGTCGTTACCGTTATCTTCCGTGCCATGTGCCTTACACCTGTCACTACGCATACTCCTGCCCCAGAGGAGAACGAGACGAGGCTTTTGAGATGCTCATTGAGTATCTCCGGGCCCTGGAGGCAGCCTTCGACAACCTGGTGGACGACTTCGTAGCTACCCGCATGGACTCAGTCCATGGCTGTGCTGCCAACAGGAGGGAGCTCCTACCCATCGCTCCGCCACTGACTTTGGTCTCGTCCTCAGCATCTTATACGTCTACTCGTCGCCTGCCTTCTACCGAAGAATTCAACCAAGTCATTGCACCCACTTCAGCGCGCACTGCACCGCCCTTCGCGCCCGCTCCTGTATGTGTTGCTCCGCCCCTGGCAACCGCTCCGTCCACTCTGCGCAACACTACACGTATGGAGCCCATTAGCGAGGAGGAAGTCAAGTCCCCAACCTCGCTACGCCTCGCCCTTGGCAGGGCAAAGGAGGTCGTCAACATCTCTGCCTGAGTACGCTTAGCTGCCGTGTATTGTATCGCTTTGTAAGATATGTACATAGGTTGTGAGAAGTAGCCTGTTTGCGCATCATGTAGGATCTGGAGAAGTGCACTAGCCTAAATAACATGTCAGGATTATGTACGCATATCCTGAGTGATGTATTGTATAATTACCGCCCGCGAGTAAGATATGTAATGAGCAGTCCTTCTCCGTGCGCAAGTCGATTTGTTTTTCTTAAGTAAGCTGAGTTATTTATTTCTATTTGCCAGCTTTATGCATTTATGGTTTTGTTTTGCGACTCTTTCCGCTTTTCTTATGAGTTTTACAAAATATATCCCAGAGTGAAAAATGTCTCGTCCTTGGACACGCTCCATGCCAACTCCACCAGAGGAAAATTATGATACACAACCCAACAACGAGTTCACTCAGGGACAGTCAAGCCAACAGGGCAGTGAATTGGCACTTTCACAAATGTGCCGCCTTTATGAGCAGAGTCAGCAACAACATCGTGAGATGATGAACCAAGTCATCAATATGGGGAATCATCATGGACAGTATCAGCAGCATTCCAAGTTATCTGAGCTACAGAAGACACGTCCTCAAACATTTTCTCACACTGACAAGCCTCTTGAAGCCGAGGACTGGCTTCGAGATATGGAGAGGAAATTAATTATTGCAAAGTGTTCAGATCTCGAGAAAGTACTATATGCTCCACACTATCTCATAGGAGCAGCCGCATCGTGGTGGGAGAATTTTCTGCACATGCATCCCAACGAAAATGACATAACCTGGGATGATTTCAAGGATGGTTTCCGTGGTGCACATATTCCTAAGAGTATTGTGAAAATCAAGAAGAGAGAATTCGATGACCTCAAACAAAGGAACATGAAAGTGTCAGATTACAACAGTCAATTTACCCTATTATCCCGCTACGCCAATGAGGAGCGTATGACTGAAATCAAGAAGATGGAGAAATTCCTTGACGGTCTGGCGCCCGCGCTTAAATGCCAACTGGTAGTGCACACTTTTCCTGATTTTAAAACACTGGTGGACAAGGCCATTACTCTGGAAAATGAGAGACGCAGTCTGGAAGATATCCGCAAGCGAAAAAGGGACCAGACTAATCACGCTCGCAATCACCGAAGCAAGACAGATTTTCAAAAGGGTGGGACACACAAATTCTCATCCAATGTCTCACGCCCAATCAAGAATTTTCATGCAAGGGACAAGGAATTCACCTATCGCCCCGGCGTTACTTGTTACGCTTGTGGAGAAGAAGGGCACTATGCCAAACAGTGCCCCAAGCCAAGGAGTTCAACCCCAAAGCCGAACAACGGCGGCAATAATTCAGCGCCCAAGCGAAACAATTTCAATCCCAACAATAACCACAGGAAGGGTCACCTGAACCATGTAACCAAAGAGGAGGCACAAAATGCTCCGGATATCGTACTCGGTACATTTCCTGTCAACGCAATACCTGCAATGGTTTTGTTTGATTCTGGAGCCTCTCACTCTTTCATTTCGAAAAGTTTTGCTTTGCAAAATAATTTTTCGATACTTCCTTTGGAGAAATCCATAACCATCAAGTCCCCTGGGATTCAGCAAGTTACTCAGAATTACTGTCAGAATGTGGTCATTGAGCTCGAAGGATTGGAGTTTCACGCAAATATTATTGTATTGGAAAATAAAGGACTTGATGTCATCCTAGGGATGGATTGGCTAACCACCAATAAAGGTTTTATCGACTGTTTCAACAGGACCGTGATTCTCACACACCACCAAGGGAAGACAATAAGAGTATCAGCCAAGGAAGGAAGAATACCCCGGCAACCGAGATTAAATAAGGTGGACGTTTCTGAGCTAAACAAGGTTCTAGTAGTGTGTGAATTTCCGGATGTATTCCCTGAAGAGCTGCTAGGCATGCCACCAGACCGAGAAATAGAATTCCGCATTGAGCTAGCACCAGGAACCACCCCCATATACAAGAAACCATACAGAATGGCACCATCCGAGTTGATCGAGTTGAAGAAGCAAATAAAGGAATTACTGGAAAAAGGATACATTCGAGCCAGCTCCTCACCTTGGGGATCACCAATTTTATTTGCCAAAAAGAAGGATGGAACGCTGAGATTGTGTATTGACTATCGAGCACTTAACATGGTCACAGTCAAAAACAAATACCCGATGCCAAGGATAAACGATTTGTTTGATCAACTTGCTCAGGCCAAGGTATTCTCAAAAATTGACTTAAGGTCAGGATACCATCAACTGAAGGTACGAACGGAAGATATCCCCAAAACAGCCTTCACCTCCAGATATGGACTGTACGAGTTCACAGTGATGCCATTTGGATTAACTAACGCCCCAGCATATTTTGTTCACCTCATGAACAAAGTATTTATGAAGTTTATGGACAAGTTCGTCGTGGTATTCATCGACGATATTCTGGTATACTCCAAGACACCATAAGAGCACGCAGAACATCTCAGGATTGTGCTAGGAGAGCTAAGAAAACACCAATTGTATGCCAAGTTCAGCAAGTGCAAATTTTGGCTAAGACAAGTAGGTTTTCTAGGCCACGTGCTGACTCAAGACGGTATCGTAGTGGACCCAGAGAAAGTCAAGGCCGTACTTGACTGGAAATCACCAGCCAGCATAACGGACATACAGAGTTTCTTGGGAATGGCAGGATATTACCGCAGATTTATTGAAGGATTTTCCACCATAGCCAAGCCTATGACACAGTTGCTCAAGAAAGATAAGAAGATTGAGTGGACAGAAGCCTGCGAGAAAAGTTTCCAAGAGCTACAGCGGAAGTTAACAATAGCACCGGTATTAATTGTACCCGACATACACAAGAATTTTGAAGTATATTGTGACGCGTCCAGAAAGGGTCTCGGATGCGTGTTGATGCAAGAAGGCAAGGTTGTCGCCTACGCTTCAAGGCAACTTCGCAAGCATGAGGAAAATTATCCCACTCATGACTTAGAAATGGCAGCAGTTATTCCTGCACTCAAGGAATGGAGGCATTTCTTACTTGGGAATCGATGTGAAATATATACGGATCACAAAAGTCTCAAATATATTTTCATGCAGCCAGAACTAAATTTACGGCAACGACGCTGGTTGGAATTGGTAAAGGATTATGATGTTGGTATCCATTACCATCCAGGGAAAGCAAATGTAGTGGCCGATGCCCTGAGTCAGAACCCCAGCTCCGACGGAAACTATCTGCACAGCTTGAGGCCCGAATTCCATCAAGAATTTGCCAAGCTCAACTTGATAATGGTAGCAGAAGGCACCATATCAAACTTGGAAATACAACCCAACCTTGTGGAGAAAATTAAAGAAGCTCAGCCCGGTCACCCCAGCATTGAAGGAATTAAAAGAAAGTTGAGTATGGGCAAGGCCTCGGAATTCGTCATAGACAATGAAGGAATATTATGGTACGGAGAAAGGCTATGCGTGCCAAACATAGAAGACCTTAAACAGCAAATTTTAGCGGAAGCACACACCACTCCATATTCGATCCACCCTGGAGGAACCAAAATGTATAAGGATATTCAGGAAAGATTTTGGTGGCACGGTATGAAGAGGGACATAGCCGCCTTCATTGCATGTTGCGACTCATGTCAACGCATAAAGGCGGAACATCAGAGACCAGCCGGACTACTGCAACCTAACAAAATACCTGAGTGGAAATGGGATGAAATAGGGATGGATTTTATTGTCGGACTACCTCGGTCACGACACGGGAATGATGCCATATGGGTCATCACTGACAGGTTAACCAAAGTGGCACACTTTATTCTAGTGAAGACAACCTACACCACTCAGAGGCTTGCCAGGATTTATCTTTCCCGCATAGTTTGTCTGCACGGTGTCCCAAAGACTATAATATCCGACAGAGGCACTCAGTTCGTCTCAAGATTTTGGGAGCATTTACAATAGGCTCTGGGAACCCAACTAGCCTTCAGTACCGCATACCATCCACAGACTGATGGACAAACAGAACGCGTAAACCAGGTTTTAGAAGACATGCTGAGGGCATGTGTCCTCACATATGGAACCAGTTGGGAAGAAAGCCTGCCATACGCCGAGTTCGCGTATAACAATAGCTACCAGGCCAGCCTACAAATGGCACCATTTGAGGGTTTGTACGGACGAAGATGTCGTACCCCGTTAAATTGGTCAGAGACCGGGGACAGCCGCATCTTCGGGCCAGACCTGCTCAGAGAAGCTGAGGAAAAGGTCAAGCTAATCAGAGACCGACTTAAGACCGCTCAAAGTCGACAGAAGAGTTATTATGATCAGAAACATCGTAGGGTCAGCTTCGAACCAGGTGAGTTCGTATACCTGAGAGTGTCCCCGATGAGAGGATTGCAACGGTTTAAGATTAAAGGAAAGTTAGCACCAAGATTCATTGGACCATTCTGCATAGTGGCACGAAGAGGCACTATAGCCTACCAGCTAGACTTACCCGAAGACTTGTCCGACATTCACGACGTGTTCCACGTCTCTCAATTAAGGAAGTATGTAAGCAACCCAGAGAAACAAGTATCCCATGAAAACATTGATGTGCAGCCAGACCTCACTTATCGAGAACGTCCCGTAAGAATATTAGAGGAATCTGAAAGGAGGACCCGACAGAAGACCATCAAGTTTTTCAAAGTCCAGTGGAGCAATCACACTGACAGTGAAGCAACTTGGGAAAGCGAGGATTTTCTTCGGACAGAGCATCCACACTTATTTAAGGATCAGCTGAAATCTCGGGGACGAGATTTTTCCTAAGGGGGTAGGTGTTGTGACACTCCAAATTTTTTTATTTGGTTTTTATCAAAAACTTTGTGGTTTTTGAGGAGAGGCCATTTTAAAAATTTTCTTTTTCAGAAAAACCTTCCTCTTAAAAACTTTCTTTGCTTTGGCAAGGAATTTATCTTTTCAAACTTTAGTGTTTGATCTTTTGAAACTTCTTCTCTGTTGGTTCTCTCTCAAATTTATTTTTGGGAGTTTAATTTGTTTTCTTTTAAAGTGAAGCTCTATGAAAATTTTGGGATTTTCATACCTTGGAACCACCCTTGACTTTGCATTGTTCCCATGTGGTAAAACCCCTCCAAAACCTCCCCTACACCTTGTGATCAACCTAAGTCCTCTGTCCCAACTAATCCAAACAAGTTTTGGATTTTATTCTAATTATTTTTCCTCTCAAAACAAATCTGAAAAATTATTTGGAGCCTGAGGGATTTTCAAAGCAAGTACTCTTTTTCATTTGAGTTTTGACCTCAAACCAACTCTCCTGGGTAGTCCTTTGTACCCACAACCCAGAACCATCTTGATCCACTCCTCCTCTTTTCAAAATTTTCAAAATTTAGTCTCTGCAAGTTTGGACCAGATTTGCCAAATTTGATGAAATTCATATCTACACTTCCGCAAAAATTCCACCAAAATTCAGGCAGCCTACTTGAGCAATGAGAAGCCACTCCACCAAGTTTCAGCTCAAGGAAAAATCCCTAGATGCCAATTTCATTCTGTCGAACACCTTGCATGCACTGCTGCTATTCAAAATTCAGAAAAATTTAGTCTCAGTGTCGTTTGCGTTCGTCAGTTCCCCTCACGCGTAGACAGTGCACTTGGCACGTTCCTCGCAGCCTCTCCCTCCTGTCCGGAGCTTCACACGCGTGCGTGGAGCCTTGTTGGCGTCGGTAGCAGCGAGCCTCGCCGGTGTTGGGAGCTTCTGCGGTGGCTGCACCTCCCGTGGCGGCCAACAAGGGCCCGAGCCCTCTCGCCATGCCACCCGGCGCCGCCCAAGGCACCTTGGCTCTCCGCGTGTCCCTGTCGTGCCAACGCACGCCCGTGGCACCGTCGCCGTGGCCCGGCAAGCCCGGAACGTGCTCCCTGCCGCCGACGTGCCGCGCCACCCCCGTTCCGTCGAGCTCACCCTCAGCACCAAGTCCCAGCCCGTTTAGCGCCTAAATGGGATCGGTGGACCTCAACGACGAAGCCCAAGCCCCTAATCCCCCTGCACATCCCCGGCTCCGCCGTAATCACTCGCCGGAGATCCCCGTTCACGGCAACCGCCTCGGGCTGCCTATAAAAAGGGCCCCCGAGCTCACCCTCGTGCACGCCTCATCCCCACTCCTCACCAACGCCACGCCAGGCCACTAGGGGGACCCCGAGGAGGTTTTCCCCCTCAACTCCGGCCGCCCCGATCCGCCTCGGCCGCCACCTCGATTCGCTCCGGTGAGGCCACCTCCGGCGCCCAAACCCCGTCCGTTACCCTCTCTAGCTACCAGGAGCCTAACCCCCTCGTCAATTTCATCTCTGCAGCTCTCTCCGATGAGTTCATCGACCACCCGAGCCGCCGTCCGCCGGAGCAAAGCTCGCCGTCGACGTGGTACTCGCCGGCAACCACCACCACCACCAACCAACGCGGAATGGCACCCTGAGCATGGAGGTACCCTCCGATCCCCCTGCCTCGCCGTGGATCGCCGCCGGCGACCACCGCGGCTCTCGGGCGCCGACGAGCTTCGCTCCCCCCTTTTTGAAATTCAAACCTGACGCGTGGGACCCCCACCGTCAGCCTCTCTGCTCTCTCTGTTGAAACGTTTTCTGGAAGCACCTTCGGGCAAAGTACGTTTTCCCTTTGGGCTGGCGTAGTTTCCGCCGAAGCGTTTTCTGTTTTTATAAGCTAGCCCCTGGAAATCTTCTGTTTCATTGCAGATTAGTCCCTGGACAAAAACCCTTATAACTTTTAAGCAGAAAAGTATTTTTGATTGATTCTTTTTCTGTTCTCTTTAAAATTTTGTCTAGTTTTTTATCATATTTATTTGAAAAATATTTGGTATACTTTCTGTGCACTCCTTGGTATTTACGATAGCACATATATTTTCTTTATACCGTAGATACCGAAGGAGGTGACGGAGCCGCGAACTTCACCAAGCTAGGCTCCGACTACTCTGAACCAGGCAAGCATGTTTGAACTTTTGATATGATGAGTGTCTTGGCATGTTTTGCATTTAGTTAGTTTCATGGCATGTTGAGAAGCATATCAATGAATGTTATCTTATGCGATAATGAGGTAAGTGAGTTCGATGATCCATAAGTGGATGGATGTGAGTATGAATGGCCATGTGATGGCATGAGGATGGGTGAGATGGCAGTGTTGTAGCATGCCAGTCTTATGCCGGACTATGTGACTTCAGTGTCAAACCGTACCGGTCCAGTTCCTCTCATTTCCTTCCCTGTACTACCACATGTTTTCTGCAAGGAATATGGTTTAGTAAGTTGCAAACCGCTTTTCTGGTACACACCAAAAGGAGAGGCCGTGATGATGGTTCCATGGCCCTGGATTAAAGCCAGTCATCCGGTCAGGGGGCATGGGTGTTTCCGGTTGGGACCGAGAGGGGGGCACCCCTTAGAGCGCGCATGTATAAATTTGATCCCATGGTATTCGAGATTGTGATCTCCCCGTCTGAAAAGTTTTTCTTGGACGATGTCTAGGGTGATTCCTAGCATCGAGAGGTAGGATGGGTGTGTACTGGTTAGCTGTGTTTTCTTCCGAAATACCGTAAACGGAACTAGTCCTTCGTGACTACGGAAATCCGTTGGCTGTGGGAATAATTTTGTACAAACTCTGCAGAGTCATATATCCCTCCAAATCATCTATTCCATGTCCAAATTCGTATTATCTTGTCCTAACAATGACAGTTTTGATGACAGAGACTCCGGCGATTCGCATGAGTACTAATTCCGGTTAAATGATTATTCCTGTGGGTGGACTAACCCATTTATTCTCATGAATTAAATGTTTATTATGAGTATTATTTGCTTGTGAATCAAAGCCCTTTCTGTGATATCGCCCCGACGTCCGACTGTGGCATTTCTTTTAAAGCCCTTTTTGTCATGTCGCCCCGACGTCCGACTGTGGCATTTCTTTTAAAGCCCTTTCTGTGATGTCGCCCCGACGTCCGACTGTGGCATTTCTTTTAAAGCCCTTTTTGTGATGTCGCCCCGACGTCCGACTGTGGCATTTCTTTTAAAGCCCTTTCTGTGATGTCGCCCCGACGTCCGACTGTGGCATTTCTTTTAAAGCCCTTTATGTGGTGTCGCTACGACGCCCGACTGTGGCATCATTTCCCTAATTTTATTTGTTCACCTTTCGAGGCGTCGCTTCAGACACCCGATCGATATTTATTTATGCTTTGTTGGGGTTTCAGGCGGACTACCGCCGTTTCCCTTTTACTTACCTTGTTATGCAAAAAAATAATTAATGTACATTGATGAATTTATTCGTGACGCATCCATGCATGCATTTGTTATATCTTACGTCCGAACTGTCTTGCGAGTACTTTCAAAGTACTCACTGGCTTGTTGATTTGGCCAGATGCTGACGAAGGCGATCTCATGGATGAAGAGTTTGATAGCGAGTCCGACACTTAGAGGAGTCCCAGTCAGTCTCGTGCGACCCTGGATTTGGTCACTGTTTTATATCCGCTTCCGCTACCAAATAAATTCATCGAGCCTCACCTCGACGCTCGATGAGATGATAGACTTAGAGTCTTGTATTTCTCTCCCCGCTGTGTTTTTCCACCACCGCCCTATCCTCGAGTCAGTAGTATGTCTCCACACCACTGTGTCATGTCCGCCATTATGTATAATTATTGGCGTGCTTGTAATAATTTGGTTGAGCAACCACAGTTCGACCTTGTAATATATTTTATGCTACTGGCTTATTGTATCAAGAAATTGTCTACCAGTGAGGAGGATTTCTCTCATACTGGACTCAAAAGATTGGTTTCTCAATAAATATTTTTATTGGGAAACCGGTCGTGACAAGTCCCGATGGAGGAATCTCCGGCAATCTCCGATATACGAGAGCCCTGTTGAATCTGGACGAGAATCCAGACGAGTTTGGAGCGGGGTGTCCAGCATCTAGCTCAGACATCCTTTGGAAGATCCAACCGTTGTTCGTCTGTGGAATTCCCATATCTACCACCTGCCAAAAAATCAGCTCGATCCGACCGTCCAAACTCCGGGAACCTTCCGATTAGTGCATCACTTTTCGGATCTGTTTTCTGCGCGAGAACGAATCCGACCCGAGTTCATCTTCTTTTTGAACGGGATTTCGGACATCCTTTTTGAAGGAAGTTTTCGTATGGGGTATTGTGTTTTATTCTCAAACACATCCCATTAATATTAAAAGTATTTTCACAATACGATCTTCACCATCGCGCTGGTGTCAAACCGGCCCCACAAACATTACTCCACGGCGCCGCTTTGTTGAGCCGAGCTCAACTTCTTTGGATCATCATCTCGGCCAGCCGAACAGTAGTTCGGCATCGCGAAGGATAAATCGTCACCAATATTGCCGCCCCACAGATTACACGGAGCGGGCACACCGGCGTCGCCGCACGGTCACTTCATCAAGCCAGCATTGACCACGTCACAAGCTACGACCTGCATCAGCATGGCCGGACCGTTGCTTCACCGAGCCGATGTCCATCACGCCGAACTACTTCAACACCTCGCCTGACATATCCCCTCATCGACCTGCTCCATCTCCTCGCCTGGACTGGGGGCTTCGTCATTCCCTCATCAACTTACTTCGGAGACTTCGGTGTCACCGGCCGACCTGCTTCATCACATTAGCTTGACCACGGGCTTTGCCTCGGCGAGCCAACCTTTGTCAGCATCGTCATGCCTTCGCTTCATCACCCGTCAGGCAATGGGTGTGCGGATCGAGTCCCAATTTTGGGAGTAACCTTTCTTCGGACCGCTAGAACAAATAAACCAGGTGCTATTAATCCCAGCAATTTTTGCTTGTTTCGCTTTATTTTTCCCAAGGAATTATTACTCTGCTTTGTTCCATCATCTATACACAGGCCTATCAAATGGTGGCCGCATTAACAACGGTCGCGTGGTGGCTCGGTAAGTTTCCATACATAGTTCGGCGAACGCCGTATCTGGAACTTGGACCGACCTGTGAATTCGGGCTTTGCCACGTCTTTACCACATCACACCCTGCATCGACATTGACCTCGACGCTTAGGCCATATCTCTTTCATTATTTACTTCGCTTGTATTAAATAAGTAGAATATTTTTTTAATATACATTATTATCTTTATTTGTCATTACTTTTGGTTTGCACTATTTTATCTATGGAGCCAATTGACTTAGACTAAGCCGCGCTGTCGCCTCCTTCGACCAAATTGTGTTGTCGCCTTGGCGCGCCGACCTGCTCCATTATTGTGGCTGGACTGAGGGCTTCATCTTCTCGGAGTGCCGAACTCTCTGCTAGGCCACCTGGGGACCAGCCTGAGAGGCTGGAACCTTGTCCCGAATCAAGCTCGGACCGCGTCATCAATGCCGAACACATTAACTAGCTAAGTCGCTTTCATGCTCAAAAACTTTCAGTTTTAAATTTTGTTCGGTTCGACCAAGCATTATACTTTTTTGGCAAAATGTTGTTTGGGAAAAACTTCCTTTCCCAAACTTTGTTTGTGACACACAAATTCAAATACCTCGTGAACTTGGGGGCTCCCTTGATGGAGCTTTTCCTCTTGCATATGATTATACTTGTACGGCTTCGTTCCTTGTTCGTGTATTACGCCACAATATGCACCATGTTGACTTAAGTGATTTGCAAGCTGGGTTGCCTGGCTCTTGTGCATACCCCTACGTTCCCGATTGTTCGGCTAGGGAGTAAAAGGAGCACCTCTACGATTATCACGATCGGTTCATCCGAGGCGGACCTCAGACTGGATGAAGCCGAAAGCTAGCACTCTTACTGTTTTCAACAATGATCGGTGTCGGTTTCAAAACCGGCGGATCTCGGGTAGGGGGTCCCGAACTGTGCGTCTAGGCGGATGGTAACAGGAGACAAGGGACACGATGTTTTACCCAGGTTTGGGCCCTCTTGATGGAGGTAAAACCCTACGTCCTGCTTGATTGATATTGATGATGTGGGTATTACAATAGTAGATCTACCACGAGATCAAGGAGGCTAAATCCTAGAAGCTAGCCTACGGTATAATTGTTGTTATTGTTCTACGGACTAAAACCATCAGGTTTATATAGAGACCGGACAGGGCTACACTACTAGGAAAAGGCCTACTAATGGCGCACCTAATTTGGCCATTAATGGCGCATTAGTGGTGCACCATTAGTGCCACGCCATTAGTATATCTTATTAATGGTGCACCACTGGTGCGCCATTAGTATCTGGTATACTAATGGCGCAACTGAGATGCACCATTAGTATATCCAACAGTGCGCCATTAGTATGCCTCCCAACGGGCCATGTATACCCAGGTGCTTTGGCATACTAATGGCGCACAACAACAGGATGCGCCATTAGTAACTTCGGCATACTAATGGCGCACCGTTTAGTGATGCGCCATTAGTATCCTTTGGCATACTAATGGCGCACTGTCATGTGATGCGCCATTAGTATGAATATTAGGTTTTTTTTATTTTTTTATTTTCTGTTTTTTGCACAGGTTACAAAATGTATAATTGGACAAAATATAGATAGCACACATCAACAACAGATTCATCGAATACAATAGAAGATTAGTCTCTGAATACAATTCATCATATTAGTCCCCGAATACAATTCATCATATTAGTCTCCGAATTGAAAAGACCGAAGAAAGATAGAACATTATATTACAAGTCTCGAGACCACGAGTAGCGAGTTTGTCTTCACATTACAAGTCGATATCGATCATCTAAACTACCATCACATAGAAGAGAGCTGCGGTCATCACAATGAGCATCATCACGATGAAACGCGTCTTCATCCGGTTCCTCCAACGCTCCCTCCCCTCTCCCGCTAGATAGCGGGTGTATCTAGATTCGGCCTCGGCCCTAGTGGTGTACCCTTTGTAACTGTTACCGCTGAATCGGTGAACCTGTCTCTGACACTCCTCCCAGTCGTCGTAGACTCCGGGAACCTTACCCTTGTACACGACATACCACGGCATCGCTATGCACTGGCCAAACGAAACGTTAGTACCAATTCACAGACAATACATAAGCAATATATAACTATGCAACAGACCGATCGGAAGAGAAAAGCAAGAGATTAATAGCATCGATTACATCTAAGTTGAACGACTCTCGAAACCAAAGAGACATACTACAAGTTCATTAAAGTTTAATTACAACATGAGCCAATCGATGTTTCAGAACTAGACACAGCATCACTGCTTTCGACTCGACTCAAGGGACCGGAGCATGGATGAAGCTGCCGTCTATCGTGGGAGTCATGAAATAACGGGCGTTGTCAGCCTGCATTTGTAGCATTGTGTCGATGTCACTATTGGACGGTTGATTTCTGAGGTAGAACTTCCCCGAGGTACGAAGGACATCTTGATGGATGATTTCCGCAAACTCCGACTGGATGCGAAAGAATTCTTGTCTGATGTCCGCGTCCTGGATTGCCGACACGCTCGCGGCCCAATCTTTGAGTTTACTCGGTGGATGGATGGCGTAGTAGGCACCCTTCTGACAGCCAGGCGGCTGCTTGACGCAGCAGAACATCGTATTGTGGGAGAACACGTGCTTGCCGTACTTACGAATAGGCCTGGTGATGGTGCCTCCAGATTTGGCGTAGCCGGGGAGAACATCATCAAGAACCTTCTTGACATTTGTGTAGTCTACGTCCGACTGACGGTCCGGGTCGAAATACGTGGCCATGGAATATTTGGGGCTTAGGAGGATGAGCGTGCAATGTGTGTCACTGCAGAAAACACGGAATGTTAAAAGAAAAACGACCGAAATCTAATAATTCATATGTTATGGGCCGGTTGAGGGGAGGACTTACTCGGGAAAGTAAGGCACGAGGAAGTTATCCTTATCTTGGTTTGCCAGAATGACGCCTTCGAGGTAAGAACTCGCGACTTGCCGGTCCCCAGCGCTGCCCAAGATCTTGGCACGCATGTAGAAGGGGTCGACTATCACGATGTCCGGGGTCTTGTCGTGAATGATCTGCATCTCCATACTCAGCGAAAATAGCCGAACGAAGGTGTAGTGCAGTCGATGAAGGTTAAACATAGCAAAGATGTCATCAAACCACAGGATGATCTTACCCCCTATGTCGCCATCCACAAAGCCCTTGCCCTCTGGGACCTTGGCCACGAAAACCGGGTATGCCACATCCTTCTCTCTGAGACGCCTCTTCTCAAAAGAAAGAACACTGTCGTGCAGACTCTGCATAGCACCGGTTGCAGCATTGAGCATATTTGGCGGTAGCATCGCCCTACCCGCCACATGCACCCTCCTCGAGATATCCTTAGGTGAAGGTGGCCCGTCCTGAGCACAGATCGTACTCGGTGCCAGCTGGCTCGCACCCTTGTTAGTCTTTCTTTTGCGTGCCTTCTTCTTCTCCTGTAATGGGACCGAGTTCTGCTCACAGACCGCCTTCTTGAGTGTGTTGGGGCTGATAATATTTCGCAACACGCCTATCTGAGGCTCGGTGAAGTCGGCAGCTGGAGGCGTCTCCTGAGAGCTGAACGGCAGACGACGCCTATTGCAACTTGGCTTCTCCGCGGTACCAGCTAGATCACGCACGTCTTTTGTTGGGTTGGGTTCTTGAGAAGGAGGCCCCATGAAGTCGCCATCGTACCCATGATCGGCAAAGTACTGATCGACTTTGGCAAATGTATCGTCTTCATCATTGTTCTGATCCTATGCCATATGCATGTTTGAATCCAGTGGCATAGGGATGTCCGGCACCGTTGAGGCGGTCTTGCCATGGGGCCGACTTGGCGCCGGCACGACTGGCGGTGTTGTCTTTGGGGTGGTGTCCCCCGCCCCCAAACGAATCTGGCTCTTCGGCCAAAGCAGGGGCCAGCTCAGGTAGGCGCTGAGGGTCATCACGTCATCATCGTCGGCCCCGACGGGTCGATTCGGAGGTAACAACTCGTCGCAGCCTGGCAGTACCCGAACCAGTTCAACCCTAAACAAGTTGGGTGGCATCTGGGTACCGTGGAACAAGGGATTGCCCGGTTGAACGATTTTGCCCTTGGCGACATCGACCAACTCGTTGTTCACGAAGTGCAGGAGAGTGCACGGAACGTCGGCGGCGCCCTGCGAAAACATGTAGGGCGTCAGGGATGCCCTGTCAAAGGAAAGGAGATGAAGTCCTCGGCCGAGAGAGGCTTAATTAGTTACCGTGATGATGGCGTCGAGCTCGGCTAATGTCGAGGCACCGCCAACGGTGGGCGTGCAGTTGACGGAGGGGTCGCTTGCTGCAGAGGTGCCGGCCGGCATACACCCGCGTGCATTAAGCTCCCGTGCCGACGTCCGAGACACCAATGCCGCCTCCGCCGGAGACACCAATGGCCCCGCCATCGCATTCTGCGAGTTGCTGGCCGTGAAGCTAGGGATTGGGGGCGGCCCCTGTTGGCCGCCCGCAATCTACGCACTCAACCCCTCGATCAAGGTAGGCACAATGGCGGTGATCGTCGCTCCGAGTTGTTGTTGCACTTGCTCTTGGACAATCTCTGGAATCCGCGCCACCTGTGCCTTGAGTTCTTGAACCTCGCGCGCCTGGCTTTCCGAGCTGGTCTTTTTCTCCTTTCGCCCACCACTGTTATAGTATGACGACCATTTTGTCGACAAGCCTTTGCCGGCCACACGACCAGCTGACGTCGGCTTAGTGAGCTTATCCTTGTTCTTCATTACATTCAACGCCCTATTTAGAGTGGTGTCCCAAGGGATGCTCTTAGTCGACCCCGCGCTACTGCTTTCAGTCGCCTGCGGAAGGAATGTGAACCATTTAGAAATTTTCCTTCATTAATTAGAATGCAACCATATGGAGCTAATTATGCGGGGGTGTATCCTTACCAGAACAAGCTCAAGCGCCCTGGTCTTCAGATCCGTGGTAAGCTCCTTTGTTTTTGGGTCCTTCTTGTACTGGGCCCTGACAAAGTTCCTGGTCTGCTTGTCACCGTATTTATCGAAGAGGGGCGGTAGGCCTTGCTCGGCACGGTCCGCCTCCTCCTTGTCCCATATAGGCTCCGCCACTCTGTAACCGCCGGGACCGAGTGTGTGTTCCCCTAAGTTCAGCTCCCGCATTTCTTTCCCCCATTGACTTGATTGGGAGTTTGCGGTGCTCGAGCAATTGATCTTGAAGTCATTGTAGTCATCTTCGGTGATCGAAGGATTTTTCTCCTTGATCTTCTCATAACTCTCACCTTTCTCGATCATTCTCTTCACATTGCTTTTCCAAGTAGACAGGGCCTTGCTCATCTTCGTGAGGGCAGCATTGTTCACTTTATTCCCTTTGAGGCTTGTGTTTTCAAATTCAGCGGGGAACTTGTATCGTTCATGCAGCTTCGTGAAGAGGAGGTTGCGCAAATTCCCTCGGTCAGTATGCCTCAGGTTCTCGGTGTTGATCGAGACGATGCTCCGGAGAATGCACCCGAGCTGAAGCGAGTACCCCTTGACTATTCGTTCAGGCGCCGTTGGATTCCTGTCGGAGTCCACTTCAGTAACTTCCTCCTTGAGGGTGCAGAGCACGGTCGGGCGCCGGTCCTTTCGTTGCCTCTTCTGTTGGCTGCCATCTGTGCGTGTTCCACCATCATCAGTGGTGGCATCCTCGGCGGCACCATCAGTGGTGGCATCAGTGGGGTCATCCTCCGCGGTACCATCAGTGGTCTCAGGATCGGTGGGGAAGGCGGCGTCCTCATACAAGTGAGGTTGTTCCTCCATCTCCTGGGACAGCTCCCAGAATGCCTTGCCGCCCGAACCCTCAGCCTCATCGTTGTTGGCCATGTTTCTCTCTAAATAGGAACAAAGTTTGGTCAAAAAGTTGGTTATTGTCAAGGAACTACATCATGGTCTCATCATTTAGGGTTTGTCGACACCGAGGCATCCTAAAAGCTAAGCTTTTATCATTGATGGTTTTTCGACGCCGAGGCACCCTAAAAGCCTAAGCTTTCATCATTATTCACAAGTACCCCGGCCCATGCATTAGTCACAAGTACCCCATATGTCCTATTTTTAGTAAAGTCATGCTAAAATTCACGGAAAATTTCAGCATGACCTTTGCTGAAAATAGGACATATGGAGTACCCGAATTTGCTGGAACGGAAGTTAATCGACATTCCAGCAAACTCAAGGGCCTCTCGGGTGGACAAGGCAAAAAAGGCCTTCATCACAACATGCAAAAAAGAGAGAGTCACAGACAGTGACATGATACATTTTCATAAAAGCTTGTGGAGCCCGGGGCATCTGAACATTAAGCCCGACTAAGGTGCGCCTGTACCACACCTTAGTATTCTGCAGGACTACACACTGTACCAAGAACTGATTGTCGCTGCTACTATTTATTGGACAGCAGTATCTTGCAGAACAAGAGATGCTAAGTTTTAAATCATATATTTGCATTCTTATAAATTTAATAATCACTGAAATAGGCATAAAGCTGTAGCGACCTTGCCCAAGTAAATCCAGTTATCTGTTTCTAGGAAAGAACATTGGTCATTGCAGTGTAAAACCTGAGAAACATAGCACTGACCTTAATCATATATACATATTTGACCAGACACATCAATCAAAGCAGCCTTGCAATATTATGTTCCAGTGCAGTACAAAATTTACATCAGACTATTTAGGTCCATCTTCCTTTATTTGAGATAGTTAGCTCGAACTTATGAGTAAAACACAAGTCTAATACCAGCGAAAAAATCTAGCATCTTAACCATTAATTTGAGATAGTTTGGTTTGGTGGTTTCAGTTTCCAGCCTGATTGGTGATTGTAGTTTGAGTTTGAGGTACCAGTTTAATATCTAGATTCATCATAGCTTAAAAAATGCTGTGCTAACTGCAAGTCAGACAGCATCTCAATCTCAATCTCAATCTCATCTCATCCAGAGGAGAGTGACAACCAAATCAACGGAAACAATTATGGTACCCATTAAACTAGGAGACAACATTCAGACGCCAGCAGCCATTAAACCAAATCAAGCAACCAAATCAATCAGGCCCTGTTTGATAGTAAAGTATTTTCTAAGTATTCTAAGAATACTGCAGTTTTTTCAAATATCATAGTTTTATTTACTGTGACCTGTTTGGTTAGCACTAAATATTGTGTTATTAAAACTAGAGTATTCTTAAGTAATTTCTCTGCATATAAATGAATCTGTTACAATTGATTCTTTTTAACGCTCCATCTCTTGTTTGCAGCCTTCCAAACCGACAAACAAAGATTGCTTAACATGTGTGGATCATATTTTTCTCTCTTACTGCTACAGGTATGTTAAACGGGCAAAAATGCTCAAAACTGTTTTCACTTTGCTTATGTAAAGTACTTTCTATCTTCTTATATTTTCACCCACTTTTATTGTAAGTATTTCCCCTGTGAATACCACTTATGTGGTTGTAGGCCACTAGGTTGTACTGTTCTTCTTTCTTGTATTGAGTATTTGCCCTGAAGATTTCAAACTTGAGGGAGTTTGCGTTAAATAAGCAGGCTCTTCTTTTGTGAAGTTTTCCACCACCAGGGGGTTTGTGGTAAATAATTAGGACCTTTTTTGTGAAGATTTCCAACTCTTGGGGGTTTGCTGAAAATAAGTAGACCCTATCCTGTTGTAATTTGAAAGTCCAGGGTGTTGCATGTAAGTCAACACAGACCAGCAAGGCCAGGATGTTTGATGAATCATATACCAGAAACAATTAATGATCTTCTCTTTCCTGACAAAATCCAAAATAATGCTAAAGATTTTGGGTTTTGCTACAATTGAAGGCAGGGTTCCTCTTGTTAAGAAGGGTTTTGAGGAAAGCATGTTATTGTTTTTTTTTGTCGTCTCCTTATAATAGTACGAGCCAACACTGGATTCAACTTGTTATACCGGATTCAACACCGGAAAGCATGGTATTGAGTTCAACTTGTTGTGTGTAGATTCCTATGGCCATCAGGTTGAATGTCATGGAATGGATGGATGATGGTGCATACCAGAAACTGAGATGCAGCGAGGGGGAGAGGGGGAGAGGAGGAGGGGGAGC
>NC_041387.1:83638025-83638619 GCF_002162155.2 Triticum dicoccoides | reverse complement strand
CGGGGCAATGGCGTCCAACGAGGTGGGGCGACGGGGAGAGCGGCGCCGAGGAGACAAGGATGACGGGGCGGCATCGAGGCGGCGTCGTGGCGTCGGGAGAGGAGAGGGGAAGGGGATCGAGGGCGAGGGCGAGGGAGAGAGAGAGAGAGGGGAAGGGGATCGAGGGCGAGGGCGAGGGAGAGAGAGGGGAAGGGGATCGAGGGCGAGGGCACAATACTAATGGCGCACCACCCCTCGGTGCGCCATAAGTACATACATAGTAATGGCGCACCTCGCCCTGGTGCGCCATTAGTATTTTTTTATTTCTGCTCGAGCCAACAAGTTATCTTCCACCTGACCTGACCCACAACAAGTTCCCTCTACTAGCTCGACTGGTCAGCAGCCAGTTCTCACACCAGGAGGTCCTGGGTTCGATTCCCAGGCTCCACAATTTTTTTATACATTTAAAATGATGTTTGATACTTATTTGAGTTTAAATATGTTCAAACTTGTTTAAATCATAATAGTAATATTTTTTTATAAGACAGTAATAATTTATTAAAAAATATCATCAAACAGTAATGCCGGTGGAGTGGGGGAGGGTGTGGGGGGTCG
>NC_041387.1:83571295-83637757 GCF_002162155.2 Triticum dicoccoides | reverse complement strand
GGGGGGGTCAGCGGCGGCGGTTGAGTAGGGGAATCGAGGGTGCAGGGGGTCAGCGGCGGCGGCCGGTGGACCGGGGGGTGCTCGGCGGCGAGGGGGACGGGATCTGGCGAGGTGGGATAGCGATCGAGATAGAGGGGGATCGAGATCGAGTGTCCATGAAATTTAAAAATATTCATGATAGTTCAAAAAGTGCCCATGAAATACAATCGAGAAATGAAGGCTACGATTTAAATACAATCGATCTTAGCTTGCTATCTGTTCACAATCTTCTTGCCCTTCTTTTTCGCAAATGGAGTTCTTCTGTGGAACAGACGTCCTTTAGGTAGGGTGGTCCTGCTTCTTCTTGTGGTGTATGCTGCTACTTCATCATCGTCGTCATGTTCGATCCTCGGGTCGCCGTACTTGTCAAAGTCTTGCTCATTGGCTACTCCATCCATTCCGATGATCTTCCTTTTGCCTCTCCTCATGACAACATGACTGGGCTTTGACGGGTCGGTAATGAAGAAGCATTGGTCAACTTGGGAAGCCAGTACCCATGGCTCATTTTTCGCGGTGACGTTTGTGCCCGCGGTCTTGGATTTGGCTTCGGGTATAACCATGGTGGTGAAATACCGGTCTTCTTTTAGGACGCTCTTCGCCCATCTGACACAGAACATCGGGACCTTCTCTCCAGCGTAGCTCAGCTCCCAGATCTCCTCGATCCTTCCGTAGTATCTATCCTTGTCATTACCGGTGTAGGATTCCATCGTTACCCCGGAGTTCTGATAACCATCGCTCTTCATGTCCTTGGCCTCGGTGTAGAATGTGTAGCCGTTGATATCGTACGCCTCATAGGTCATCAGGTTGTGCTCGGCGCCCTGTGACAAGGCGAATATGAGTTGTTCTTCCGCGGAAGAATCCTCATGTAAAGGGTACGACAGAAGCTTCTGCTTGAACCAACGCGTGAAACATGAGTTGTGCTCTTTGATTGTATCTCCGTCCGTCCTCTGTTGGCCTCGGTCATTGTACGTCTTCTTAATAAAGGTTTTGTGCTCTACCACCCAAGGATCGACCACGTCTATGTGTTGTAGCGCGACTAGGTTTGCTCTTTCAAAGTCGGCGAGTCGACCCTCTAAGTCGACATGCATTTCGCGGCGACCCTCAGGGTGACCCCATCCAGCGAGCTTGCCGAGGTGCCTGTTGACGGGCAGACCAACGGGGTTCTCAATGCCTAGATAATTCGTGCAGTAGGAGATGCACTCTTCGGTCAGAAAGCCCCTGGCTATACTTCCCTCTGGACATGACATGTTGCGAACGTATCCTTTGATGACACCATTCATCCTTTCAAACGGCATCATGCTGTGCAGGAACGTCGGCCCAAGTTGGATGATATCCTCCACTATATGGACCAGCAGATGCACCATAACGTCGAAGAATGCGGGCGGGAAGTACATCTCAAGCTCGCATAGTATCACCACGATCTCTTCCTGTAGCCTTCTGAGTTGCCTCACGCCAATCGACTTCCGAGAGATGACGTCGAAAAAGTTGCATAGGCCAAATAGCGTTTCACGGACGTGCGCGTCCATGATCCCACGGATTGCAACTGGAAGTATCTGCGTCATCAGCACGTGACAGTCGTGAGACTTCATCCCACTGAACTTCTGCTTCGATGAATCTAGGTATCTGCTTATCTTCCCCGCGTAACCGTAAGGAAGTTTTACTCCTAGGAGGCAGGTGAAAAACTGCTCGATCTCCTCCTGCTTAGAATGAAGCACGCGGGAGGGTAGTCATTTCCGGTCTTCTTGGCCTTTTTGCCTTTGCGACGACTTACTGTGTCCTGCTTCGCCTCATCATCATCATCATCATCATCATCATCATCATCCTCATCATCATTAGCGTGAAGCTCCTGCCTGATGCCCATTGATTTCAAGTCTACCCTTGCTTTCGGCCCATCTTTGGTCCTCTCTGGCATGTTGAGCAGGGTACCAAGCAGACTCTCGCACACGTTCTTCGTGATATGCATGACATCAAGGATGTGAGGCACACGGTGGATCTTCCAGTACGGCAAGTCCCAGAAAACAGACCTCGTTTTCCATACCTTCAGCAGCGGCTCTGGCGCCTTTCGCTTCTTTCCCGGCTCTGGCGCTTTTTGCTTCTTTCCCAGCACTGGGCAGTCTTTCCAATTTTTCAGCAGCTTGTCTATTTCCTCGCCGCTCCTCGTACACGGGCGTTTTCGGGGTTCGGTTTCACCATCGAACAGATCCTTGCGTTTCCTCCACGGGTCATCGTCGAGAAGCCACCTTCGATGTCCCATGAACACGGTTTTCGAAGACCCGGGATCTCTATCTAGCTGGCGATACGTTGTGTCATCCATGCACCTTACGCATCCAGAAAATCTGTGGACTACCTGCCCCGCGAGATATCCGTAACCGAGATAGTCGTGCACCGTCGTGAGCAGTGCGGCTCTCATAGGGAAATATTCTTTCTCTACGGCGTCCCACGTATTGGCTGGTGTTTTCCACAGCGTGTCAAGCTCCTCTTTCAGCAGCCCCAGATACAGATTGATGTCGTTCCCTGGTTGTTTCGGCCCTTCAATTAGCATACTCATGTGAATGTACTTCCTCTTCATGCACAACCAGGGGGGAAGGTTGTACATCCACACAAACACAGGCCAGGTGCTATGTGTGCTTCTCTGGCTGCCAAACGGATTAACTCCATCGGTGCTCGCGCCCAGCATGATGTTCCTTGGATCCTTCCCAAATTCTGGGTCTTCGAAGTTCAACGCTTCCCACTGGCTTGCATCCTTAGGATGACTCAGCATCTTCTCTTTTTTATCTATCTCCGGATCATTTGCGTCATCTTCTCGCTTCTTCTCCTCCCTATCCGCATGCCAACGCAGGAGCTTTGCTACCTTAGGGTCCGCGAAATACCGCTGCAGACGAGGATTGATCGGAAAGTACCACACCACTTTTCGAGGAGCTTTCTTCCTCTTCTTGTATCGAGTGATGCCGCAAACCGGACATATGGTAGACTCCGCATGCTCGTCCCGATAAATGATGCAATTGTTCATGCACACATGGTATTTCACGTGCGGTAAATCCAGAGGACACATGATTTTCTTAGCCTCCTCCAAACTGGTCGGGCACTTGTTCCCCTTGGGAAGACGTTTGTGCCAGAATGTCATGTTCTCGTCGAAGCATGCGTCGGTCATTTTGTGTTTTACCTTCATCTCCAGAGCCATGAGCGTTACTTTCAGGCAGGTATCCTCGGGCCTGCATCCTTCATACAATGGAGTAACCGCGTCTAACTCAAGTTGATCCATCTTGGCTTTCTCTCGGGCGGCAGCTCTTGCGTTATCCATCTGCTTGAGAAGCAGCTCTTGAATATGAGGGTCCTGCACCCAGCCCATCGATGGTCCAGCGTCGTCTGCTCCGCCGGCATCATCATCTTCATGATCATGCCCGTCGTCTACTCCGGCATCTTCCTCACCATCATGTCCTGCATCTTCTACATGATGACTGTGTACAGCATCACCGTCGTGATCATCTCCTGGGGATTCTTCGTCTTCTCGCCCGCCCGAGCCGCGGTGGTTGTCTTGCTGCCCTTCCTCATTTCTTGCCCGGCCCCCATGGACGACATCGTAGTCATCTTCATCACCTTGCCACCGATAGCCATCCATGAAACCACGCAAGAGCAGGTGGTCCCGCACCTTCCCGGAATCCGGGTCCGCAATAAGGCTCTTCACCTTGCATCTTCGACACGGACATCTTATCTCCATCTCGTTCTTTTGAAGCATCTCGGCCTTCGCAGACCTCAAAAACCTATTCACGATACCTTCGGTCATCGTGCGGACCATGGTCGCCTGCGGGGTAGAGAAAAACTATATTTTAGAACCAAGAAAAAATTTGGCATGACTTTCCCTAAAAATAGGACCAAAAAGAATGCTTAATGCCAAAATTCTCGCCGAAACGGAAATGAATCAACATTCCCGGCAAAATATTGGCAACTATCGCATTTCAAATACCGGTACACCTCCAAACACAAACACATATGCAACACCACAAACATATGCAACACCACGAACATACATAGATCTAGCTAGGCCATAAAAAGTGCATGTGCACATTTTTGTAGGGAGAACAACATAAATATAGCTTCCCCCCTTACTTACCTATCAAAACAAGGTAATTTAACCACTTAATTTGAATGAATCTATGGTGGCAATGAGGTGAAAAAGAGGAGGCACCCGAGACAAGGAGGAGGTGGAGAGAATGAAGTGGGGAGAAAGTGAGTGTGGGTAGGGGAGAGGCTGTCCAAAATATCTTGTTGCTGCCCACTTACTAATGGTGCACCAACTCTAAGTGTGCCATTAGTAATCCGCGTTACTAATGGCGCACCTTCTGGTGGTGCGCCATTAGTAGTTTTGCGAAAAAAAACATACTAATGGCGCACTGCTCCACAGTGCGCCATTACTAGTTTAAACTAGTAATGGTGCACGGCGGAGCAGTGCGCCATTAGTAGTTTTGAAAAAAAAGGAATAAAAAATATAATAAAAAAACAACATTAGTGGCGCACTTTCCGACAGGTGCGCCATTACTAGTTACAACTAGTAATGGCGCACTAAGTCTGGATGCGCCATTAGTATGTTTGGATAGGCGCACTAGTTCAAAAAAAAAATTTGATACTAATAGCGCACCTTCGGCAGGGTGCGCCATTAGTACTTTCAACTCTAATGGCGTATCAGAAGGTGGTGCGCCATTAGTATATACTAATGGCGCACCGCTTGTCTGGTGCGCCATTAGTGTCAATCCCATCTATAGCCCTTTTTCTAGTAGTGCTAGGGTTACACAGAGTCGGTTACAATGGTAGGAGATCTACATATCCGTATCGCCAAGCTTGCCTTCCACGCCAAGGAAAGTCCCATCCGGACACGGGACGAAGTCTTCAATCTTGTATCTTCATAGTCTTGGAGTCCGGCCGATGATGATAGTTCAGCTATCCGGACACCCCCTAGTCCAGGACTCCCTCAGTAGCCCCCGAACCAGGCTTCAATGACGACGAGTCTGGCGCGTATGTTGTCTTCGGCGTTGCAAGGCGGGTTCTCCTTCAAATTTCATGTACCTGCCGAATAGTGTCCGGCTTCCTTGTAAATGTTGCGCTCCTTGGCTTCCACGTCCAATAATGGCCCTCTTCCACGTGTCGTATGAATGCGAAAAGCTAGGTTATTTTTACATTTTACCCCCTAGCCGCGTGAACGAGCCGCCTATAAGAGAGGCAAGGATCTAGATCCAACTCACACCATCCTCCTTCTGCAAGTACTCATCGAAGCGCCTCTGACAAAAATCCATTCCATCATGGATAGTCGACGCGGCTCCTCCTCTCGCGCTCCCAGCCCTCAGCCAGGAGATTGGGAGAGATGCTCAGTTCCACACAGCGAGCTAGTGACGCTCCAAACCGAGGGATATCTTCCCCCAGCCTTCATGGTTCTGGTTCGAGCCGGACTGGCCACCTTCAGGGGTGGAAAGCAGGCGGAGAGCGTCCCCAACACCTCCAAAGGAGAGCGGGTATGCCTCGTCCCTTAGCTAATAAGGGGACTCGGATTTCCCATACATCCGTTTCTCCGGGGGCTCCTGGAGTTCTACGGACTCCAGCTTCACCACCTTACACCTGCCTCCCTTCTGCACATCACGGGCTTTGTAGCTCTTTGCGAGCTATCCTTGGGCATCGAGCCCCATTTTGCGTTGTGGAAGAGATTGTTTTGCCTCCTACCCCGTTCTCACGAGGGGTCGATATATCAAGTGGGCGGAGCCGAAATATGGCGCATCGCCGGGACCGGATATCTATCCGGCACCCCGAAGAAGGCGTCCGAAAACTGGCCTTCGGAATGGTTCTATATGGAGGACGCCCCTATGCCGGATCCAGTTCGGATCGGCCTCCCGGAGTTCAGCAACGCTCCCTTGAAGAAACGCCTGAGTTGGCGCCCGCGGAGCCCTCAACGAGGAGATGATGGGAGCGTCCAATATCTGATGGGACGGATAAGGTTACTAGCCCACTCTGGATTGACCATGATTGGAGTCATGGCCACGTGCATTACGCGAGGGGTGCAGCCGCTCCAATATAGGGGCCACCCCATGTGGGATTTCAACGGGGAGGATGATGCCACCCGTCATGGCCACAAGGGGCCGGGATCGGCCGCCGATCTGGTGAAGATCCTGTCCGGCTTGTACAAGGGGGAGAAGGAGGACTTCCACCGCACGAGTCCATTGAATGGATTCTCCATGAATAACCCTCGGAGCTGGGTAAGCGGACATTTATCTGTCCGATCCATATTCCCAAAGTCAAGTGTCTCACTTTGTGATTCTGACGCAGGAGCTACGCCGGGACGTGGAGGGCATACAAAGCCTGACTCCACAGCCCGAGGATCCGGGACGCTCCCTTGATCCGGCATCCGAAGAGGATCTGGACATAAAGGCGGAGCTGATTGACGGGGTCTTCCACCAACTTAGCATGGACAATGCTCTAGTGGCCATTACGGCTGACTACCCTGGTTTATCTCTGGCTTCCCAGGTGACTACGACCGGAGTCCTGACACCATCATTTGATCCATGCTCATTTCTGACCATCATATACCAAAGCTGCATCGCAGGAGGCGCCTTTAAGGCGGGAAGCCGAACCCGCGGCGGCTGACCAGCAAGGGTCAGTTCGGCCCAGCAGGCGGAAGAGGAGTGCGGCGCGAATCGAAACGTCGCTGCAACGGTACGGTGCACCGTTGCTTTTAAGGGAAAGATCCCTAGGATGTATATTGACGCTCATGATTTTCCCAGGAGGAAGAGCGCTCGCCGTACAGTGTCCGGAGAGGTTGCCAATCAAGCCTCCGCCAGCCATGCTCCAACGCGTGGTCCGAAAGGGGAGGCGAACACAAGGCTTGAGCCGGATGCTCCTCCAACGGAGGATGCCGACAAGCTGTCCGCAACCAAGTCTGAGGTGGAGAGCGCCATGAATCACAGGCGCCACCGGACAGTTCTTCGTGACGCGTGTTTCTCCCCGGAGGCACTGAATGCCTTTAATGCGGGAGACGCGCACCTCCGTGCTGCTCGAGATGGTCTAACCAGAGCCGCGGAGCAGTATGTGAAAGACAAACGGGTGAGGAATTTTAATAGTTATATATGCCAGTAGCCCCCGAGACTTAAAATAGTTAGAATAACTGATTTAAGGATCATTTGTTATGCAGGATCTTACTCAGAAGAATACCCACCTGTCCCAGGAGCTTCAAGAGTGCAAGGCCCAACTTGAGGCCGCACTAGCCGCCGCAGGAGGAGGCACAGAGACTCCCTCTGGTAATACATACTTCGAAAAGATAAGTGGTGTTTGAAGTGCGGCGTGTGCGTAAGTCTGACAATTGAATTGCAGAGGGTGCCGGATTGGAACCGGACAAGCAACATCTGCTGCGCCAGCTGAAGGCCGGTGAGAAGGTGCTTACGAGGGTGCAGCAAGAGAGGAACGAACTCCAAGATGCCAACACCCAGCTGGGCGAAGAACTAAAAGATGTTCGGGTCCAGCTGGCTGACTCCATAAAGGAGAATCGGCGGCTTCGTCGCGGCATTTACAGTAAGTGCTTGAGCAAACTCCTTTGAAAAGAAGAGTTCGGCGAGGAAGTCGATTCACAGAAATGTGTTTGTAGGTGTGCTCAGGGTCGTCCGGCGGAGGAGATGCCTGCTTCCACGGGTGACCTTCTTCCCGAGCTGCCGCAACTGCACGAGCGTATTCGGCAGGCGATGAGCGGCATCGTCCAGGCCTTATGGCCGTCCGTCTCCCTACCCGAGGTTCTTGGAGGGCTTGCTGACAAGCTTCAGGGAGTACGGCAGCGCTTCCGTCTGTGGAAGATATCGGCCTGCCGTCAAGGCGCCAGAGAGGCCTGGGCCATGGTAAAGACGAGGTACACGAAGGCTGATCCAAACCACATGGCCGAGGTCGGACCTGTGGGGCCCGATGGGAAGGAGATCCCTGTGAGCTTAATGTACGGCCAAGTGGAGTTGGCTGCGAAATATTCCAAACGGGACTGTAAGCTAGACAGCCTGTTAGATGGGATTGAAGAGGAGTTCAATCAATCAATTTGACGATGTAATTTTAAAATGACATGTAAAATGCCTTCTTGCCGGATTGTAGATCGTTTGTCTTTGCGGACCTTTTCGCTTCAACCTCGGGACCCAACAGTCCGGAGTGTGTCCGAATACCCTAGCGGTTAGAAATACCGGGGCATGCGTGGAGACCAGGCGTAGGGGTCATTAGTGCTTTATCAGACAAGTGCCCAACTAGTTATGTTATATTACATGGTTAGTAAGAAACATCTTCCAGGGAGAATAGTTCCGTTAGGGGTTCCTTTCCCTGGGAGGCATGCCCTAAGGTGCATGTCCGTACTGCGAAAAGAGCAGAAAAAGCATCTGGGGGCAGATAAGTTTAAATAAATAATAAATCATCTTTCAAGTCACCGACCGAATATTCCCATAAGAATGCTAGCTTTCGGCTTCACCCAGTCTGAGGTACACATCCGGCTGACCCGGCAGTAACAATCATAGAGGTGCTCCCTTTACCTCCTAGCTGAACAATCGGGAACGTAGGGGTAAGCACAGGAGCCAGGCAACCCAGCTTGGCCAAAACTTAAGTCATATCGATGCATATAATGGTGAATAAAAGGTACATGCGGAAGTATGACACATGTGTTGGGCATGAAGCCCGTATAAATAAGCTTCTGTTAAAGAAGCCCCCAGGTATAATGAGTGCTAGTAGCACATCAAGTGTGTGCGAACAATGCGCAAATCAGCCCATCAAAGGCTTGTAAAAAAAGTGGGAAGAAGGAGGGGGACAAGATACAGTGAAAATGTAAAAGGTGGACGGAGGAGGGAGACGAACTCTGAGTCCGGCGCTTGGCGTAGAATCTTCGGAGACGGGCTGCGTTCCATTGGTTCGGCTCGAGTCGGTTGTCAGATGCGTTACGTAGACGGTATGCTCCGCCGGTCAGGACTTGGTCGATGATGAAGGGACCTTCCCATTTGGGCTTGAGTTTGTCCTTTTTCTTGTCCGGCAGGCGTCGAACAAGTTCGCCAACATTGTAAGTTTTGGCCCGTACTTCTCTGCTTTGATATCTTTGAGCCTACTGCTGGTAAAATGCGGAACGAGCTTTTGCCACGTCCCGCTCCTCCTCTAAGGCGTCCAAACTGTCCTGCCGATCCAACTCGGCTTCTCTTTCTTCGTACATGCGCATGCGAGGTGAGTCATGAATTATATCGCAGGGCAAAACCGCCTCTGCGCCGTACACCATAAAAAATGGTGTGAATCTGGTACTGCGGTTCGGCATGGTCCGCAGCCCCCAGAGTACGGAGTCGAGCTCCTCTACCCAGTGCGTGTTAGATTCCGTGAGGGACCGCACTAATCTGGGTTGATGCCGCTCATGATTAGACCATTTGCATGTTCGACTTGACCGTTAGTTTGGGGGTGATAGACTGAAGCGTAGTCGAGTCTGATGCCCCTGTTTTTGCACCAGAGTTTAACCTCGTCGGCCGTGAAATTCGTGCCTTTATCAGTGATGATGCTGTGGGGGACACCATAATGGTGTACTACCCCGGATATGATGTCTATCACGGGTCCGGATTCCGCCGTTTTAACTGGCTTGGCCTCTATCTATTTGGTGAATTTGTCCACCATGACCAATAGGTATTTTTGCTTGTGGGTTCCTCCTTTAAGGGGTCCAACCATATCAAGCCCCCAGACCGCGAACGGCCAGGTGATGGGTATAGTTTTAAGGGCGGTGGGTGGCATGTGGCTTTGATTAGCAAAGAGCTGGCAACCGACGCATCGTTGGACTAAGTCCTGAGCATCTGCCCGGGCAGTCGGCCAATAAAATCCTGTACAAAAGGCCTTGCCTACAAGGGCCCGGGCTGCGGCGTGGTGCCCACCGAGTCCGGCGTGAATTTCAGCCAGGAGACTTCGCCCTTCCTCTTCGGAGATACACCTTTGAAGGACTCCGGTTGTGCTTTTCTTATAAAGTTCTCCCTCATGGACCTTGTAGGCTTTAGATCGCCGAACTATGCAGTGGGCCTCATTTTGGTCTTCGGGGAGTTCCTGCCTAGTTAAGTAGGCTAGGAATGGTTCCGTATACGGGGCGATTACTGCCATTATTTCGTGGGCAGAGGGTGTTATTTCATTGGCTGAGCCACCGACTGTGTCAGAATGTTCCGTGTTGGGTGGCGCGGTTGGTTCCGGGTTGCTATTTTCGGACTCCTCTTCCCATAGTACGGATGGCTTAAAGAGCCGCTCTAGGAAGATGTTTGGAGGGACGGCGTCGCGCTTTGCGCCGATGCATGCCAACACGTCGGCTGCCAGGTTATTATCCCGGGCTACATGGTGGAATTTGAGTCCTTCGAACCGAGCTGACATTTTTAAGACGGTATTACGATAGGCTGCCATTTTCGGATCCTTGGAATCAAAGTCTCCATTTACTTGGGATATTGCAAGTTTTGAGTCCATGCGCACCTCTAGGCGTTGAATACCCATGGAGATTGCCATCCGGAGACCATGTAGAAGGGCCTCGTATTCGGCTGCATTGTTAGAGTCTGTGTACATTATCTGAAGTACGTATTGGACTGTGTCTCCGGTTGGGGACATCAGTACGACGTCAGCCCCCAAGCCGGCCAACATTTTGGAGCCGTCGAAATGCATGATCGAATTGGAGTATGCGCCGTACTCTTTAGGGAGTTCGGCTTCGGTCCATTCGGCGATGAAGTCAGCCAAAACTTGCGACTTTATAGCTCGCCTTGGTTTGTAGGTTATGTCAAATGGTAAGAGCTCAATGGCCCATTTTGCAATCCTGCCCGTCGTGTCGCGGTTGTTTATAATGTCGTTGAGGGGTACTTCAGAGGCCACTGTTATCGAGCACTCTTGAAAGTAGTGTTGTAGCTTCCGGGATGCCATGAACACCGCGTACGCTATCTTTTGGTAATGTGGATACTGGGACTTGCATGGGGTTAATACAGTGGATACGTAGTACACTGGTTTTTGAAGAGGGAATTTGTGTCCTTCTGCTTTTCGTTCGACGACGAGCGCTGCGCTGACAACTTGATGTGTTGCCCCGATATATAATAACATTGGTTCGCCTAGGTTGGGCGCGGCCATGACCGGATTTGTTGCTAGTATGGCCTTTATTTCTTCGAGTCCGGCCATGGCAGCATCCGTCCACTCAAAGTGTTCGGTGCGCCGGAGGAGGCGGTAGAGAGGCAATGCCTTTTCTCCCAAATGGGAAATGAAGCGGCTTAAGGCCGCCACGCATCCAGTCAGTTTTTATATTTGTTTGAGGTCTTTTGGGATATCCAGTTGTGACAGAGCTCGGATCTTGGCTGGGTTTGCTTCAATCCCTCTACCGGATACAATGAAGCCCAAGAGCTTTCCGGCTGGTACGCCGAAAACGCATTTTTCCGGGTTGAGCTTAATGTCATATGCTCGGAGGTTGTCGAATGTGAGCCTCAAATCGTCTACTAGAGTTTCGACGTGTTTGGTTTTAACGACCACATCGTCTACGTATGCCTCCACTATTTTGCCGATCTGGGTGGCCACACATGTCTGAATCATGCGCTGATATGTTGCGCCGGCATTTTTAAGTCCGAAGGGCATTGTGTTGAAGCAGAATGGTCCGTATGGAGTAATGAATGCCGTTGCGGCCTGGTCTATTTCCGCCATCTTGATTTGATGGTATCCGGAGTATGTGTCGAGGAAACACAATGAATCGTGCCCCGCGGTAGCATCGATGATTTGGTCGATGCGGGGGGGGGGGGGAGGATCCTTTGGACATGCCTTATTAAAGTCTTTAAAATCCACACAAAGGCGCCAGGATTTGTCCTTTTTTGGTACCATTACCAGGTTTGCTAGCCAGTCCGGATGTTTTATATCTCTGATGAATCCGGCTTCTAATAGTTTGGCTAGCTCCTCTCCCATTGCCTGTCTTTTGGGTTCGGAAAATCGTCGAAGAGCCTGTTTGACTGGCTTGAATCCTTTTAGGATATTTAGGCTGTGCTCTGCCAGCCTGCGTGGGATTCCTGGCATATCGGAAGGGTGCCAGGCAAAAATGTCCCAATTTTTCTGAAGGAATTCTCGTAGTGCGGCTTCTACATTAGGGTTTAATTGTGCCCCAATGGAGGCCGTCTTTGTGGGGTCCGTTGGATGGACCTGGAATTTGACTATTTTGTCTGCTAGTTTAAAAGATGTGGACTTGGATCTCTTATCGAGTATCACATCGTCCCTATTCACCGTGGAGCGTAGTGAAGTGAGTTCTTCTGCCGCTAGTGCTTCAGATAGTGCCTCTAGGGCTAGTGCGGCTGTCTTATTTTTGGCGCGGAGTGCTATGTCTGGATCACTGACCAGAGTGATGATTCCATTGGGCCCGGGCATTTTGAGCTTCATGTACCCGTAATGGGGTACGGCTTGGAAAATTGTGAATGCCTCTCGCCCTAATAGAGTGTGATATCCGCTGCTGAACGGGGCCACTTGGAACGTGACTTCCTCGGACCTGTAGTTGTCCGGCGAGCCGAACACCATATCTAGTGTGATTTTTCCTGTGCAGCGTACTTCCCGACTAGGGATTATTCCTCTAAAGGTTGTGCTGCTTCGCTCAATGCGGTTCCAGTCTATTTCCATTTTTCGAAGGGTTTCCTCGTAAATGAGGTTTAATCCGCTGCCGCCATCCATGAGTACCTTGGTAAGACGAAAGCCGTCCACTATGGGACTGAGAACCAATGCGGGTGTTGCTCGGGCTGTTCGGAATTTAGGTTCGTCGCTGGCATTGAAGGTGATAGCCGTGTCGCTCCATGGATTTGTTGTTGCTACTTGGTAGACTTTGGCGAGGCCGCGGATTGTTCGTTTCTGCATATTATTTGATGCGAAAGTCTCGAAGATTGTCGATACCGTACTGGTACTGTTGGGCTGGTTTTCCGGGGCTAGAAGCCCTTCGCCACTTTTGGCCACCTGCCGTAGTATCCAACATGCCCGGAGGCTATGTGTTGGAGTGGCGCCTTCTGCATTATCGATTTTGCAGGGTCCGCTGAGCCATCCCTCCAGTACGGTTCCGTACCCTTTAGGGGGTTTTTGCTTTTTGGTTTTTGACCCAGGTGCTTGAGCATGGTGCACCCTTTTATTCCGGATTGTCCCAAAATCTAGTTTCGGTTTTCCAGGCACTCTCCATCGCATAGTATTTTCGTACTATGGTCGCCAGGTCGGCGAAGCGCATGACCTTGCGATGGCTTATGGCGTTCATAATTCCCTTGTCCGTGCAATTATTGGAGAAAATAGAGATTGCGCTTTCCTCATGGCAGTCCTTTATCCTGTCCATAACCAGGAGGAATCTGGCCCAGTAATGATGTACTGTTTCATCGGGCTCTTGCCGTATTTGATATAGATCGCTTGTGTTTGGGTGGGCGGGTGGAACTAAATTCAGAACCCCGCCCAAACTGAGGCTCAAAGGCCGAGGAGTTTCCGGATATGGAAGCTTGGATTGCTGGAGGTCGTCCAACGAATCTAGTCCGCTGCCTGACTTTAGGTTCAGTACTCGATTGGAGTCCGTCCTTCCGCGGGAATCCGGCATGGAGGGATCGGGAATCCGGACATAACTGGTTTTTAACATAGAAGAAGAGTCGTCGCGTTGTTATTCTACCACCGCAACATGGTGGGTAGCTTGGGGAGAGTTAATTTCTCTCAGATCAGTTTTAAGCCCAATCTGATCATAGTCTGTAGCGACTCTCAGGGCGGCGATGCGATCCAAGAGCTCGTTTACGGAAGAGAGCTCCATCAGATCCAGCTGCTCGGCGAATTCCGAGTTGATGCGAAGATCGCTTTTGATTACCCGAGAGGTCATCGTCGAAGCAGTGGCCGAATAGGCGGTCATAAGAAAACCACCCAGCCGGATAGCTTGACCGGCAGCCAAAGCTCCTTTGCAATGGTACCGTCTTTGAAGACGGGAAGAGGCATCCTTCCTGATTGCGACGGCACAGAGGAACTCTCAATGAAAGCACCAATGTCGGTGTCAAAACCGGCGGATCTCGGGTAGGGGGTCCCGAACTGTGCGTCTAGGCGGATGGTCACAGGAGACAAGGGACACGATGTTTTACCCAGGTTCGGGCCCTCTTGATTGAGGTAAAACCCTACGTCCTACTTGATTGATATTGATGATGTGGGTATTACAAGAGTAGATCTACCACGTGATCAAGGAGGCTAAACCCTAGAAGCTAGCCTATGGTATAATTGTTGTTATTGTTCTACGGACTAAAACCATCCGGTTTATATAGACACCGGAGAGGGCTAGGGTTACACAGAGTCGGTTACAATGGTAGGAGATCTACATATCCGTATCGCCAAGCTTGCCTTCCACGCCAAGGAAAGTCCCATCCGGACACGGGACGAAGTCTTCAATCTTGTATCTTCATAGTCTTGGAGTCTGGCCGATGATGATAGTTCGGCTATCCGGACACCCCCTAGTCCAGGACTCCCTCAGTTGGCACACAACGGAACTCATGAGTATAAAAAAATCTATTGCACAAGTCTCATAATAACAATGAGCAACAGAAGAAAGGTATCGGTGGGGGTACTATTTTCTTCAAAGATGCTTCTTACACTTTGTTAGTAATATATCATAAGTTCCCTGAGCACCCTTTGTCTGTTACAGCCTTATGGCCTGATTGCCTGGTTATCAGAAACACCGTCGATATTCTCGACAGGGGGAGTACATAACACTTTTCGTCCTTGGCCGAAGAGAAGCTGACGGTCGGTTAAGACGCGTATAAAGTTCGGTCGAACATAGATATGATATAAGTACTTCGGTACATACAATCATTATACATAAAATACTCTTGCCCAAGTCACTCGGGGGCTCCTAAATTTATGTGAGCTGTTTTATAATAAGTGTTCTTCTTCCTAGTCTTTGCAAAGTTGTTTTTTCTATCACTCTTTTTTTCGACGTGAGTGTGTGGTCAATAGCCGGATTTCCCTCTCAAAGCCACTAAAGTACACCGCCCTTGGGATAGGAGGTTGAAGCCATATGCTAACCCGCTTGAAGTCTTGAGATAGGATGTGTCATGCTAAAGCACGACAGAAGCACTTTTTTTTCAAATTTCGGATTGGCACCGAACACTTGATCTAGTTCGGACGTCGAGTTTTTACTGACGTTTTTTTTTCAATCCTATGGCACTTTTCAACTATTTGTGTGTTTTCCGCATAAGTCTCGCAGTGCAACGCCGGACACCTTTAGAGATTCGGCAAAAATTCTCGGATATTGATATATATGCATCGGTTTAAAATTGTGTCTTCGGTCGATAGTTGGGTTGCCCGGCTCCTGTGCTTGCCTCCTACATTCTGCTTTGTTCGGTTAGGTGCGCAAAAGGAGAACCGCTACGATTGTGCTTCTAGCTCGCATGGTTAAGCACCACGGTGGAGAAAGCCAAAAACTGACTGTCACAATAAGCATAAACTGGTCAATGATCCGATGACTATGTTAAAAGACGGGCCATTCATAACATTGGCTGAAGTGTTTACGGCTTGACCTCGGTTATGCCGAACACTAAGCGGGGGGCTACTTGCTGGCCGCCCAACTTTAAGCTCCTATGACTAAGTGAAATTTATAAAGCCCGAATATCTGATTGCCTCGTTTCCGCCAACACAACCGCCTTTGGGCACCGAGACGTCGGCTAAGTGTTGTTTTGTTATTTCGGAAACACCCTGCGTAGCATCTACAAGGGGGTAGAAGCCGACGATGGGCCACTTTCAGATTATAAACGGTTGCAACGGAAGTGAAAATTTGGGTTCATTTAGACCACAGAGTTTGGAAGCTTTCCCCGAACTAAATCCCCAGTATTTTCCTCCCACACTGATCGGAGCTGAGTTTTCATGATCATGCTTAGCATGACAACCCAAAGAAAGGAACTGATAGAGGGACTATTTTCTTTGGACGATGTTTCTTATGTTAAACAAAAATATAGCATGTCTCTCTGTGTACCTTTGTTTATCAAACCGTATGGAGGGATTGCCTTGTTTGCCGTAAATCTTTGCCCTCATAAAGGCTTTATAAAGTGGGACAAACACTCCCCGGCTATTGGCGGAGGAGGTTGAAGACGATGGCTGGTTAAGAAAGTTTTGTACAATGCGGATCCGAGCATTGATGATGTAAAGTACTTGGATACATAGAATCATTACACATATTTTGTGATTTTACTTTGGATATCGATCCTTAATTCGGCCACCCGTGCCCACATTAAGGCTCGGGGGCTACTGGGCTTCATGCTTATTATTTACAAATATTAAAGGGGTACATCAATCCTCTGATCTGGTGTTGCCACCCAACCAGTGTCTTGGGGGCTACTACATTGACAATCCAATGAAGAAAATTTAAAATGCAATATAGTTTTCGAGGAGATTATTATCCTTAGGTTGGTCGGCCGCACCCAACCTGAGTCTCGAGGACTCTGCACACCATGTTTCTTTTCCTAAGTATGCTGCCGAGCTGGGAATTGATCCTCAGGCTCATTTTATGAATTGACCTGAGTCTCAGGGCTACTAGGGTCAGCGGTTTGATTTTTTCCTTCAGGTGCATCCCGGATACTAGGCCAACACGCACCTTGAGGGCTACTGGGTATACATCTCGGCAGAGATTACATTGCATAATTCGGAGTTAAATTCATAAAAATCATCCCATGGCCGAGGTGGTGCACCACCTCGGATACAGTCCGGCGTTGGTGCTCAACTACAATAGACACCCTGGAAGCAGTCCGGCATAAAGCTCGAACGCTAGTGGCTGGCTCCATAGAGGGCATTTCCGGCATTAAGCTTGGCTAAACTCCTTCAACTTTTTGAACCCAGATGATCTATGACATCTCGGATATAGTCCGGCGTCGGAGCTTGGATATAGTCCGGCGTTGGAGCTTGGACACAGTCCGGCGTTAGAGCTTGGATACATTCCGGCGTTGGAGCTCGGAAGCAGTCTGGCGTTAGTGCTTGGCTGCAAAAGATACCTCGAATGTAATCCGTCGTTGGAGCTCGGATGCAAGAGGACACTACCGCCCGGGAATAACTTCATACCCGAGCTGTGGCATAATAATAACAAGGCATTGATAATGGCCGATAGCTTAAAGGGGCTCCTCGGGTACCCGACGTGTAAACTCTTCGGATTTACTTCGGCGATCCTCAAGATCGAAGATAATAAGATTTGTTGAACCAGTTTTCAAGACTGACGACCGAAGATGAAGAACAGTTTGGAAGAATCGAGGAGCGTCCCCAACTTGAAGATCGGTTCAGGGGGCTACTAACGGTGTCCTGGACTAGGGGGTACTCACCACGTCATCTCCCGATCAGTTAGATTGGGCCGAGGACCCCCATGGCCGTATACTAATGGGCCAGTTCGGATAGTTGCCGCATACAAGGAAGATTCCACAAGACTTGGTGATCAAGACAAGGACTCCTCCCCACCGGCGTATTCAGCTAGGACTCTTGTTATCCTAGGCCTCTGGTATATTATATAAACCGAGGCCAGGCTAGTTGATGGAGGATTATGACATTACTCATCATACCTCTAGGGTTTAGACCACAACATATGATCTCGGGGTAGATCAACTCTTGTAACCCCTATACTCATTAAAGTCAATCAAGCAGCATGTAGGGTATTATCTCATCAAGAGACCCCGAAGATGGGTAAAATCCCGTGTTCATGTTACCATTGATCCTAAGACGCACAGCTTGGGACCCCCTACCCGAGATCCGCCGGTTTTGTCACCAACAACGTGCGCGCCTCTACATCAACTAGTATATATGTACATACACGTTCACGACCAGAATGACAATGCAACGTATGCTTCGACCAGGTGGGTCCCAATTGTTAGGCACTTCCTTGCGTGCGAAGATGTAGCTGGTGGGTCCCAGCAGTCAGGGGGGCGAATAGTTTTTTTTTTGCCAGGACGCACTTCCTTGCATAAGAAGATGTAGCTGGTGGGTCCCAGCAGTCAGGGGGAAACGTTTTTTTGTGAAATACGGTGGCCCGTCTGGTGGGTCCCTGCTGTCAGGTGGAGGAATAATTATTTTGCGCGTAATAAGGAGGCACTTCCTTGCTGCGGACATGGACCCAACTATCAGCCTCTCCACGTACAGTCCACTTCAGATGCATGTCGGTCGTTGACCATGTTGACCAGGCCGCGCCGAGAGCACCAGCGCGGTGGACGATGGCGAGGCCTAGGAAGGGAACGAGACGGAGGCAGGGAAGATTCAGTAGTTGTTTCCCACACGGAGGGGATTACGACTGTATGAGGGTTTACTAGTTCGTCTGCCATCGCCGGAGAATAACAGCAGGTGTGGGTGAGTAGAGGGATGGCTAGGCCAGCGATGGGAGTACGATGGGGCAGTGAGGCCTGCACGGCAGCACAGCCCGCCACGGGGAGGAGGGAGCAGGCAGTCCCACCGGTGCTTTCTTGAGCGGCTGGAGCAGGAAGAGCAGAGATTGAAGAAGCACGACGGCCGTTGGATGGAAATCCAACAGTCATTGCTTGTGCGTCAACCTTTTTTTTAGGAAAGCCTCAAATCTGTGGAAAACAACATACAACCCATCTGCCATTATTTCTAAAAATTTACAGCCCATTTGCTAATTCTTAAGGTTTTTTTGGAGCCCATATTCTTTTTGTTAGCATTACAGCCCATATTGAGGCCACTGTTAAAAAATTATACGAAATTTTGAATAATTCGGTGCGGTCCGAACTGTTTTTAATCCTGAAATTTCGAGTCACATTCAAACATGATTTTAAAAATAAATGTATATCAATTTAAAATCCAACAAATTGTCCATGCATAAAAATCAATCAATTTAAAATCTCGATATGAAAAAAAGAAATTTGAAACTAATTGCAGGTTTGATGTGTTTAAAAATGTATAGCTAATTTCTCATTACTGATAGGACATTTTCTCGGCCAGCCGAATGAATCTCTCCTCGTCTTGAAAGATTTGCAGCCCAACAGGCCTCACAAAGTGACTTACTTGGCAAATCACAAAAAACTAGGCAATGGCTATGGACCCAGCTGTCAGCCTCTCCACGTACAGTACTCTTCCGATGGAAGTCGGTCGTTGACCACATTAACCACGCCGCGCTGAGAGCACCAAGACGGTGGATGACGGCGAGGCCTAGGAAGGGGAAGACGCGGTAGTGGATGCCCACGCGGAGAGGAGTACGAGGGTTCGCTGGTTCGGCTGCGGCGTGAGGTTGCCATCGCCGCAGAATAACAGGGGGTGTGGCTACGATTACTAGAGCGAGAATCGTTCATATTGACTAAGGTGACAAAGCCCTACGTTCCCGTCAACTTAGTAGGCCCACAAGTCAGCCAACCACTATGGTGGGTCCCATCTAGCACGGGGGTATTCATTTTTTGTGTAATAAGGAGGCACTTCCTTGCCTGCAAAGATATAGCTGGTGGGTCCGACCTGTCAGCGGGAGGAACATTTTTTTGTGAAATACAGAAGCCCTTCCCACGTACAGTCCACGTACAATGCGTAATAAGGAGGAACTTTCCTTGCCTGCTACCATGGACCTCATGGGTCCCAGCCATCAGGCTCTCCATGTATAATCCTCTTCTGATGACTCTCGTATGTTGACCATGCCGCGCCGAGCGCACCAAGGCGGTGGACGACGGCGA
This sequence comes from Triticum dicoccoides, assembly GCF_002162155.2. Classification (NCBI taxonomy): domain Eukaryota; kingdom Viridiplantae; phylum Streptophyta; class Magnoliopsida; order Poales; family Poaceae; genus Triticum; species Triticum dicoccoides. Next base: position 83,618,078 of record NC_041387.1, on the reverse strand, counting down.
GGCCCCAAACTGGAACGACCCGGAGATGGGGAAGACGCGGAAGTGGATTCGCAGGCGGAGAGGAGTGGGAAAGTTGACTATTTCGGGTGCGGGGTGGGCCTACACTCGGCAGAGAATAAGAGGAGGTGCGGAGTGGAGGGATGGCCTGGCCGTCGGTGGGGTAGCGTTTCACTCAGGAGCGCAAAACAACACCGCTGGACACCGAAGGTTGGAGCAGGCGGTGCCGGCAGCGCTGGGGGAAGAAGGCGAGAGATTGAAGAAGAATGCCGGCCGTTGGATGTAAATCCAACGCCTTCTTAGGCTATGACCTACTTGCCCACATGTCAGCCAGTCCATTTGTTTTTTAAGTCCACTTGTTGGGCTGGGTGAAACAATGATGTAGCATCTATGCAGCCCATTTATATATGGTAGAATTTAAATCCCATTTGCATTTATCTCGAAATCGGCGGACTTGTTGGGCTGGGTGAAAATATCGTGTTGGGCTAGACGGGGAAATGTTATAAAAACATAAACACATGATTGCACGTCTATTACTGCATTGGTCAGTAAAATCTTTGCAAGCTTATGTACGTAATCACTAGGAGTTAACTTGCCAAGTTATATATAAACAATTTTTATTATTATTTTGTAAGAACTTTCAAGTTACGAAATAAAATATCATTTAAATTTGATGAGTTAATAGTACGTGGGGTATTATTATTTTTTAGGCTAGACGCAGGACAGTTGAGTTGGTTGTAGGGAAAAGTACTGGGAGAAAACTCAGTTTACATCGAAAAAGAAAATGGGAGAAAATTCAGGGACCTGCTGGGTCCACCTGAGGAGGGGAATATGTTGGGATGAAGGAGATTCAAAGCACGGCAGCTGAGTGAACTAGTTTTTTTTAACGGACAAGTGAACTAGTTACATACATAAGCAATTAGCCACTAAAAAAGCAGTCAGGTCAATGGGTTCTTAAAGAAATATTTCGGACAAAACAGATAATTACGACACATAGGCTAATGCATGAATCACTCAGATGATAAAGGTGCTTATAAACAGATAAAGTACAACATCTAGACCTTCCTGGCACGCTTGATCAGGACGCTGCGGCTGTCCGTGTACTCGTCGGTTACGGGAAGCAGACACGCCCTCATGTCCAAGATCTTCCTGTACATGTCGTAGCATGCGTATGCGTCCTTGGCCGCGTAGGTTATGTAGGCTAGATTCAGAGGTACCTCCCACGTGTTCAGGTCCTTGGTATTGTTGTCTTCTTTCATGTTGGCGTATCAGGGGTCGATGATGGTCTCGGCGAGGTCAACCACGGAGTCCTTCTCTTGCCCGTTGCTGATGATCTTGTATTGCTTCTGGATGTCGACAAGCTTGTCACGCCAGATGGCCGAATCGTCGCATTGTTCCTTCTTTCCACCGTAGCGAAGGTGCAGTTGGTGCTGCCGATGAAACGGGCGAATGCTCCAGAACCTTCGATGGCCCTACAGAAGTGGTAGATGAGAACCTCGTCCCGCACACATACCTGGGCGACGGTGATCCGCTAGTCCTTGTCAGGAGATGAATGGATGGGCACAAGGTCTATTCCTGCAACCTTGTGCTTTCTCGTCCTGTAGGTACTGCTTGAACTCGGCGAGGCAGAGCTTCACCGAGTCTGGATCATTGGTGTACATCCCATTCAACTTGGTGCAACCATAGGACTGAACGGCGAACTCAAAGGGGAACTCCTTTCTGAAGTCCATATCTAGCAGGCTCACCCCTCGGATCGCCATTGGAGTCTCTTCAAGTGAACGAGTGTGTAGGCTGCGGCAGCAGTTGGTTTTTCAGCTCTTGGGGAACTGGATTCAACAGTAAACTGAGTGTGTACATGCGACAATAGTTACTACCCCTCCCTCGTTCGCTGCATGCCCTGCAGAAGATGCACCCTCGGCGCATTCAAACGCCTCCATTAAGAAACCTACTCCGGCCGCACATCAGTTCACGAGCGGGTCTGTATTGGTACTGTAATAACAGGAGTTAGTGGTCACTTTACTTAAATTTAATTAGCTTTAATAGAAATTTATACTTAAAACAACCAATGCATTGGCTCGTTCTATTAGTGCCACAGGATCAACATGCATGACAACTAGAATTATTATTCTCAGGACGTACACGATCAGCACATTTGTCGCACTTTCACAAAGATAATACTACCAAGTTTGAACTGTTTGTTATGGTTGTTGTCCTCTGCATCATCATGCCTGTTTCCCAGCTTGCAAGATTCAGAACCAACAAATAAGATCAAATAATAAGTACAACAAAGATGCCTACACATCTCATTGGTTCCCAGCTTGCAAGATTCAGAACCAACAAATAAGATTCAAATAATAAGTACAACAAAGATGCCTACACATCTCATTGATTCCCACCTTGCAAGATTCAGAACCAACCCATTAGAGCCTCTTGATAAAGTGAATATTGGGATTAGATACATCTTGGCTAGCCATGCCATACAATCAAAGAACTTGGAGAATGATCTTGACCATCACAACATATGTAGTTGAGTATTCCTGTTTGCACAGCACAAACAAGAAGAGCCTGATTTCACTTTAATAGTGGCCTCCTTAAACTCAACCTACAGCTCCACTTGGATGAGGCCTGACTGGAGTTTCATGATTCAATTCATGCGCCTGTTTCTATAGTTCACCTGAAATGAAGCAAAGATTGCATCACTCAGCTAGCAAGAAGTACTTGCTCTCGTGAGCTGGCAGGTTCTTCTTTAGTAGTTGACTAGTTGCACTAAAATTGAGGAACATTAAGGTTGGTTGTCTGGCTCATGTAAGGTGCAACTATAATTTTCTTATCCTTTTGTGCAGTTCCACTAAAATAAAGTGCCATTGTGGTGACAGTGACGGTTCATCTTGCAAAGGCTAATAAAATGTTACACGAGATTACCAGCAGAACTTGATGGAGATTTTGGAAACTCCAATCACCCTTTCGTGTAGTTCAACCAAAATTGGGATATGTTGCCCACGTGACATTCTAGTTGATTTACACAAGACACTCATTCCAAAAAAAGTGTTTTGTGCAGTTCACCAAAAGGTCACAATACCAACAAGGTGAAATGGGTATCCCTATCTGCACAAAAAGATAGAAAGTAAATAGTTGCTGGTCAATAAGAATATACGGAACATATACAAAATGAAAAGAATCATCTTAACTATGTTCATGGAAATCACACAAGGATAGTAGAAATTTTAGAACGTCAGCAATGCTTCATGTTACCAGAAGAATTACCATCAACAATGAGATTCCTCAATATGGGATTACTTTAATGGTGGCATTGCTTGTTTACCAGACATAGTAAACCGACAGCAGCTAAAGAGTTGGTTCAAGGTCATGGGAGCGTGGGGACACCAGGACACTCAGTAGCGTAAAGGAGCAACTTACTTATCACATTGGGGAAAACAGCAGGAGTGCCATTTGTAACATAGTTTAATTGCATCTTATCACTGGAGGCATTAGACTAACAATAACACTGGTTAGACATGTTCCTAAGGTAACAGTGTGATCGCTTCATTTTACATGCGCCCTTACATTAACAACAACAAAAGGCTGGTATAAGGACATGCGATAGTGGACACATCAGCATGTATAAGTTGGTTTTTCATGCATGAAACTAGTACAGATGGAAATATTGCATTTTTCTGATAATTTTTCATATATAAATTATTTCAATCTGAGCTACGGTTGAATTTCTATGATTTTTTGAAGTTTGAACCATTTTCTGGAATTTCCTGATTAAATTTAAATCCATAAAATGAATAACTGCATCAGCCTGACGTCAGCAGGTCAACCGGGGCTGACCAGGGTCAAATCTGACATGTGGGGTCCACAGGTCAGTGACAAGGGGTTAGACAGAGGGTTATTTGCTTAATTAAAAGGATTAGGGGGCACGGGGCCCACTGGTCTGTGTCAGTGGTTAATTAGGCGGTTATTAGCACTAAGCTAATCACCTGGTCGACGGGGCCCACCCGTCAGGCCGGCAAGGTCGTCGGCGGCGACCGCAGGACGCGGCGGCGTCCGCGTTGGGGGCCACGGGGGCGGCGTGTGAGAGCACCGGGGCGTAGCCCGTGCTCTCGCGCATCTAGTGGAGCAGACGGGAAGCCGAAGGGGCGCCGGAGCTCGCCGGAGCACAGCTCGCGGCGGCAGCCGGAGCTCGGCTCGAGCGAGTGCGTGGCTACGGCGCACGGTGAGGCAGGAGAGGAGGGGGAACCGACGCGCGGGGGCTCACAGGGGACCGGAAGAGACGACGGCGAGCTCGAGGGAGGCGCTGACGGCGGAGAGCGGTGACGGAGATCCACGGCGGCCGGAGGTGATGAAGGCGACGGCGACAGCTCCACGGGGCGTCCGGCGATGCACCACTTGGCGGAGAGGCTACAGAGTGAGGAGGCGGAGCTCCTGGGCGCAGCGGCAGGGTGAGGGGTGGCCGGTGGACGCGGTGGTGATCGTCGGCTGCGGCGGGCGTGTTCGGACGTGAGAGAGAAAGCGAGGGAGAGGAGAGGAGAGGACCGGGGGAGAGTGAGAGGGGTACGGGCGGCGCGTGGCATCGCGCGGAGCATCCAGAGCGACGAGAGGGAGGACAGGCAGGCAGGGAGGGAGGAGGTGGCGCGGCGCGGTGGTGCACGTGCGTCGGGCACGCGCCCATCCTACTGGCAAGGAGGAAGACGACAGGGGAGGACGCGGGCTGGGCCAGCTACTGGGCTATGCAGTGCTGGGCCAGCACAGGAGCTGGGCGCAGGTAGGTCTAGGTAAGGTTTTTCCCTTTTGTTTCTCTTTTCTATTTCTGTAATTTTTGTTTCTGATTTAGTATAATACTAAATCAATTTGTTTGCCTCTGATTATTTTGTAGGGACTAGTTGGATTAATCCAATGCCCCACACCAAAAATCAGAGATATTGGACATATATTAAATATATAACTAATATATATCCAATGCAAATATTTATGCATTAATTCCAAATGCCCAAAATAAATAATTATGAGCTCCTAAAAATATTGGTTTGATTTTTATCTCTGCCCAATATTTTCAGAGAGCAACATGAACATTTTCTTGGACCCTTTTGGAGCAATTTTTATCTGGGTCATTTCTAGAAATGATTCTGAGGGTTTCACAAATCCCCATTTCAGTTTTAAATGAAATTTAGACATGATGCACACATGACTAGCTAGTCTAGGTCATACCAGAACTAGGGATGTGACAGATAATGACACGGGCAGAGGATCGGGCCCCTCCGGCAGTTGTGGGTTTCCTCCCTCAGCGGCGATGACCGCGTGAACGATGCACCAGCCGAAGGGATCCGGACAGATATGTGACCAACGGTGAGCAGAGAGAAAATGTCGCTACCACTGTCTTGTTTATATCTGGAGAGGACGAGAGAATGGGAGGGAATGAAGAGAGCAACCCTAGTAAATCAAGCGCTCAGGCCCCTGCATACATATGTAGTGGAGTGATTATCTTTTTCTCTCCACAACAAGCGTTTCAATTTGTGTACGTGGCATTAAAGAAAAGAAACTCTCTACTCCCTCCGTCTAGGTGAGTAAGTCATCTTAGGTTGTGCACCATGACCAAGGAGGAGGGGAAAACGAGACATATTAATGTTTATTTGCTAATTAATATCATTGCATGCAATGAACTAACCACTGCATGTCGTGTTTGTAGTCTCAACTCATTAAAAGCATGCACACCCCTCATCTTTTATTGGTTGATATGTCAAGAAACAAGAAACGAGGTAGAAGTTAATGCACCACGCCTAAGTGTTTTGGGATTATTTGGTTTTCATAAGATGACTTACACACCTAGACGGAGGGAGTATTCAAGGTGACTACTGTACGACTCCTACTTACTACTACTAGTAGTACTAGTATTGTTCACTTGTGCTCCCCGCCCCTCCATTCATTGAACAACCCCACGGGTGAATAAACATACTGTAAGTATTTATATAGAACGAACAAGATCGGACTATTTTCGCGTAGTTAAAAGTTGAGGGCGGGGCTTTTCCCGGGCAGTACGCGCGGCAGTTTTCGGGTAGGTGGTTTGACAGAGAGGCGAGGAGGGTGAGCGAGTGGCGGATTCTCAATCACTAGCAAGATGCCCATGCGTTGCACGAAACATCAAGATGCATTTGTATGAGTAGTTTATCTTGTGGGAGAAAAGGATGAACGAGGGAAGGCCTTATTTGCAAATGTAGAGTGGGTGTGGGTATCTTTTTACAAAATTTCCATTTTTCCTTCCTATCCGTCACATATAAATCGGGCGGCTTATATTGCAGGATGGCAGGCACACCATCATCACCAACTCTGTTTTTATAAGAGTACAGATACTACTGGAAAGGTTGGGTTGTGCGATTTGACGGCGCCGTTACTGCTGGAAAGACTTGTGATATGACCACTCACTATAGTCAGGAATTATTGGCGCTCCGACCAGGGTGATGCCCCCCTTCCATTATGCGCTCTAATCTGGTGCATGACACATCGACTCGGATGCTGGCTCTCCCACATGTCGAAGTAGTAAGAAGGAGCAAAGAATGATGCAGTATATACTAGTACTACTACTACTCAGGTCGGAGGAGTGCAAACCACGGCAGCCCAGTGAACCAGCAGTGCGAACCACGGCAGCCCAGTGAACCAGCAGTAGAAAAAATGTGGTGATATGGCCATAAAAAACAATGTGCTACGGTCCACACTGTAGCATGTACAGTAACACTCAACTTTGTTTGGATCCCTGAGTTAGAGCTAGTTTGGGTTGAAATAGCCTCAAATTATCGAAACACGAGGGGTTAGTTCGAGACAGTTTGCTCTAACCCAGCTAAAAAACTAGCCCAGTGGAGAGGTTCTAATTGGGTTACTTTTCCTCGAGCACACTAAAAGAGAACTAAAAAAATCTCCCCTGCCCACACCAGATTGCTCCCCCCTCTCGCACGACTCCTCTCTGTAACCCATAGGGCCACCAGCCCAAGCGCCGCTTGCCCTCTCTCTCCTCCGGCCGCCCTCTTCTTCCGGCCTCCTCCACCCTACTCCGGCCGCCCTCTCCCTCCAACCTTCAAAGGTCGCCCAGCTCCCCCTTCACCGATCATTTTTCTCCCTCTGTTGTGCGCGGCGGCGGCACATCTACCAGGGTGTCAAAGCCCTAGCTTAGACCTTGTCTGTCTTTGCATAAGCATCCATGCATCATGCTTAAATTTTATGAAACTTGAAATGGGGATTGACTAAACCCTAGCATCAAAGGAATTCACTAGGTTCAACTAAAATATTTTCAGTGAACCCAAATGGCTTTCAAAAATGTTCATCATTTCTGGAAAATGCTAGAACCATAACCAGAGGTGTTGCATATTTTTCCATGGCATATTTGGTCACTGAATTAAATCATATAGTATTTGCAATTGGGCATTTAAATACTATATATTATTTTAAGTGCTCAATTAATTCTGAACTTAAGTGTGGGCTGCTAGGAATAATCCTAACAGAGCCCACAACTATTTTCAGGAATTTTGGAAACGTTTTGGTATTTTTAATAAAGCCACAATGATTGCAGAGAAATAGAAAAAAAAATAAAAGAGAGAGAGAAGCACTTATCTGGCCTACTTACATGCCGCGTAGTAGGCAGCCCACCTGGCCAGCCCTCTCTGGCAACCCAGCCCACCACCGTAGTGGCTGTCGTCTTCCTCCTCTGCTAGGAGGAGAAGCAGTTGCGTGCGGCGCGCACAGCCACCCGTGGCCACCTCCTGCCTCCCTGTTGGCCTCCCTGGCGCCCTGGAGTCGTCCCTGAGCGCCACGTAGCCCCCTGAACCCCCCCTCTCTCTCTGGACCCCCTCCTCCCCCTCTGCTCTCTCTCTCCCCCGCGATCGACCACGAGCACCCGAGAGCGCTGACGAGCATCGTCGCAGCCACAGCCACTCCCCCGCTTCCTCTCCGTCCCAAGCGTCTCCGCCTCGCCGTCTTCGTCCTCTCCACCGAGTCACGCAGTGCCAGAAGCTCTGCTGCACCGCCACCACCGCCGTTTCCCTCGTCGGCCACCGAAGATCGTCATCATCAATTCGCCGCCCCGAGCGCCTCCCCGAGCCCACGGAGCTGCTCTTCGACCTCCCTGTGAGCTCCTGTTGCTTCCCCCTCGCTCTCCCCCTCCGTTCCCGTCCCCTAGCCCTGTTTTCCGATCGAGCCCGAGAGCTCACCGCCGCCGGCCATGGCACCGCCGTTGCTAGAGCGCATCCACGACGCATTAGAGCCCACCCCCGTGCTCAGCAAGTCCGCAGGACTCCGTAGCAACCCGCATCTCGTCCTCCCATGCACCAAAACACCGTGTCCGAGCATGCCCGTACTCCGGCCGCCGCGAAAGTGCTCGCCGCCGTCGACTCCGGCCATCCCAGGCCCGGCTACTGCCACCAGCCGACGCGCTGCAATGCCAGCTACCTGTAGAGACCAACCGCGGTTCAATCCGCGGCGTGTACGCGAAACCCGAGCAACTCCGGTGAGTTGCCGCCACGGTTCTGGTCGCCGTCGGCTGAACTCCGGTGACGCCGACGTGGCGCACTTACTTAGCCACTAATGACCCTGCTAATTACACCCTGGCTCACTTGCATATGGGCCCCACGCCCTTAGATAACCACTGTTTATTTCCCGTTTAGATCTAACTAACCCTAGAGGGCCCACGCGCCAGCTTTGACCAAGCTGATATGGCTATTGACTGGGCCCACATGTCAACGACACTAATCAGCCCCAGTCACTGACTAGTGGATCCAACCGGTCAGGTTTGACCTGAACCCGCCCTGTTGACCTGCTGACATCAGGGTGACGTCATGCTGACGCAGTAAATCCTTTTCTTGAATTAGTTAATTCTATTTAATAAGAAAATCCAAAAAAGGGCTTAAACTTCTAAAAATCATATAAATTCAACCGTAACTCCAAATGAAATAAGTTATATATGAAAAATGATCAGAAAAATCCAATCTATCCATATGCACTGGTTTCATGCATGTTTAAGTAACATAAACCTGCTGTTTATATCAAAACATCATAATGCACTTTATTAAGTCATAGTTTCAATTTGAACTTGAACCTTGGGATCAAACTAACTCAAACCCATCAGATTATAGTTGCATTAGCCAACACACTCTTTTTGCCATGTCATGATCATGCATCATATTGTGCATTGCATTGATTGTGTTTCCTTCTGTGTTGCCGGTATTTGTCCCCTCTCGATAGACGTGATACCGACGATGTGATCAATGACACCGATGAAGAAATATACTATCTTCAGAAGTGCCAGGCAAGCAAAACCCCCTTGTTCATTCTGATACAATCCTAATCTCTCGCTCTTGCTCTCTTTTACTGCATTAGGACAACAATGATCCATCTCTTACTTGCTGCGGTAGCTGAACCCCTTTATCCTCTGCATAACCTATCATTGCCACAGTAAATAGATGAAACCCACTAGCATGAGTAGGAGTTGTTTGAGCCCTGTTGTGCCTACTCATTCATGCTTTTTGTCATGCCTGCTACTGCTTAGAGTTGAGTTAGGTCTGATTCATCGGGGATGAATCAGAGGTGTGTGAACATGTCCTACTGTGTATGAGCTAAGTGTGTGAACATGATTTGGTAAAGGTAGCGGTGAGAGGCCATGTAGGAGTACATGGTGGGTTGTCTCATTGAAGCCGTCCTCAGGAACTGAGTTCTGTGTTTGTGATCCATGAAACAACTACTACCACGCATTGGGCCCGAAACCAATGGACCCTCTCGGATTCTTAATCACTCTTGTCCTTTGTCCAGGAGTTGCAAGTAGTTTCTAGTGTTTGTAGTATGCTGGAGGCCGTGGGCAGTGCTGACCTGAGGGGTTGGCTGTGATGCGGTAGGCACGTGGACGGGTATGTCGGGCGCCCGTTTGGTGTCGCGGAACCCTGTACACATCGTTTGGGGCCGTATGTGAAAACCTCGGCCGGACTCCCTACGGATGGAACCTGAATAGGTGATAAACCTGGACTAGAGACTTGAGTGTTTAGGTAGGTCTTGGCTGACACCCTCGTTGGGCTTCCGCTTGAAGGTTGCCGAGTACATGTCGTGTAAACGGCGGTAAGTGGTGAGAGCGTGTGTGAAGAAGTACACCCCTGGAGGGTTAACATCATCTATTCAAATAGCCGTGTAAGAGGTAAAGGACTTCTGGGTTGCCTGTACAGTTCATAGACAAGTGAAAGTGGATACTTCAAAATGCGCAAGATAAGCGTGAGTGCTGTGGATGGTGTCATGGAATTGTCACGTCAGATGTCCTAATGTAAGGACTTAGTCGCGAGGCCAACGCATCTATGTGGTAGCTTGAGAGGGGTTGAGCGGAATCGAGAGACGCAACACAGGACAGGGATTTAGACAGCTTCGGTCCCCGGGAAACATCATCCGGTAAAAACCCTACATGTTGTTTGAGGGTAGGTCTCATTATCATAACCAGGGAGTCACCGTAAACCGGCTCTCCTCTTTGTGTCTAGCCCTAAGATTGTTTCTTGCTTGCTTGTAGCTTGTCTCTTCCCTCCCTTTGGGGAGCCCTGCCCCTCCTTATATAAGTTGAAGGGGCGGGTTACATCTGGAGTCCTACTAGGATTAGGACAAACCTATCTCTAATACAAACCGGATACAAGTCCAAGTCTTAACTCCTTGTAAGACAAATATTCCTTATGCCTTTCCATATAAACCGGCCCACCGTAGTCGAACCGGCCTTCATGAACTGCCAGTCGGGCCACCGGGTCTTATCGCTCCTCTGACCCGCCTGCCGGATTACCAATGAACCATAAACCGCCGTGTCGCCAGTGAACCGCCAAGTGTCAGCGGGTTCTTCAGGTAAACCGCCAAGTCCGGCCGGGTTATACTTCCGGCCGGTTTACGCCGCGGGGTATATCCGACAGATGGCGTTATCGTAGGGAGACGGTAGCGGATCCATAGTGGTGTATTGGTTGGTGAATATGTGGACTCGTGTGCGCCACCTCAAAAGAGTTACTTGCAGTCATAGTTCAGGATAGCCATCGAGTCAAAGCTGGCTTGCTGCAGTTAAACCCCACCATCCCCTTTGTTGATAATGATGCATATGTAGATAGTTCTGGTGTAAGTCTTGCTGGGTACATTTGTACTCACATTTGCCGAGAGACTTCAGACTCACTAGTAGTTCCGCTTGGACTTCGATGTTTAGCTTGTTACCTCAGCTACGATCTTGTGCCCCGGCAGGATCTGGTAGATCTACTAGGAAAATGGCTATAGATGGGATTGACACTAATGGCGCACCAGAAAGATGGTGCGCCATTAGTATATACTAATGGCGCACCACAATCTGATGCGCCATTAGAGTTTAAACAACTAATGGCGCACCATGCTAAGGGTGCGCCATTAGTATCAAATTTTTTTTAACTAGTGCGCCTGTCCAAACATACTAATGGCGCATCCCGGCAAAGTGCGCCATTAGTAGTTGTAACTACTAATGGCGCACTAGGCAGCAGGTGCGCCATTAGTATAGAATTTTTTTTTTGAACTAGTGCGCCTATCCAAACATACTAATGGCGCATCCTGCCCAAGTGCGCCATTAGTAGTTGTAACTACTAATGGCGCACCAGGCAGTGGGTGCGCCATTAGTATAGGATTTTTTTTTGAACTAGTGCGCCTATCCAAACATACTAATGGCGCATCCTGCCCAAGTGCGCCATTAGTAGTTGTAAGTACTAATGGCGCACCATGCAAGAGGCGCGCCATTAGTAAGTGGGCAGCAACAAGATATTTGGGACAGCCTCTCCTACCCACACACTCACTTTCTCCCCACTTCATTCTCTCCACCTCCTCCTTGTCTCGGGTGCCTCCTCTTTTTCACCTCATTTCCACCATAGATTCATTCAAATTAAGTGGTTAAATTACCTTGTTTTAATAGGTAAGTAAGGGGGGAAGCTATATTTAGGTTGTTCTCCTTACAACAATGTGCACATGCACTTTTTACGGCCTAGCTAGATCTATGTATGTTCGTGGTGTTGCATATGTTTGTGGTGTTGCATATGTGTTTGTGTTTGGAGGTGTACCGGTATTTGATATGCGATAGTTGCCAATATTTTGCCGGAATGTTGATTCATTTCCGTTTCGGCAAGAATTTTGGCATTAAGCATTCTTTTTGGTCCTATTTTTAGGGAAGGTCATGCCAAATTTTTGTTTGGTTCTAAAATATCGTTTTGCTCTACCCCGCAGGCGACCATGGTCCGCACGATGACCGAAGGCATCGTGAATAGGTTTTTGAGGTCCGCGAAGGCCGAGATGCTTCAAAAGAACGAGACGGAGATAAGATGTCCGTGTCGAAGATGCCAGCTGAAGAGCCTTATTGCGGACCCGGATTCCGGGCAGGTGCGGGACCACCTGCTGTTGCGTGGTTTCATGGATGCCTATCGGTGGCAAGGTGATGAAGATGACTACGAAGTCGTCCATGCGGGTCGGGCAAGAAATGAGGAAGGGCAGCAAGACAACCACCGCGGCTCGGGCGGGCGAGAAGACGAAGAATCCCCAGGAGATGATCACGACTGTGATGCTGTACACAGTCATCATGTAGAAGATGCAGGACATGATGATGAGGAAGATGCCGGAGCAGGCGACGGGCATGATCATGAAGATGATGATGCCGGCGGAGCAGACGACGCTGGACCATCGATGGGCTGGGTGCAGGACCCTCATATTCAAGAGCTGCTTCTCAAGCAGACGGATAACGCAAGAGCTGCCGCCCGAGAGAAAGCCAAGATGGATCAACTTGAGTTAGACGCGGTTACTCCATTGTATGAAGGATGCAGGCCCGAGGATACCCGCCTGAAAGTAACGCTCATGGCCCTGGAGATGAAGGTAAAACACAAAATGACCGACGCATGCTTCGACGAGAACATGTCATTCTGGCACGAACGTCTTCCCAAGGGGAACAAGTGCCCGACCAGTTTGGAGGAGGCGAAGAAAATCGTGTGTCCTCTGGATTTACCGCACGTGAAATACCATGTGTGCATGAACAATTGCATCATTTATCGGGACGAGCACGCGGAGTCTACAATATGTCTGGTGTGCGGTGTCACTCGATACAAGAAGAGGAAGAAAGCTCCTCGAAAAGTGGTGTGGCACTTTCCGATCACTCCTCGTCTGCAGCGGTATTTCGCGGATCCTAAGGTAGCAAAGCTCCTACGTTGGCACGCGGATAGGGAGGAGAAGAAGCGAGAAGATGACGCAAATGATCCGGAGATAGATAAAAAAGACAAGATGCTGAGTCACCCTAAGGATGCGAGCCAGTGGCAAGCATTGAACTTCGAATACCCAGAATTTGGGAACGATCCAAGGAACATCATGCTGGGCGCGAGCACCGATGGAGTCAATCCGTTTGGCAGCCAGAGAAGCACACATAGCACCTGGCCTATGTTTGTGTGGATGTACAACCTTCCCCCCTGGTTGTGCATGAAGAGGAAGTACATTCACATGAGTATGCTAATTGAAGGGCCGAAACAACCAGGGAACGACATCAATCTGTATCTGGGGCTGCTGAAAGAGGAGCTTGACACCCTGTGGAAAACGCCAGCCAATATGTGGGACGCCGTAGAGAAAGAATATTTCCCTATGAGAGCCGCACTGCTCACGACGGTGCACGACTATCTCGGTTACGGATATCTTGCGGGGCAGGTAGTCCACGGATTTTCTGGATGCGTAAGGTGCATGGATGACACAACGTATCGCCAGCTAGATAGAGATCCCGGGTCTTCGAAAACCGTGTTCATGGGACATCGAAGGTGGCTTCGCGACGATGACCCGTGGAGGAAACGCAAGGATCTGTTCGATGGTGAAACCGAACCCCGAAAACGCCCGTGTACGAGGAGCGGCGAGGAAATAGACAAGCTGTTGAAAAATTGGAAAGACTGCCCACTGCCGGGAAAGAAGCAAAAGGCGCCAGAGCCGGGAAAGAAGCGAAAGGCGCCAGAGCCGCTGCTGAAGGTATGGAAAACGAGGTCTGTTTTCTGGGACTTGCCGTACTGGAAGATCCACCGTGTGCCTCACAGCCTTGATGTCATGCATATCATGAAGAACGTGTGCGAGAATCTGCTTGGTACCCTGCTCAACATGCCAGAGAGGACCAAAGATGGGCCGAAAGCAAGGGCAGACTTGAAATCAATGGGCATCAGGCAGGAGCTTCACGCTATATATGATGATGATGATGATGATGATGATGATGATGATGATGATGATGATGATGATGATGATGAGGCGAAGCAGGACACAGAAAGTCGTCGCAAAGGCAAAAAGGCCAAGAAGACCGGAAATGACTACCCTCCCGCGTGCTTCACTCTAAGTCAGGAGGAGATCGAGCAGTTTTTCACCTGCCTCCTAGGAGTAAAACTTCCTTACGGTTACGCGGGGAAGATAAGTAGATACCTAGACCCAGCGAAGCAGAAGTTCAGCGGGATGAAGTCTCACGACTGTCACGTGCTGATGACGCAGATACTTCCAGTTGCAATCCGTGGGATCATGGACGCGCACGTCCGTGAAACGCTATTTGGCCTATGCAACTTCTTCGACGTCATCTCTCGGAAGTCGATTGGCGTGAGGCAACTCAGAAGGCTACAGGAAGAGATCGTGGTGATACTATGCGAGCTTGAGATGTACTTCCCGCCCGCATTCTTCGACGTTATGGTGCATCTGCTGGTCCATATAGTGGAGGATATCATCCAACTCGGGCCGACGTTCCTGCACAGCATGATACCGTTCGAAAGGATGAATGGTGTCATCAAAGGATACGTTCGCAACATGTCACGTCCAGAAGGAAGCATAGCCAGGGGCTTTCTGACCGAAGAGTGCATCTCCTACTGCACGAATTATCTAGGCATCGAGAACCCCGTTGGTCTGCCCGTCAACAGGCACCTCGGCAGGCTCGCTGGATGGGGTCACCGTGAGGGTCGCCGCGAAATGCATGTCGACTTCGAGGGTCGACTCGCCGACTTTGAAAGAGCAAACCTAGTCGCGCTACAACACATAGACGTGGTCGATCCTTGGTTGGTAGAGCACAAAACCTTTATTAAAAAGACATACAATGACCGAGGCCAACAGAGGACGGACGGAGATATACTCAAAGAGCACAACTCATGTTTCACGCGTTGGTTCAAGCATAAGCTTCTGTCGTACCCTTTACATGAGGATTCTTCCGCGGAAGAACAACTCATATTCGCCTTGTCACAGGGCGCCGAGCACAACCTGATGACCTATGAGGCGTACGCTATCAACGGCTACACATTCTACACCGAGGCCAAGGACATGAAGAGCGATGGTTATCAGAACTCCGGGGTAACGATGGAATCCTACACCGGTAACGACAAGGACAGATACTACGGAAGGATCGAGGAGATCTGGGAGCTGAGCTACGCTGGAGAGAAGGTCCCGATGTTCCGTGTCAGATGGGCCAAGAACGTCATAAAAGAAGACCGGTATTTCACCACCATGGTTATACCCGAAGCCAAATCCAAGACCGCGGGCGCAAACGTCACCGCGAAAAATGAGCCATGGGTACTGGCTTCCCAAGTGGACCAATGCTTCTTCATTACCGACCCGCCAAAGCCCAGTCGTGTTGTCGTGAGGAGAGGCAAAAGGAAGATCATCGGAATGGATGGAGTAGCCAATGAGCAAGACTTCGACAAGTACGGCGACCCGAGGATCGAACATGACGACGATGATGAAGTAGCAGCATACACCACAAGAAGAAGCAGGACCACCCTACCTAAAGGACGTCCGTTCCATAGAAGAACTCCATTTGCGAAAAAGAAGGGCAAAAAGATTGTGAACAGATAGCTAGCTAAGATCGATTGTATTTAAATCGTAGCCTTCATTTCTCGATTGTATTTCATGGGTACTTTTTGAACTATCATGAATATTTTTAAATTTCATGGACACTCGATCTCGATCCCCCTCCATCTCGATCGCTATCCCACCATGCCAGATCCGGCCCCCCTCGCCGCCGAGCACCCCCCAGTCCACCGGCCGCCGCCGCCGACCCCCCGCACCCTCGATTCCCCTACCCAACCGCCGCCGCCGACCCCCCGCACCCCGCGCACCGTCTTATAAAAAAAATTAGTATCAAACAGCTTTTTAAATGCTAAAAAAAAATTTGTGGAGCCCACCTCGATCCCCCTCCATCTCGACCGCTATCCCACCTCGCCAGATCCGGTCCCCCTCGGCGCCGAGCACCCCCCAAGTCCACCGGCCGCCGCCGCCGACCCACCGCACCCTCGATTCCCCTACCCAACCGCCGCCGCCGACCCCCCGCACCCCGCGCACCGTCTTATAAAAAAAATTAGTATCAAACAGCTTTTTAAATGCTACTGTCTTATAAAAAAATATTACTGTTATTATTTAAACAAGTTTGAACATATTTAAACATAAATAAGTATCAAACAGCTTTTTAAATGATAAAAAAAAATTTGTGGAGCCTGGGATTCGAACCCAGGACCTCCTGGTGTGAGAACTGGCTACTAACCAGTTGAGCTAGTAGAGGGGACTTGGTGTGGATCAGGTCAGGTGGGAGATAACCTGTTGGCTCGAGCAGAAAAAAAAGTACTAATGGCGCACCAGGGTGAGGTGCGCCATTAGTGTGGATATACTTATGGCGCACCGGGGGGTGGTGCGCCATTAGTATTGTGCCCCCATCCATATTTTTCCTCCCCGGCCCTCGATCCCCTTCTCGCCCTCGCCCTCGATCCCCTTCCCCTCTCCTCTCCTCTCCCGACGCCGCTGCCCCGCCGCCTCGACGCCGCCCCGACGCCGCGACGCCGCCCCGACGCCGTGAGACGCCGCGACGCCGCCCTCTCCTCTCCCGACGCCGCCGCCCCGCCGCTTTCCCCACGGAGAAGGAGGAGGAAGAGGGGGCGCTCGCCGTTGACCTCGCCCGGCCGACTCCGGTGGCCAGGCCGACTCGCCATCGCCCCGCCGCCCTCGTCGCCGGTGGCCCGGACGCCGCCCCGTCCACACCACCGTCGCCGGAGCACCCACACCACCACCCGGACCTCGTCGCCCCCGTGAGCTCCCCCTCCTCCTCTCCCCCTATCCCCCTCGCATCCCCCGTGAGCCCCATCTCTATTTCTTCTTGTCACCAGCACCACCACCACCAGTTGCCATTTTGCCCCACCTCGGATCTATGTTGTTGGTTTTTCATGTTTGTTGGCAGTCAGACAAATGTCACTGTATAATTTGGTCAAATATAGCAACCTAGTTGAAATTAGTGGCCTATATATTGCTCTGAACCTTGGCTTGTCACCACAGGTTGGTGCATTTTGTGTTGTTCTATTTTCGAAAAGATGGAACCTAGAGGGGCAAGAGTTCGTCCAATGTAACTGCTAATGATCATGTTCTGTGATAAGTTTCATTGTCATGAGTATGTAGGGATCTCTTTTCTTCAAACAAAAAAGGGAAGAATAGTGTACAAGAATGAGAAATAATGAGAACAAGAGGAAGAGCCCCCATTAGATAGATGGAAACTTAATGAATATAGCTGCTGTATTTGGAGATAAACGCAACTCTAATTCAGTATCTAATTATCTACAAAGTAAAACTCATAATTACCATATATGCACAATTGGTTCCAGCGATGTATGCCAGTTGCCATTTTGGATTCTGCATCAATCATTTTTATTCATATGATTCATTTGTATTAGGTTTTGGCAGATATTGTTAACTTGACTTCATGGCTGCGCTCTATCCTGTGTTGCGCCTGTGCTCGTTGCTACTGATGCACTTCATGGCTGCTACTGTGTACAGTAGGAAGTGGAGTTAAGAACAATATTGGTCAGCTGTCCTAGTAAGTAAGATAAATTTTGCAGACTGGATCTGCCAAACACTCCATCCTTAATTCAGATCAGCAACAACCCCAGCCAAAGAAAACCTTATTGTGTTTTCTTAGGATTTCAGACGAATCTTGATGCATAATAGCTACCTAACGGATCAAATAGTAAAACACACCGAACCTGGTTAGGAAGCTCTCTGCAGGCAAACTATTAGTGCATGAACTTAGAACTACACATATGCTAGTGGAATTAAGAACACTGTCGATTAGCTGTCTAGTACAATCTTTTGCTTATTTGCCTCGGATGAAAAAGAACGCATTTACTGATGCAGATCGGCAAACCAACATCTGTGAGAGAATAAGCAATTTTCTCTTTTATTTTTACCTTGATAAGAGTTGTAGCTTCAGTGCATGTGCAAGCATGTGCTGGTTTCGTCTGTGGCTCTTGGTTGGCTCAGTCATTAGTTGCTCTTTTGTTTATGGCTGTTGGTATGTACACTAGGTAATGGAATTAAGAACATTGTTGATCCAGTAAGTAGGACAAAGTTTGCAGACTGGATCTGCCAAACACTGCATCTTTAATTCAGGTCGACAACAACCCCAGTCAAAGAAAAACCGTCCCTAACAACCTTGTGTTTTCTTAGGACTAAAAACGAATCTTGATGCACAATAGCTACGCTAACTACGGATCGCCTATAAGAATAACTGCAAACTGGATAGACATGTTATAATAATTCAGCTGAGCATATAGGAGCATGTAAGTTAACTTTGTTTCAGCTTCACACAAGTTACAATTCGCTAAAAAAAGCCAGCTAGAATAGCCAAATAACAATTTGGTCCCAAACACAGCAAGGTCCTATTTTACTTTCAACATGACCTGACAACATGACCTGACAATAGTTCAGTTTACAGCTGAGGACAAAGATTTTGTGCAGGACAAGGCTATTTGTTATCGATCAAATAAATGATTTAGAAACCATCAATAAGTAGGACTAGTGATTTATTATGAAGTTGCTTGGGTTTATTATGAAGTACTTTGATCATGTCTCTTTATTTGTACTGCTGCTAATATACTTTATATGATGATGAAGTGCTACTGAGTTGTGTGCAAATTTCGTTAAATCAGTGATGTGTATGTGTGCTGTCAGTTATGTGTATGTGCTTATTTTAATCCAGTGAAATATGGCACTGAACTGTAGCTAGCTAAACGGTAGTTTTGCTTAAATTGGTGAAATTTGGCACTGAAATGTAGCTAGCAATGCAAATATCTCAATGAATTCAGCTCTATTTTCTGTGTGAAACTGTTGTTGTTAAATGAAGCCACATTCCAGTCCACATGCCAATGTATTTTCCATGTTGTGATGGAGGCCTTTTTTTCCTTGTCCACCCGAGAGGCCCTTGAGTTTGCTGGAATGTCGATTAACTTCCGTTCCAGCAAATTCGGGTACTCCATATGTCCTATTTTCAGCAAAGGTCATGATGAAATTTTCCATGAATTTTAGCATGACTTTGCTAAAAAGAGGACATATGGGGTACTTGTGACTAATGCATGGGCCGGGGTATCTTAGTAGTTAATTAAGTAGGATCAAGTGCCCCGGCGTACTTGTGACTAATGCATGGCTTTTAGGGTGCCTCGGTGTCGATAAAAACCGAAATGATGAAAAGTTAGGCTTTTAGGGTGCCTTGGCGTCGAAAAACCCTCAATGATAAAAGCTTAGATTTTAGGATGCCTCGGTGTCGACAAACCCTAAATGATGAGACCATGATCTTGTTCCTTGACAATAACCAACTTTTTGACCAAACTTTGTTTCTATTTAGAGAGAAACATGGCCCACAAGGATGAGGCCGGGGGTTCGGGCGGCAAGGCATTCTGGGAGCTGTCCCAGGAGATGGAGGAACAACCTCACTTGTATGAGGCCGCCGCCTTCCCCACCGATCCTGAGACCACGTATGGTGCCGCCGAGGATGACCACACTGATGCCACCACTGATGGTGCCGCCGAGGATGCCACCACTGATGATGGCGGCGCACGCACAGATAGCAGCCAGCCGAAGAGGCAATGGAAGGACCGGCGCCCGATCGTGCTCCGCACCCTCAAGGAGGAAGTTACTGAAGTGGACTCCAACGAGAATCCAACGGCGCCCGAACGTATAGTCAAGGGGTACTCGCTTCAGCTCGGGTGCATTGTCCGGAGCACCGTCTCAATCAACACCGAGAACCTGAGGCATCCTGACCGGGGGAATTTGCGCCACCTCCTCTTCACGAAGCTGCACGAACGATACAAGTTCCCCGCTGAATTCGAAAACACAAGCCTCAAAGGGAATAAAGTGAACAATGTTGCCCTCCCGAAGATGAGCAAGGCCCTGTCTACTTGGAAAAGCAATGTGAAGAGAATGATCGAGAAAGGTGAGAGTTATGAGAAGATCAAGGAGAAAAATCCTTCGATCACCGAAGATGACTACAACGACTTCAAGATCAATTGCTCGAGCACCGCAAGCTCCCAATCAAGTGAGTGGGGGAAACAAATGCGGGAGCTGAACATAGGGGAACACACACTCGGTCCCGACGGTTACAGAGTGGCGGAGCCTATATGGGACAAGGAGGAGGCGGACCGTGCCGAGCAAGGCCTACCGCCCCTCTTCGATAAATATGGTGACAAGCAGACCAGGAACTTTGTCAGGGCCCGGTACAAGAAGGACCCGAAAACAAAGGAGCTTACCACGGATCCGAAGACCAGGCAGCTTGAGCTTGTTCTGGTAAGGAATACACCCCCGCGTAATTAGCTCCATATGGTTGCATTCTAATTAATGAAGCCGAATTTCTAAATGGTTCACATTCCTTCCGCAGGCGACTGAAAGCAGTAGCGCGGGGTCGACTCAGAGCAACCCTTGGGACACCACTCTAAATAGGGGGTTGAATATAATGAAGAACAAGGATAAGCTCAGTAAGCCGACGTCAGCTGGTCGTGTGGCCGGCAAAGGCTTGTCGACAAAATGGGGGTCATACTATACCGCTGGTGTGCGGAAGGAGAAAAAGACCAGCTCGGAAAGCCAGGCGCGAGAGGTTCAAGAACTCAAGGCACAGGTGGCGCGGATTCCGGAGATTGTCCAAGAGCAAGTGGAACAACGACTCGGAGCGACGATCACCGCCCTTGTGCCTACCTTGATCTCGGGGTTGAGTGCGTGGATTGCGGGCGGCCAACAGGGGCCGCCCCCGATTCCTAGCTTCACCGCCAACAACTCGCATAATGCGATGGCGGGGCCATTGGTGCCTCCGGCGGAGGCGGCATTGGTGTCTCCGACGCCGGCACGGGAGCATAATGCACCCGGGTGTACGCCGGCCGGCACCTCTTCAGCAAGCGGCCGCTCCGTCAACTGCACGCCCGCCGTTGGCGGTGCCTCGACATTAGCCGAGCTCGACGCCATCATCACGGTAACTAATTAAGCCTCTCTCGGCCGAGGACTTCATCTCCTTGCCTTTGACTGGGCATCCCTGACGCCCTACATGTTTTCGCAGGGCGCCGCCGACGTTCCGTGCACTCTCCTCCACTTCGTGAACAACGAGTTGGTCGATGTCGCCAAGGGCAAAATCATTCAACCGGGCAACCCCTTGTTCCACGGTACCCAGATGCCACCCAACTTGTTTAGGGTTCAACATGTTCGGGTGCTGCCAGGCTGCGACGACTTGTTACCTCCGATTCGACCCGTCGGGGCCGACGATGCTGACGTGATGACCCTCAGCGCCTGCCTGAGCTGGCCCCTGCTTTGGCCGAAGAGCCAGATTCGTTTGGGGGCGGGGGACACCACCCCAAAGACAACACCGCCAGTCGTGCCGGCGCCAAGTCGGCCCCATGGCAAGACCGCCGTAACGGTGCCGGACATCCCTATGCCACTGGATCCAAACATGCATATGGCACAGGATCAGAACGACGATGACGACGACGATGATACATTTGGCAACGTCGATCAGTACTTTGCCGAGCATGGGTACGATGGCGACATCATGGGGCCTCCTTCTCAAGAACCAAACCCAACAAAAGACGTGTGCGATCTAGCTCGTACCGCGGAGAAGCCAAGTTGCAACAGGCGCCGTCTGGCGTTCACCTCTCAGGAGATGCCTCCAGCTGCCGACTTCACCGAGCCTCAGATAGGCGAGGTGCGAAATATTATCAGCCCCAAGACACTCAAGAAGGCGGTCTGTGAGCAGAACTCGGTCCCATTACAGGAGAAGAAGAAGGCACGCAAAAGAAAGACTAAGAAGGGTGCGAGCCAGCCGGCACCGAGTACGATCCGTGCTCAGGACGGGCCACCTTCACCGCAGGATATCTCGAGGAGGGTGCATGTGGCGGGTAGGGTGATGCTACCACCAAATATGCTCAATGCTGCAACCGGTGCTATGCGGAGTCTGCACGACAGTGTTCTTTCTTTGGAGAAGCGGCGTCTCAGAGAGAAGGATGTGGCATACCCGGTTTTCGTGGCCAAGGTGCCAGAGGGCAAGGGCTTTGTGGATGGCGACATCGGGGGTACGATCGTCCTGCGGTTTGATGACATCTTTGCTATGTTTAACCTTCATCCGCTGCACTACACCTTCGTTCGGCTATTTTCACTGAGTATGGAGATGCGGATCATTCGCGACAAGACCCCGGACATCGTGATAGTCGACCCCTTCTACATGCGTGCCAAGATCTTGGGCAGCGCTGGGGACCGGCAAGTTGCGAGTTCTTACCTCGAAGGCGTCATTCTGGCAAACCAAGATAAGGATAACTTCCTCGTGCCTTACTTTCCCGAGTAAGTCCTCCCCTCAACCGGCCCGTAACATATGAATTCTTACTTTTCGATCGTTTTTCTTTTAACATTCCGTGTTTTCTGCAGTGACACACGTTGCACGCTCATCCTCCTAAGCCCCAAATATTCCATGGCCACGTATTTCGACCCGGACCGTCAGTCGAACGTAGACTACACAAATGTCAAGAAGGTTCTTGATGATGTTCTCCCCGGCTACGCCCAATCTGGAGGCACCTTCACCAGGCCTATTCGTAAGTACGGCAAGCACGTGTTCTCCCACAATACGACGTTCTGCTGCGTCAAGCAGCCGCCTGGCGGTCAGAAGGGTGCCTACTACGCCATCCATCACATGCGGGCGATCGTACAGGACCATCATCAACTTCTGCTACCGAGTAAACTCCAAGATTGGGCCGCGAGCGTGTCGGCAATCCAGGACGCGGACCTCCAACAAGAATTCTTTCGCATCCAGTCGGAGTTTGCGGAAATCATCCATCAAGATGTCCTTCGTACCTCGGGGCAGTTCTACCTCAGAAATCAACCGTCCAACAGTGACATCGACACAATGCTAAAAAGGCAGGATGACAACGCCCGTTCTTTCATGACTCCCACTATAGACGGCGGCTTCATCCACGCTCCGGTCCCTTGAGTCGAGTTGTCTAGTTCTGAAACATCGATGGGCTCATGTTGTAATTAAACTTTAATGAACTTGTAGTATGTCTCTTTGGTTTTGAGAGTCGTTCAACTTAGATGTAATCGATGCTATTAATGTCTTGCTTTTCTCTTCCGATCGTTCTGTTGCATAATTATATATTGCTTATGTATTGTCTGTGAATTGGTACTAACGTTTCGTTTGGCTAGTGCATAGTGATGCCGACGTATGTCGTGTACAAGGGTAAGGTTCCCGGAGTCTACGATGACTGGGAGGAGTGTCGGAGACAGGTTCACCGATTCAGCGGTAACAGTTACAAAGGGTACACCACTAGGGCCGAGGCCGAATCTAGATACGCCCGCTATCTAGCGGGAGAGGGGAGGGAGCGTTGGAGGAACCGGATGAAGACGAGTTTCATCGTGATGACCGCAGCTCTCTTCTATGTGATGGTAGTTTAGATGATCGATATCGACTTGTAATGCGAAGACAAACTCGCTACTCGCGGTGTCGAGACTTGTAATATAATGTTCTATCTTTGTTCAGTCTTTTTAATTCAGAGACTAATATGATGAATTGTATTCGGAGACTAATATGATGAATTGTATTCAAAGACTAATCTTCTATTGTATTTGATGAACCTATTGTTGATGTGTGCTGTCTATATTTTGTCAAATTATACATTTTGTAACCTGTGCAAAAAACAGAAAATAAAAAAATAAAAAAAAACCTAATATTCATACTAATGGCGCATCACACGACAGTGCGCCATTAGTATGACAGTGCATACTAATGGCGCATCACCGGGTAGTGCGCCATTAGTATGCTGCGGTTACTAATGGCGCATCCAGAGGTGGTGCGCCATTAGTATGCCAAAGCACCTGGGTGTACATGCCAACTGGGAGGCATACTAATGGCGCACCCTCGCATATACTAATGGCGCACCAGGTGGTGCGCCATTAGTATACCAGATACTAATGGCGCACCAGCTGGTGCGCCATTAGTAAAAATTACTAATGGCGTGCTATCAGTGGCGCACCAGTGATGTGCCATTAATGGCCATATTAGGTGCGCCATTAGTAGTGGTATTTCTAGTAGTGTCAGGCTTCTCGGCCTTTTTCATTTATAGATGTCTGTACTCAGACATGATAAGCTTCCGCGTGTGTTTTGACTTGTATGCTCTGAAGGTTGGGTCATGAGACTCATGTTTGTAATATCTCGCCCTCGGAGCCTATTGAATAAATACTTGAGTTGTAGAGTCATGTTGTGATGCCATGTTGTATTTGCACATATCGAGCATATTGTGTGTATGTTATTGAAATGCTTGGTATGTGTGGGATCTGACTAGCTAGTTGTTTATCCTTGGTAGCCTCTCTTACCAGGAAATGTCTCCAAGTGCTTCCACTGAGCCTTGGTAGCTTGCTACTGCTCCGGAACACTTAGGATGGTTGTCATGTGTCCTTCTTCGTTCCTGTGTCTGTCCCTTCGAGGAAATGTGACGCGTTGTCTACCAGAGTCCTGTTAGCCGGCTACAGCACGGTTTACCGGAGTCCTTCTAGCCCAGTTGCTACAGCCCGGATTAACGCACTGAAGACCGACACGTTCATTGCTGGGTCATGTATGCATGTCCCTGTAAGTTAGTGCCACTATGGGCTCACGACTAGCCATGTCAGCCCGGGCTCCTTGTCATATGGATGCTAGCGACACTATCATATACGTGTGCCAAAAGGCGCAAACGGTCCCACGCAAGGTAAGGCGACACCCGTGGGAATACTGTGCGTGAGGCCGCAAAGTGATATGAGGTGTTACATGC
Organism: Triticum dicoccoides; assembly: GCF_002162155.2. NCBI lineage: Eukaryota > Viridiplantae > Streptophyta > Magnoliopsida > Poales > Poaceae > Triticum > Triticum dicoccoides. Next base: position 83,593,014 of record NC_041387.1, on the reverse strand, counting down.
TAGATTGGTGTGGCTTTGAGTCGGGGCCGTGACAGCTTTGGTATCAGAGCCTGACTGCCTGTAGGATTACCAAGCCAAACTGGTCGAATTTGAGTCTAGAAATTCTTTAGTTATATAAGGGAATTGATTGTGGGATGGAACGTAAGGCTCTTTTTACTCCTTATACCTTGTGCCTTTCTGATCTGAGTCATCTTATCTTTCCTACGGGTTTAAGGAACTAGGCTTTCTCTTCTGTCTATGAGGATCACGTGTTACTAATCCGTAGACTTATAAAATTGTTGGATTTAAGCCTCAGTCCAGTTCCTACTACTTTTGTATGTTAACTGTTGATCTCGAAACCTTGATATTGTGCTTCTGAGTGGTTATGCCACCATTTTTGTAGCATGTCTCAAATCTTTTTGTGCATTCACAGCCGTTATGCTGTCCGAGTCATTCCAGGTTTCTAAATAATCTGATGCAATTGCAAAATCCTTTTCCTATGTTTTCGATGACCTTTCTGGCCAGGTTAACCACACTAAACGGTGAGTTGAGGTACTCTATTGCCTCGATGTATATGTTGGAACTATTATTATGACCCTAGATGTCTAGAGTATCACCTAGTAATCTAGCCATGTTCTGTGTTCCAGTGTGATGATTCTGGCCATCATTCTCGAAAGCATCCCGTGGTGCCATTTAGTTGGTAGGTATTCCATTCCTGGGCTCATGAACCCGAGATTCACTCTACCTACTTCATGTTGTTAGTGTTTGCTAGTTCCTTTAGGTTATTAGTAACCTTTGCGATAGTCCTCGAGGTCCGTGGTATTCCCTTCCTACAAATACCATGAACAATTTTGGCGGAAGTTCCTCGCTGAAGTGAAAGATCACAACCAGAGTGCTCTTGACGAGTTCTCGATTCTATGCTGTTACTCTGCCAGTTCTACCTTTTCCGCATGGGTTATCTAGAATAAATATGTTGAACTCGTTCAACATGCTAATCCATGCATCCACAACTCAGAAAATCATATGTTCTTTGAGTTGTCCTTCTTTAGTTGTTTTCTGGCCTCGTCTATCAATTGATAGTCAGGAATAGTCATGCACCCATGTTCATCGATGCCTATTATTCTTGTGGTCCATCAAGCCATTCTATTCTGGAATGACTAGAAGAAACAAACTCCAGAACATTATCCATTTCCAGGATTGGGTCAAAGTAGCCGTACTCAGCAGATCAAATTGCTAATCCATCTTTTGTTCTGCTCTACCTTGCAGGATTACCATCTTTACATTAAGATTATCATGGGAATTGCACACCATTCTATGAACTCTTGATACAGTGATACTTCTCACCCTCATTATTCATTTCTAGGCTCCCGTGTTGTTGCAACCGGAACACCGACAAGTGAATCGTGATGTGTGAAATCAATACTCCTAGCAACCTTGTTGCTTGGTAGTTAATGGACAATAATTTCATTCTTAGAGTGTTGGTTCTTGAATCATCATTCTAAGATTGAGCGTGCTACCTAGTCCATTTTCCTGGTGCACTCTTTGATCGATGATTTAGGATTATTCCGAATCCTCGCTCTTTTGATCATATCATCTTGCCCTGAAAAGCAACACTGCTCTCGAGCTTAATAGCATATCGGTGGTTCGTGATTTTCCGAATATCTTCTCGGAAGTATCACCAGGTTGTCACCTGACCGCTATGTTGAGTTCGTGATCAAGTTGGTTTCTTGTAAACCAGCCATTCTCCAAGAATCTGTGTTGGTTACCCCCTGAGCTAGTTGGTTAAGCTAAACAATAACTTGGAGAGTTGGAAGACAAAAGCTTGCCAGCTTAGTTCATTTCAAGGGATATATTTGTGTGTGTTGAAGAGAGATGATATCTTCATCGATTGGTCCCTGTGATCAGTTGTTGGACCTATTGTCATATCAAAACTTTCGTTTGAGTATGGGCTATCATCAAATCAAATCAGAACCAATGATGTTCATAATGTTGTCTTACTCGTGGTTGATCCCTTGAGCATACACCATTGTATCTTTTGGGTCTGACCAATGCTATCACTTGTTCACATAATTGTGGAACTCCATTTTTATGGTAACATGGATGAATTGTTGCTGAGCCCATCGACAACATCCTTGTCCTCTCCATAATTTTGTTGAACATTAAGCTTCCGTTGGAAACTTTTATAAGCGTTATCTTCATGTCCCGTGCATGGAGCATATGCCCGGACGAAAGAAGTGATTTCCTCTGATTCATGTGCATTTGATGCAAGTTGCCGCCATGGATTCGAGAAATTCAATGTTGCTTCCTTTGGAATCATCCCAAATATGTCATGCACATGTGCGAAGTACTGTGTGGTTTGGAGACTTGCAACCTTCACTCTATATGTGTCCCTAGCACACCAAGCCACTGATTGATTTGTTCAAGGAGAAGAAGTTCCTTCTTAAGAATCATGACTTATGTTAGGACTTCGTTATCCTCGTTGGTGGTTCCCCTCCTGAACTCGGTAGTGTTTTGTTGTAAGACTACCATGTGTTCATGCTTGTCTGGGACAACGTGTTTCACATGTTTGTAGCAGAACCAGCTCATGTTTTGGAGCTTGCTATCGTAGTTCATTTCCCGAGAATCTCGCAACGTCATCTCGTCAATTTGTGTTGAAAACTTTCTTTTTTCTTTCTAGACTTGATGAGTCTGGAATATTCTGACACCAACCAGATCTGAATCTCGGGCAGATATGATGATTGGAACGTTTCCCAAGAACTACAATATTGGTCTCTCTGTAACCCGGTAAAGTGGATGTCGTGGCCAACACACCCAACTGGAAGACCTATTATTGTAGTATCTTGATTGAGGAAGTTAGCCACCTCCCCATGAGGATTTCATAGGATTTACCTCCATAGTTATTCCTTATGCATTCTTGTGCTCCTGAAGTCCGACCTTTTACTTGATGTTCTGGGAACCAAACCATTTTAATTAATGGGTTGCACTAGCACATCAAGGATAACATTAGAAGCAGAGTGCTAAATGTCTCTCGGTCGATCATCCAGATTTTGTTTACTTGGCTTCGCTAAGGTGAAATCTGAGAAAGTGTTATCTCCTTTGGCATCTGCATCGTCCATCACCATTCATCATGGTAGTATGTTGTGTTGCCAGGATCCTTGACACGGATATTGGTAAAACCTTGATGAATATGGAAATGCTCAAAGTTCTTGAGAGCACGCGCAAGTGCTAGGTTTTATCGTCAGCATTAATTGCATAGTGCTCTCAGTTTCCTCGGTTATGCTATAACCATTTGAAACAATGGATTCACTCTCTACCGATGGGGTTCCTCCCCAGTTACCATAATCATTCCCATCATTTGCATGGTGTTCCCAGTTTGCACCGCCATCGTGCCACCCTACTTTGGATTACCCTTCTCAGTAATTACTGATCAGGATCATTTTCAAAAGTGGTCCTACCATGGGTCTCATTAATTTTCGGTGATAAGAAAAATCATCCCTTGTGTTGTCTTCAACAAGGTAATCCACATCATCCATACTAGTCCGAGTATGCCATTCCTTCGAACTCCGCCAAATGATTGCTGTGATTTGCCTTAGGCTGATATAGAGAGTCTCAATGATCTCTATATCAAAGGTAATTCTTTTTGCCACTTAAGGTAATAATTCTACGAATCACCCTCCTCCAAGATGTCTCGTTATGGTATCATGGCAACCCAACTCCTCGCTACGTTGACAACCGTTCACCACCTTCTTAAGCATGAAATTGTTGTCTACCTAGTGAACCTTCGTCATCTGCTTCACTCCATTCCTCTGGATGTGTGCTTCGCGTCTCAGCTCATGAGATGTTTCTATGTCTCATTCCGTGAGTGGATCCAGAGTTGCACGATCTTCGAGAAGATCGATCCTTCTAGAGTTTCTTTTCCCTCATGTTGTCATGTTGGTAGGAGTTCCTGGATCAAGACATCGAGACAACGATGGTGATCGCATCAACGTTCATTTCAAGTGCACCCTGGATCGTGAAGATTGTGTTCGTTTGCGTTCCCCCTTCATCTTACCCTATGCTTGAATCTCGGGACGAGATTCTTGTTTAGTGGGGGTGAGTTGTCACAGCCCTAGCTTAGACCTTGTCTGTCTTTGCATAAGCATCCATGCATCATGTTTAAACTTTATGAAACTTGAAATGGGGATTGCCTGAACCCTAGCATCAAAGGGATTCACTAGGTTCAACTAAAATATTTTCAGTGAATCCAAATGGCTTTCAAAAATGTTCATCATTTCTGGAAAATACTAGAACCATAACCAGAGGTGTTGCACATTTTTCCATGACATATTTGGTCACTGAATTAAATCATATAGTATTTGCAATTGGGCATTTAAATGCTATATATTATTTTAAGTGCTCAATTAATTCTGAACTTAAGTGTGGGCTGCTAGGAATAATCCTAACAGAGCCCACAACTATTTTCAGGATTTTTGGAAACGTTTTGGTATTTTTAATAAAGCCACAAAGATTGAAGAGAAATAGAAAACAAAAAATAAAAGAGAGAGAGAGAAGCACTTATCTGGCCTACTTACCTGCGGCCTAGTAGGCAGCCCACCTGGCCAGCCCTCTCTGGCAACCCAGCCCACCACCGCAGCTCCTATCGTCTTCCTCCTCGGCGCGCACAGCCACCCGTGGCCACCTCATGCCTTCCTGTTGGCCTCGCTGGCGCCCTGGAGTCGTCCCTGAGCGCCACGCAGCCCCCTGAACCCCCCTCTCGCTTTGGACCCCCTCCTCCCCCTCTGCTCTCTCTCCCCCGCGATCGACCACGAGCAACCGAGAGCGCCGACGAGCACCGTCGTAGCCACAGCCACTCCCCTGCTCCCTCTTCGTCCCAAGCGTCTCCGCCTCGCCGTCTTCGTCCTCTCCACCGAGTCACGCGGCGCCAGAAGCTCTGCTGCACCGCCACCGCCGTCGTTTCCCTCGTCGGCCACCGAAGATCGTCGTCGTCGATTCGCTGCCCCGAGCGCCTCCCCGAGCCCTACGGAGCTGCTCTTCGACCTCCCTGTGAGCTCAAGTTGCTTCCCCCTCGCTCTCCCCCTCCGTTCCCGTCCCCTAGCCCCGTTTTCTGATCGAGCCCGAGACCTCACCGCCGCCGGCCATGGCGCCGCCGTAGCTAGAGCGCATCCACGACGCATTAGCGCCCACCCCCATGATCAGCGAGTCCGCAGGACTCCATAGCAACACGCAGCTCGTCCTCCCGTGCACCAAAACATCGTGTCCGAGCGTGCCCGTACTCCAACCGCCGCGAAAGTGCTCGCCGCCGTCGACTCCGGCCATCCCAGGCCCGGCTACTACCAACAGCCGACGTGCTGCAATGCCAGCTACCCGTAGAGACCAACCGCGGTTCAAACCACGGCCTGTACGCGAAACCCGAGCAACTCCGGCGAGTTGCCGCCACGGTTTTGGTCGCCGCCGGCTGAACTCGGGTGACGCCGACGTGGCGCACTTACTTAGCCACTAATGACCCTGCTAACTACACCGTGACTCACTTACATATGGGCCCCACGCCCTTAGCTAACTACTGTTTATTTCCTGTTTAGATCTAACTAACCCTAGAGGGCCCACGCGTCAGCTTTGACCAAGCTGACGTGGTTGTTGACGGGGCCCACATGTCAGCGACACTAATCAGCCCCAGTCACTGACTAGTGGATCAAACCGGTCAGGTTTGACCTGAACCCGCCCTGTTGACCTGCTGAGGTCAGGGTGACGTCATGCTGACGCAGTAAATCCTTTTCTGGAATTAGTTAATTCTATTTATTCAGAAAATCCAAAAAAGGGCTAAAACTTCTAAAAATCATATAAATTCAACCGTAACTCCAAATGAAATAAGTTATATATGAAAAATGATCAGAAAAATCCAATCTACCATCTGCACTGGTTTCATGCGTGTTTAAGCAACTTAAACCTGCTGTTTATATCAAAACATGATAATGCACTTTATTAAGTCATAGTTTCAATTTGAACTTGAACCTTGGGATCAAACTAACTCAAACCCATATGATTATAGTTGCATTAGCCAACACACTCATTTTTCCATGTCATGATCATGCATCATATTGTGCATTGCATTGATTGTGTTTCCTTCTGTGTTGCCGGTATTTGTCCCCTCTCAATAGACGTGATACCGACGATGTGATCAATGACACCGATGAAGAAATATACTATCTTCAGAAGTGCCAGGCAAGCAAAACCCCCTTGTTCATTCTGATACAATCATACTCTCTCGCTCCTGCTCTCTTTTACTGCATTAGGACAACAGCGATCCATCTCTTACTTGCTGCGGTAGCTGAACCCCTTTATCCTCTGCATGACCTGTCATTGCCACTGTAAATAGATGAAACCCACTAGCATGAGTAGGAGTTGTTTGAGCCCTATTGTGCCTACTCATTCATGCTTTTGTCATGCCTGTACTGCTTAGAATTGAGTTAGATCTGATTCATCGGGGATGAATCAGAGGTGTGTGAACATGTCCTACTGTGTGTGAGCTAACTGTGTGAACACGATTTGGTAAAGGTAGTGGTGAGAGGCCATGTAGGACTACATGGTGGGTTGTCTCATTGAAGCCATCCTCAGGAACTGAGTTTTGTGTTTGTGATCCATGAAACAGCTACTACCACGCATTGGGCCCGAAACAAATGGACCCTCTCGGCTTCTTAATCACCCTTGTCCTCTGTCCAGGAGTTGCAAGTAGTTTCTGGTGTTTGTAGTATGCTGGAGGCCGTGGGCAGCGCTGACCCGAGGGGTGGGCTGTGATGCGGTAGGCACGTGGCCGGGTATGCCGGGCGCCCGTTTGGTGTCGCGGAACCCTGTACACATCGTTCGGAGCCGTATGTGGAAACCTCGGTCGGACTCCCTGCGGTTGGAACCTGAATAGGTGATAAACCTGGACTAGAGACTTGAGTGTTTAGGTAGGTCGTGGCCGACACCCTCGTTGGGCTTTCGCTTGAAGGTTGTCGAGTACATGTCGTGTAAACGGCAGTAAGTGGTGAGAGCGTGTGTGAAGAAGTACACCCCTGCAGGGTTAACATCATCTATTCGAATAGCCGTGTCTGCGCTAAAGGACTTCTGGGTTGCCTGTACAGTTCATAGACAAGTGAAAGTGGATAATTTAAAATGCGCAAGATAAGCATGAGTGCTATGGATGGCGTTCTCATAGGGAGACGGGAGCGGATCCATAGTGGTGTATTGGTTGGTGAATATGTGGACTCGTGTGCGCCACCTCAAAAGAGTTACTTGCAGTCGTAGTTCAGGATAGCCACCGAGTCAAAGCTAGCTTGCTGCAGTTAAACCCCACCATCCCCTTTGTTGATAATCATGCATATGTAGATAGTTCTGATGTAAGTCTTGCTGGGTACATTTGTACTCACATTTGCCTATTTTATGTTTTTGAAGAGAGACTTCAGTCTCACTAGTAGTTTCGCTTGGACTCCGACGTTTAGCTTGTTACCTCAGCTACGATCTGTGCCCCGGCAAGATCTGGTAGATAGTCAGGCTTCTCAGCCTTTTTCATTTATAGATGTCCGTACTCAGACATGTTAAGCTTCCGCGTGTGCTTTGACTTGTATGCTCTGAAGGTTGGGTCATGAGACTCATGTTTGTAATATCTCGCTCCTAGATCCTATTGAATAAATACTTGAGTTGTAGAGTCATGTTGTGATGCCATGTTGTATTTGCACATATCGAGCATATTGTGTGTATGTTATTGAAATGCTTGGTATGTGTGGGATCTGACTAACTAGCTATATATCCTTGGTAGCCTCTCTTACCGGGAAATGTCTCCTAGTGCTTCCACTGAGCCTTGGTAGGTTGCTACTGCTCCAGAACACTTATGCTGGCCGGCATATGTCCTTCTTCATTCCTGTGTCTGTCCCTTCGAGGAAATGTCACGCGGTGTCTACCGGAGTCATGTTAGCCGGCTACAGCCTAGTTTACCGGAGTCCTGCTAGCCCCGTTGCTACAGCCCGGATTCACTCACTTATGACCGACACATTTGCTGCTGGGTCATGTATGCCTGTCCCTATAAGTTAGTGCCACTTTGGGTTCACGACTAGCCATGTCAGCCCGGGCTCCTTGTCATATGGATGCTAGCGATACTATCATATAAGTGTGCCAAAAGGCGCAAACAGTCCCTATCAAGGTAAGGCGACACCCGTGGGAATACCGTGCATGAGGCCACAAAGTGATATGAGGTGTTACATGCTAGATCGGTGTGGCTTTGAGTCGGGGTCCTGACAGAGGGAGGTCACGAGAGGGGTGAGTTTGTCCGTTCCTCCTCTGTCTCATAGCCATATCATTGATCTTGCTCGCTCTAGCGCTAATTCTGATTTGGAAAAGTAGATCCTGATCAAACTTGGTAAAGATTTGTGGTGCACGCATGGAATTGTTTGATGCTGCTTGAGGAGGTAATAAATCTTTCTAGAGGCCCAAAGATTCAGTTCACCTTTCTAGGTATTTCAGTTTCAGGCTTACATTATTTCAAGAGTCCCAAAGATTCAGTTCACCTTTCTAGGTATTTCAGTTTCAAGCTTGCATTATTTCTAGAGGCCCAAAGATTCAGTTCACCTTTCTAGGTATTTTAGGCTTGCATTATTTCTAGAGGCCCAAAGATTAAGTTCCCAGTCGGCGGCAAGCGACCCTACTACCCATGCCGGTGTTGACCTCAACTCGCAAGGGCCAGCGTCGGAGGGGTTCCCGGGGCTTGGGCTCTACAGAGCCTTCCTCCAGAGCAACGATGGTGAGCTCCTCCCTCGATGCGTGAGGGGCTCCGGGCTCCCTACCTATCGTGAATGACTTCCGTGATGAGTTAGCTCATGCTTTGTTTCATGGAGTGTTTTTTGTGAAGCTAGACTGACGACTTGTATGTTTAAGTGGGATATCTCATTTGTATGGACAAAGTAAAAATTATCATGTTTTGCATGCTTGATTTGTAAAGATGGTTTGTTTATGTCAATTGTGAGCGGGAGGAGGCCACAGAAGAGCCGGCCACACCAAATCCGGCAGGAAATAGGGTCCAAAGTAGTCAAATGATTGAGAAAGAGCATTTATTGTCAATCTAACCCTGCCATCCATACACCTCTTTGGTTTAGAGTTAGTTCAAGGTTAGAATCTAACTCTAACCTCTAACTGAGTTAGAGTTCTCCTCGTCTGGTTCATCGCCATCATCTTTTCCCCATTCCTGTGTTTTCAGTATCCTGCGAATCAAAGAGGCCCTTTTTTTGCCGGAAAAATCAAAGAGGCCCTTAGACTGGTTTAGGTCCGGTCATTTTTTATAAACGTGTTATGTCCAAAATTTAATGAACGTTCTCCAGTTTCTATGAAAATAATCCGGTTTCATGTTGTAATTCATTCATTTATTTATTCTTCTGTGGGGAGTTTGCATGTAATTCATGAGGTCTGAAATGTAAAGTACCCCGGCATATGCTCCGAGTCGTGCATGCACTACGACCCAGATGCTCTATGTCCCACATGTCGGTGAATGGGACCACGTGGAAATAGCCTAGGAGTACATATAGGAGGATAAGGCTGGTTGTAATGGGTAGTATCATATACTAGTATCATGCATATGATACTAGTGTATGATATTACTTCCGTAATGCGCAGTATCATAGGTTAGTACCTTAGGTTGCCTTCTTAATTGTCATGCATGACACAAAGTAGTACATCATTTAATATGATACGGTATCAATATGATACTACGTCCTCTCTTTCCTCATTTAATTATGTGCCGCATCATCCAAAAAATCTAGTTGGCATGCATGATACCGCTTATGATACTCCCATTACAACTAGCCTAAATGCGTGAAAAAATATGTACTGTGAAGCGTAGCTGCGGTTGGAAAAGGAGACCTAAAGTGATGACAGCTATAGGTCGCACGAACCCAACTAGTGGTACTACTAGACATAAGACTAATTTTTCCCTAAAAAAGAGGCACGAGTGCTCAGTACTCCTATTCTATCAACACGAGTCCCATCTGACAACAGCGTCCGTGCTATAGCTAGCTCTCCTCCCTCGTTTCTCTCTTCTAATTCTAAACTCGGCCGACGCCCGGTGGGCGGGGTGGGTTTGCTCAACTGCGGCCCCACCTCACAGTAAAAACGTTACGACTGGAATACAAATGCCATATACTCCCTGTGTTCCTAAATATAAGCCTTTTTAGATACTATTTCAAATGGAATACATCATACAGATGTATGTAGACATAGTTTAGAGTGTAGATTCACTCATTTTGCTTCATATGTAGTAGTCACTTCCTAGAATCTTTAGAAAGACTTATATTTGGGACCGGAGGGAGTACTATACTAATAAAACATTAAGGCCACAAGGCGATGTAGTGCTGGACTGCTGGTTACAGGAGGCAAGAAAAAGAGATGCATCCATCAACGATGTCCACCTCCTCGACTCAGGGTGCCGACCCACTGAACAACGCCTAAGTAGCAGCGGCTATCGTGGCCAGGTCGACGTGCTTCTGAACAATGGCGTCCAAAGATTCCAGCCGCTAGAAGAAGGCCAATGTCTTTCTATCCTCGCTTGCCTTGTAGTGGCCTATGCAGACTATTTCCTCGTAGACGTGGATGTGCAGGTCGACGGTTTCTTGCATGGTGAGGCGCTGCGCGGCGAGCACGGCCTCGAGGTGCACATTCTTCGTCGCGACCTCCGGCACCTGCAGGGCCACCAGGGCTTGAAAGAGTTCGTCACCATGGAGGCCGATGAGGGTGGCAGGCAATGAGGAGCCTGGGCGCACGGGCTGGACTAGTGTGGCAAGGTCGTCCGCGCGCTTCTTGAGGGCGGTGAACTTGCGGATGGAGTTGACCATCATGTCGTCCATGCGAGAGGCGAAGCCGGCGTCGGCGAGGGCTACGATGCCGGCAGTCGACAGCACCGTCTGGAAACGCTGCACTGTGCAGGGCCGCAGGCAGGCGCCTTGGATGATTTGGCACAGTCGACTGCCGCTCGCGTCCATCGCCTCCATAGGTCCTTGTGGCTTCTAGTCACTTGGTCTTGGATTGGAGTGAGCAGTGTTGCGCAGAGACTTGGGTGTAGATGGATTGGAGTGGTGGTGCGCCTTTATATGAGAGTCCAAACTCTGTTGCATTCACATCGTGCTAGCTCTATTATGCTTCTCCAATTAATTCCCTCTGCATGTAATTGAGGATGCATCATTAACCGTTCAACGTCTCGGGAACCGCTACGCTCTCCCTCCTTGGCATTCAAGCACCTATGGAGGCGACTGCCACTAGCGTCTATCGCGTGTCAGGAGACGTTCCCGTCGATGACGAGGTGCCTATGGTGACTTCATAAATTTCAAGATGATAGTGTCGTGCGTGTGTGCGTTCATAGGGGTGAGTGTATGCGCGTGTATATGAGTGCTTGCGTCTGTACTGTGTCAAAAAAATGTAAATGCGTGTCAAAAAGAGACTAGTCGGTATACTCAATATTGTGCACTTCGGAGAGGAAAACGATAGAACTACGTATTTATTTATGGTGCAGATTCACTCATTTTGCTCCATATGTACTGCGTCTCGTAGTCTAGTCACTTGTTGAAATCTCTAGAAGGGCAAATACTCCTTTCTGGTTTACAAGGCTATACTAGCAACTAGTTGTACGTACTAGTACAATAGTGGGCTCATATAACAATTTTATCTCATGCAAGAGGCTGGCTATATGCGTGCTCCAATGTTCGCAACTGCCACGTTCGGGTTGCGCTTGGCTCTTCGCCTCTTCGAGAAGACGAACAATGATGTTAGTACTACTACTTCTACAGTGTCGAATCCACTGTTGCAAGTCCGTCCACCGCGAGCGGGAGGGATAGCTTGTTGTAGAAGTACTATAAGCAAAAGTCTGTCCTCGTTTGCGAGCAACCGCACGCATGGGCGAGGGAGAAGGCGTGTAGTAGTAAAATCAAGCTTCTCCTCGTTGTACGAGTTGACGCGACACATCATAGCACTGGCCCCACATGCTTGCCTCTAAACATGGCTGAAAGACCCGTAGTGTACAATATATTTGTTGCAACCTCTAACACTGACCCACCTCACAGTGAAAACGTTAAGACTGGAATAAAAATGCCATATACTCCATGCGTTCCTAAATATAAGCCTTTTTAGATACTATTTCAAATGGAATATAGCATACAGATGTATGTAGACATAGTTTAGAGTGTAGATTCACTCATTTTGCTCCGTATGTAGTACACACTTGCTGGAATCTTTAGAAAGACTTATATTTGGGAACGGAGGGAGTACTACACTAATAAAACATTAAGGCCACGAGGCGATGCAGTGCTGGTTACAGGAGGCAAGAAGAAGAGATGCATCCATCGACGACGTCCACCTCCTCGACTCAGGGTGCATGGGCGAGCGAGAAGGCATGTAGTACTAAAATCAAGCTTCCCCTCGTTGTACGAGTTGACGCGACACAACATAGCACTGGCCCCACATGCTTGCCTCTAAACTTGGCTAAAAGACCCGCAGTGTACAATATATTTGCGGCAACCTCTAACATTTACCCACCACAATCACCAGGGTGATAGGTAGGGCCATAAGACTATTTTAATTTTTTTTTTAAAAACTTCGAGACGACCACATAGAATGGAGCCGGCCCCAACGATTTTAAGCTTACATGCATGATACACGCTATCCTAGACTACTCTACACATGAAACTACCACACGAGCGTTCGGGCTGCGCTTGGCTCTTCGCCTCTTCGGGAAGTTGAACAATGATGGAGTACTACTGCACTAGAGGAGTACTATAGTATGCCTCTGGCCATCTTACACCGATTGAACTGCTGCATGTCCACCACGTGCGGGAGGGAGAGCGTTTAGGGAAAGCTTCTCCTAGTCTTGCCAGCCACCACGCTCATGGGCGAGGGAGGGACGCTCCTGCCTTTGCGTGTATGACATGTGGGCCAGACAGGTGGGTGGCCAACGTGTCATACAGCCAAAGGCAGGTGCAGTTAAGTCCGCGAGGGAGAGGATAATCAAACTTCTCGTTGATGTACGAGTTGACGCAACACATCAAAGAACTACACTCGATATATTTGAATAATTTGCGGTCACCGATGCATTAATTACAACGCATGCATGCATGCCGTGACTCTCCTTTTGATACTTGCATGTGTTGATTTAATGCACCTTGAAGTAGCACTCCCTCCGATTCCTTTTACTTTGCGTGTAATTTTTTCTTGTTTTTCTCAGATTAGTCTGCGCGTCCGCGTTGGTTTCCATCTGTGCCCCTGCTTGATTAGTTCTGCCCCCATTAATCGCGCCAGTTTCCAAAGAAGAAAATGGCTACAGGCAAACGCATGCAGCGCCGAATGCGGATTGACCGTCTGGGGAAGCCAACACAAGCAAAAAGGAAGGAGGACCAGCCGACCATTGGATGCGCATTTACTGTCGACATTTATGCAGCTTACTCATGCGCAGGGGCAAATTTGTCCAGAAAACTCAAACTACTGCCTTCCTTGGTATGCGAGAGGAGAGTTATGCACAGAGTATAAAATGTTTGACAGTAAAGCTTTGTAATGCCCCGGCCCAAGCGAGAGATGGTTGTGCATGAGGAGGGCGAGATCATGCAGACGGAACAGGAACCGATGATGGAGCTCACTAAGGTCTCGATGGACCTCACCGTGCTCCACTGCCCCTTGTGCTTCCACCCCTCGACGCCTCCAGTATATGAGGTTCGAATACACCTCATCCGTTCGGGTGATTGAGCAAGGTGCAGGTTTCCTGATTGATGTGCTGTTCGATTGATTTCTGTAGTGCAAGGGAGGGCACCTGGCCTGCATGGACTGTCGGGTTGAGCACCCCGGGAACCAGCAGCAGTGCCAGAAGTGCGAGCGCGGCGGTGGCTTCAACGTGCGGAACACGACGATGGACGCCGTCGTTTCGTTGCTGAGGGTGGAGTGCCCGCATGAAGGCTGTGGGCTCTACGTCACTTACCACAAGCTTGCCAATCACCAGAGCGTGTGTCTGCTCGCGCCCTACAAATGCCACGTGCCCATCTGCGGCTACAAAGGCCTGCCACCGGCGCTCTACCACAACATCAGCAACGCGCATCCCATGCCCGTGCACAGGATCCAGTACGGCAAGGTGCTCCAGCTGCAAGTGCCACTGTCGGAGCCACGGCTCTTGCTGTTCGCGGAGGAGGACGACCGTGTGTTTTTCTTGGTCGGGGCGTGCTCGGCATTGGCGCGCCTATCGCCATGTCGATCGTCTGCATCAGAGTGGGGGTGTCCCCACTGCCGCACTACGTGGCCAAGTTGTGGGCGAACGGCCCGCCGAGGGAGTCCAAAGGCACAACCGACACCGTCAAGGTGGAATTGGAGGTGACAAGTAGCAAGGATCCCGGCGACGTCGACGTGCAGGAGCTGACCTTCTTCATAGTTCCGCCCAAGCTGGTGGCCGGGGCTAAGCTGGTTTCCCTACACACTCAGATTGACAAGCTCATGTCCTAAATGTTTCTACAGTGCCTTCTTCTTATCTTAGTGATATGCTAATATAGGGATTACCTCAGTCTACTTTAGCTTAAGAAATGGTGGGTTTTGGTGGCGATGCAGCAATTTCTTCAACATCAGATCAATAATTTCCAACAGTCGAACGGATGTTTTGTGTCTGTTGGATATAAAGTTCCTTTGGGTAAGAAGTACTAGATAAAAGGAGATGTATGTAGACGTATTTTAGTTCTAGATATGTCCCTTTTTATCCATTTTAATGATAAGCACTCCCTCCGTTCCACAATACATGCCTTCCATTTGTCAAAATATAGATACATCTAGACATGTTTTAGTATATAGGTACATCCATGATAGAGCCAGTCGGATGGTTGACAACACTACAATTCATAGCTACAGATGCGTGCGTGACTCCCAGATGCAGAGGCCGGGGGTCATCATCCTCCTTTTCGAGAAAAAACAGACGCGTGTGTGAGAGGACGAGTGCATGCGTGCACCTCTTCTCTTCATGTATAATGTACTAAACTCAGAGTACAAGTTTTTGTGGGTGGCACAATGGTGCGTGCGAGAAGTCCCGAGAGATAGGTTTAATGCGTCTAAAAAAAGACTAGCCTATAGCTCGCCACGCGGCTATTCCTGTCGAACGCCCCATTAACTATAAGATATGTATACGATGGTGCTAGTTATTGCACGTACACAGCAGTAGAAAAAGAACTACTACACCACGGACGAGAACATGTGCCCACGTAACTCCATCCGGGAATAGTGCCGCACTTCGAAACTAGAACCGTCAATAAATTTTGAGCTTGCGTCTCATCACATTCCAAATTACTCCACGCTATATTGAACTGCAAACCTGTTCACACCAATCACAACCTAAACGGTTTCCCACTTAGGAGCGTAATAGTACTCGGTTATAAATACTAGTATGCCAAGATGACTGCACATTCTCCTCAACTCCTCATCCACAAAAACAAACAAGTCATTCAGCATCCTTCCCTTGAGTGTTCCATGGCCAGTGTGAGTTCTGGGCCGAGAGATTGCCACCAGGGAGAGGCGAGTATGGATGCGGAAGCACGAGAGATGTCCCGCCTCGCTGCGAAAGCAGCCGACATGTCCCGCCGCACGGAAGTAGCAGCACAGAGGTCCCACCACGCCGCTGAAGCAGCACGGAGGTCCCGCTGCGCTGTCGGTGCAGCAGACTGGTCCGACCATGCCGCAGAAGCATCAGAGATGTCCCGCCGCACCACGGCGGCCTGGGAAAATTTCTCATGAGCAGGCGACGACTATTACAGGCGCAGCATGCGATCGTCCATAGCCAGATGGATCAGATCTCTGGCTGGGCGAGGTTGTAGGATGACATGAAAGCCTCGTTCGAATAGGCTACCGACATCATCCGACAACTAAGGGAGGGAAATGAGAGGCTCCGGGCCGAGCGCGACCCGCTGAGGGCGAAGATCGTCCGAAATGCAGACCAGCAAGAGGAGACCAGTGCCTTGTTGAAGAGGACTAGTGTCATTGTCAAGAAACTTATGGACGAGAATGACATGCTCCGCATCGAGCGCCAAAGGCTGATGGAGGAATCCGAGGATGTTCTTAAGCAGCGTCTTGAGGACATGAAATAGCTCATCGCCGCTCGCCGCGGAGACTAGTTCCCGCGGCCTGCAGCCACGCATCAAGAAAGTAGATATCAGCGAGCCAGATCCTTGTCGTCCTTCTTGTTTTGCCCTTGTGTATTTCGGGCGTAGCCGCATGTGGCTTTTTTAATTATCTTTCTAATTATGTAAGACAATTAATCATCCTTATATATTCATCAGTCTTGCTATAAGTCACAGTAGATGCTATATATAGGTCTGTCGGATCTTACATCAAGATCCGTGCTTTTAAATTTTCTTTTTTCCTCTTAAATCTCAGTCAAGTGAGACATAGCCACGCCATTAAACTGAGGCTCGGGCGCCATTAATGGAGACCTTGGGAGAGAGGTAGACGACCGATGGAGGTCAAAGGGCTCTCCTCCTGATAGGCACGTGCAGGGGTGTGATCGCACGCCTCACGTACTCAAATTGCTACCCTGCAGGGCGCCTCCTAGCTAATAAAAAATGGGGACGCGTGGCAGCACGTAAATGGTAGTAAATGGAATGCCCACGGTTTCAATAATACTTGTGTTTCCGATAGTAACGTGACAACACTTGTTTCAAAATGACTTTGTTGATTGTTAATGTGTGCACCTTTGCAAATCGGACATGGCACCAAGCCAAGTTTCATTATTTTCATGCGTGTTTTGGATTTACAGGAATTAAAAAACTAAGTGTCTCAATGTTTCCAGCCCAGCCACGACGCCCAGAATTTTGAATTTCATTCCCGTTTCTTGCATGGAACCTAGAAATTTACCCGAGGACACACATGTGAGTTTTCAACCAACTTTGGTGCACTGGAACATGTGCTTGTATTTCAAATTTGAATTATACATACAAAGGTGACACGTTCCCTCTCAGAACCACGAGCCTTCTTGAGAAAAGCTCCGATTTGCAAGAAGCTTATACCCAAATTTATTCCTATTCGGCCAAACTTTTTTTTACCACGGCATGGTACTACCATGACATGACACCATGCCAAGTATCATGATTTTAAAACCAAGTATCTCAATGTTCTCGACCGAGCCACGATGCCCACATGTTTGAATTTTATTCTCATTTTTTGCATGGGACCTAGAAATTCACCCGAGGACACAAATGTGATTTTTCAACCAACTTTGGTGCACAGGAGCATGTGCTTGTAGTTCAAATTTGAATTATGCACATTAAATGACCAAAAACTCAATTAATGTGTAAAAAAGGCCAAACGAAGCCGGAATGATTCCAAAATTTAACAGGGCACTCATGTAGTTCTATGTTGCCTTTGTAAATAAACTCAAGGGGGACATGTATATCGTTTCGCACTCAAAGGTGCCACGTTCCCTCTCAGAACCATGAGACTTCTTGAGAAAAGCTTCGGTTTGCAAGAAGCTTATACCAAAATATGTTCCTATTCGGCCAATTCTTTTACCACAGCATGGTAGTACCATGACATGAGACCCATGCCAAGTTTCATGATTTTCAGACGTGTTTTGGATTTACAAGAATTTTAAAACCAAGTTTCTCACTGTTCTCGGTCGAGCCACGATGCCCAGATGTTTGAATTGTATTCTCATTTCTTGCATGGGACCTAAAAATTCACCCGTGGACACAAATGTGATTTCTCAACCAACTTTGTTGCACGAGAGCATGTGCTTGTAGTTCAAATTTGACTTATGCACATTAAATGACCAGAAACTCAATTAATGTATAAAAAATGACAAATGAACCCGGAATAATTCCAAAATTTAACAGGGCACTCATGTAGTTCTATGTTGCCTTTTTTAAGAAACTCAAGGGTGGGTGGGGGGGCAGCATATATCGTTTCACACTCAAAGGTTGCACGTTCCCTCTTAGAACCACGAGCTTCCAAATCGGCCCAATTTTTTACCACAACATGTTAGTGCCATGACATGACACCATGCCAAGTTTCATGATTTCTAGACGAGTTTTGGATTTACATGAATTTAAAATCTAAGTTTCTCGATGTTCTCGGCCGAGTCATGACGCCCAGATGTTTGAATTTCATTCTCATTTCTTCCATGGGAGCTAGAAATTCAACCAAGGATGCACATGTGCTTTTTCAACCAACTTTGGTGCACCGGAGCATGTGCATGTAGTTCATATTTAGATTATGCACTTTAAAAGTCCAGAAACTCAATTAATGTATAAAAAGGCCAAACGAACCCGAAATAATTCCAAAATATAACAGGGCGCTCATATAATTCTATGTTGCCTCTGTAAAGAAAATCAGGGGGGAGACAACGTATATCATTTCGCACACAAAGGTGACACATTCCCTCTCGGAACCACGAGGCTTGTTGAGAGAATCTCCGGTTTTGCAAGAAGCTTATACCAAAACTTGTCCCAATTCAGCCAAAAATTATACATAGGAAAACAGGGTTTAGATTATCCCGAACATCTCGCTACCTAGACCAATAATGTACTGTGATTTGAATTCAACATAAAATGGATACAAATATTTGAATTGGAGAGCGTATGGTACATGTAGTTCATAATGAAATATGATTACTGCTAGATGCATGCTTTTGGTTATCAAGATAATATATAAATTATTGTATAACTTGACAACAATCGTATTCAAATAAGGAAAATTGATTTATTTAGTCCATATGGTAGACGACAATATATATGTTCACATCATGGAGTAAAATGTTCATATATTGTGGAAGAACAAAATGTACGACTACATCAATTATAAACAGCAAGGTCACGTAACGATGTATTCAAATTCAACATAACATGGATTAAAAAATTGAAATTCGAGATCCTGGCATTTGTAATCATATAAAGAGGGACATTACTCTTTCTTTTGGTGGGAATTGATTTGTTTTTTGGTGTTGTTGAGGGAAGTGCGAATCGATTTGGTATTGTGCAGGGTAATCTTGTTCTCCCGATTTTTTTACATTTTTCTTGTAGTTTTTTCCATGGCATCTATAGCAATATAGTAAAAGGGGACATGACTCTCTTGTGTCTTGTATGAATTGTTTTTCTACGTGTTAAGTTTGTTCTGCCGAACAAGGAATCTGCACCTTGTTATCCTGAAATTTTCAAGCTCGAGTATCTTTTGTCTCACCTGCTTTGAAACTCCCACCTCTTCAACCCGCGCCGCGCCTTGTTATCCGGAAATTTCGACGCGCGCGAAAACTCCCTCCTCATCCAAAATCGGTCCCGCAGCCCAGACACGCGAAATCCCCCTTCTACCCCTCAGCCGAAAATGAAGCTCCATGTCGCGGTGTCAAAACCGGTGGGGGTACGCTGGTAACCTACCCTACATTTCGAACAAGCGTGTCCCTAAGCTTGGCTCCCCCTCCCCCTTCACCCCCCCCATTCGTACACCGAGGCCGCCAAAACCCACGCTCCTCCGTCGGCCTCCTGACCGCCGCCCAGCCGAGGACTCTTCCCCGACTACGTCGTCCACCGCAACAACTCGCCTTCCCTCATCCACCGCAATGGATGAGGATCCATCGTCGATCTCGTCGTCCCGCCAGATCAGCTCCCCCGTCCTCCACCTCCAACGAGCTGCCTCAATGTTCACCACGTCTATCGCGCCACCTCAATCCCCACAGCGCCGTCTTGACCTGCCCCACCGGAACCGCAGCACCCTCACCAATTCCTCCAATGAAGCCGAGGCCAACTCGGCTCCACCAAGGAGGTTCTGCACTCACCGCTGCATTTTATCTTTTATTCGATCTCACGGGGTTGCCGATGCTTGATACCGAGCAGACATGGCGGGTCTCCATCGATGGCGCCTTCGTCGGCCACATCATCCACGACGTCTCTCCCCCATGCTGTTGCTTCCTCGGCGGTGACTTCCACAACGGCACTAGTTGTAGCTGCTCGGGCTCTCGCTCGCGCTGTGGCTCTGTTCTTGCTGTCGGTCGCGCTGCTGCACTGCTCTTGCTTTCGTTCGTGTTGCTGCTCTGCTCTTTCTCTCGCTTGCGCTGCTGCTGCTGCTGCACAACCTCCGGCAGCTACAGGAGTTGTGGCTTTAGCTCTCGCTCGTGGTGCTACTGCATGACTTGCTCTCTGCTAGTGCATTCCCTGCTCGAGCGTCTGCTGATTTAGATCACTGCTTCTCTGCTACTAGTGCTCGAACACCTTAAACATCTATTGCAATGCTCTGCTACTAGTTCAATCAGTTTCGACAGTAAAATTCAGTTTCGACTGTAAAGTTCATTTTCTTCAGTTAAGTTCAGAGTGAACAGTACTTACAGCATCTGTCGGAGCGGCAGTGGCGCGGCTGATGTGTTTTACATCTAGCACTTTTTGGTGATGTATTATACATCATCTATTGCAGATGATATTAGGGTCCCTCTTCAGATTAAAGTTGTATGTCTTGTCCTGCTTCCGCTTCCTCGCCATACACCTCACCGGGGCTGCTCCAACGACGGAACCGTCCATCACAGCAGAGCAGTACCCTCGGCGCCGTTTCCAGAGGCCTCGGATCTTCTTCCCCGCCTCCGACAGTCACACCAGCATCACCATCCTCCATGTCCAACCTAATGATGCTGTGGTCCACAAGGCTATGCCAAAGAGGTTGTACACTCATCGCATCACTTTGTAACTCTGCATTCATGTCGATCCCTTAGGGATCCTTTGCTATGGAACTACTATTCGTGCAAATCTATTAGAAGGAGTGGAGCAAAGCAAAACTAGAGGATTTTTTTTCCTTTGGTGTCTCTTTCCAAGAAAAAATGTAGGAATTTTATTCACTTGGACGTCCTTTTCAAATTGATATGCATGAAGAACAGAACTAATTGCATTACTGGCATAATAAGATGCTTATTTTTTTCATTTTCGCGTGGTTTGACTTTAATTTGACCATGTTTCTCCATTCTTGTGTTCTTCCAATTAATGTGAACCAAACACCCAGGTTGACTAAAATCCTATCATGTTCCTGTGTTTTTCCTGTCCCTGTGTTTATAGAATCCTCCAATTCTAAGGAGCCCTTACAGTTTTACTTCATTTTTAGATAGGCGTCAAAGAAAACATTGTGTGTTATGTCCTGCTCCTGTCGTGCCGTCATCCACCCCACCTGAGGTGCAACATCAACAGAAGTGTTCACAGTAGCAGAGATCCCCCCTGCAGACTTTCTTTCACCGCATCATATCATCTTCCCCGTTGCCGGCAGCCACGCCAACTGCATTACCATCATCGACTGAGCAGATGAACCTGAGGACTACATAGTTCTGGAAGAGAGGTCGCAGTCTTTTGTGTTTGCTTACGTTATACATCGGTTATTATTATCTGCTATTTTATCGTTCAAACTTGAGTTTTGAAATGCCCATGGGTCTCGTATCAAGCCAACAATGAATAGTATCTGTCTACTATCTGTTTCATCTGGGGTCTTCTATGCGGTTCATGTTGGGTGGGAAACAAACAATAGATGGTCCATTGTCTATCTTTTTAAACTGAAGCTATAATCTACCTGCTATCATTAGTTTTGGATCGATCCACTAGTTTGCTACTATCAGTCTTGATTTTTGCATGCATCCCTTAGGCCTTAAAAAATCTAACTATTTTTTTATTATGCATGTCAGATATTGTACACAATCATACTGAACATGTAGAGAAAAAGATAAGACCGTTGCGTGGGTATATAATGTCATGCAGACG
>NC_041387.1:83562622-83571055 GCF_002162155.2 Triticum dicoccoides | reverse complement strand
GTCTTGCATTTCCAAATTGTATTCCAGAGGAAGATAACTGTTCAGATGGGGATTCAGAAGGAGCCGACCACGCTTGTTTACCACCTGGGGTGTTTGCTCTAACCTGGCATGCTGATGTTGGTCATATCATGCATATGGCGCCTTGCATTGCTTCCATTATACATCTTATATGTCATCAACTTAGTTTAGATTTGCTTTGTGTGAATGCCACCTGTTTGGTTTCTATATCATACTCCCACCATTCCTAAATATTTGTCTTTTTAGAGATTTCAACAAGTGACTACATACGGAACAAAATGAGTGAATCTACACTCTAAAATATGTCTATATACATCCGTATGTGCTAGTCCATTTGAAATCTCTAAAAATACATATTTAGGAACGGAGGGAGTATATGGGAATTATGCAATGCCATCTTATTTAGCCAGGCATCATATACGTGAATCATGCAATGCCATCCCGTTTAGCCAGTCATCGTATATGTGAATTGTATCGTGCCATATTTTTTTCCATAATGTATTCCATTTGTCCACAATGTTTATACATTCATCTACTCTTCCTGTGCATCAGCCATTTTAGTCGGTCATGGGAAAATCTGGAGTGAAAACAAGGTCTTCTGAGAAGTCAGTGCTACCTGTCGATGCAAATTTCTTGCTAGTTACAGATAGCTCCTCAGAGGAGGATTCAGAGACAGATGACCAGTCGTATCCCCCCCCCCCCCGAGGTGCATGCTCTAACTTGGCTAGGTTATATTGCTCATATCATGCATATGGTGTCTTGCATTGCCATGCCATCTGCTTAGATTAGACATGCTTGGTGTGAATGCCTCCTGTTTGCTTTCTATATCAGATATGTGAATTATGCAATGCCATGTTTTTCAGCCAGTTATCATATATGTGAATTATGCACCGCCATGTAGCTAGGCATCATATATGTGAATTATCTCATGCCATCTTTTTTTTCATTAGGTATTCCATTTGTCGACAATCTGTGTATATTGAACTAATCTTCATGTGTATCAGCCATTTGAGCCGGTTATGGAAAAATCTGGAGTGAAAACAAGGTCTTCAGAGCAGGCAATGGTACCTGTTGAAGCATATATCTTGATGGTTACAGGGAGCTCCTTAGAGGAGGATTCAAAGACAGATGACCAGTCCTATATCCCACCTGAGGTGTATCCTCTAAGTTGTAATGATTTATATTTCTCATATGATGCATATGGTGTCTTGCATTGCTTAGTTTAGACATCATATGCACAATATTGAATTCCATATGCCTAGTTTAGAGATCATACATGTGAGTGCCAGCTGCTTAGTATATGAATCAATTATGTCAATTATATCATGCCATCATGTATACTTAGACAACATGTATGTGAATTATTTCATCCCAACCTATTTTAGAAAGACATCATATAGATTTGTCATGTCATCCTGTTTAGGTACTCATCATATGTTGAATTATGCCATTATATCATGTTAAGTTATCCATCATATATCTGAAGCTGTGTCATGCTATCCTATTTAGTTAGGCATCATATATGTGAAATTGTGTCATGTTGTCCTATTTGGTTAGACAACATATATGTGAATTACCACATCTGTCTATCATACAATGTCTGTATGTTCATTTTCTTTTCTTGTTTATCAACCATTTGAATTGGAGGGGGTGATGGCAGTATCTAAGGGAGCAAAAACACTTTCTTCACAAAAGACAGTGCTACCCGTCGATGCAAATAGAACCATGGTTGTACTGGCCCACAAACTAGCCCCACCACACATAATCGAGACTCTTCCAGATTGCACACTTACACCATTGGGCAGAGAACCAGCTACAACCCATCTAACCGCAACCCCAGCGTATAGTAACCCACTTCTAGTTGACAAAGCACCATGTCCACCATAGAGTACCCCCACACGAGCAGTTTGTAAAGCTACTGCAGTGCCCAAAGCAAGAAGAACACCACAGCTAACCCAAACTCCACGTTTAAAGCAGAAGAGAAACTGTTCTCAGGTCAAATTCCGTAGCTATGGTCCATACTCCTTTGCTACTGCATCACTGTATTTACTCATACCAACTACTTTCGAATTTGAAGGATCCAATCGAAACTCCAATGGTGCAATAGGTATGTTTTAAACCTATTTCTTTAACTGGATTGCTGTTCTAACTTCTTGCTCTAAGTTGATTTCAGTTTAAGTTGTATAAACAGTTATGTTCTCAGGTGATGCACATTACAAGTGTTGCCAATGCTATGTAGTTTCCCACACTTATATTCTGTCTATGCTGCTGTGTCTTAAAAATATATGAGTTGTACTGTGTCTCTATCTTGATTAGGCAACATAAACTAGAATGATATGGACAATACAGTGACCATAGTACATAGATATATGTTTGTTCCATGTTGTTATCCTGTCCACCTTACTACTGAACCGGTTTACCAAAATGAGTTTCGTATACTACAAGCTAAACTTGTGATGTGTCTGCTTGTTTCTCTTGTAATATGCAAACCAAATATTGGAGAAGAGGACCCCACTATGCAATGGTAGAGAAAGTAATGCAGATAAGGTTCAAGATAGTGAGACAACCCTATTGGTCTCCAAGAAAGGTGATAAAAAAGATCTTGTAGACAGTGAGAAAACCCCACAGTCCTGCGTTGATGTAGTGTTCGAGTTACTGGCCAGTACCGTTGGCACAAGCTCTTCGAACTGGCCGACCGAATCACTTCGGCTTCTTCAGTCTCAGCTAGAAGCTGAAAGGCATCAGTCAGTTGTGCTGCGGCAAGAAGCCGAAGGACTGAGGAAGTCCCTGCAGAATTCAGATGCGTACTTTCTTGTGCAATAACAAGCGCTGGAGGATTTAAGCGCCAAACAAGAGAAAGTTAATAAGCTTGGTAAGCATCTTGCTAGCATTATGGGTACCTAGGATCTTGTTTCTTGAGCTCTTCTGAAGTGGTTTCAGTTCTGGACTTGTTTTGCTACAGCGTTTATATGCTGCTTTGTTCCCTATATTTGCACTGGTGGCGAATTTGATGCCCAGTGGATGTAATATGTGTAATAGCCGTGATAGCCTAGCATAAGTTGCTTGCTTATTTATTTCCTTGTTGTCTTGTTTATTTGTTTCCTTGTAGTCAGTGCAGTTCTTTTTCCGCTGTTTGCTAGTGGCCGCAATAAACTATTTTTTAAAACTAGGCCATAATAACCATGGGCTACATATTTACTGTAGTGGCACTGGGCCTCCTACCGGTCGTAGAAACAATGGGCCTTCTATGGGCCATAGAAACAATGGGCCTTCTACGGGCCGTAGAAACAATGGGCCTTCTACGGGCCGTATCATCGATGGGCCTTATATGGGCCGGATGATCGATCGGCCAAACATGGGCCAATAACAGACCGCATTATGGCTGTAAACGGGCTAGAGTTGGAATCGTCCGTTCATGGGCCAACCATAACGTGCCGTCGTTAATAGGTCGTATTTGATGACGCTATGAAAACGACCCAATGTATTAATAGGCCACAAATGGGCCGACTGTAACAACGGGCTAAATATGGCCCACAAGCAGAAAATGACAGTAACGGGCCGTAAGTAACCGAATGCTGGAAACGAGCCCAAGAATAAATGGGCCCTGAGAAGGCCGAAAGATAACATGGGCTGGAAACGGCCCAATGGAATAATGGGCCGTTAATGGGTATAAAGTGATACACTGTTCATTACGGGCACCACGGGCCGTTAATGGGTATAAAGTGATACACTGTTCATTGCGGGCCAGTTTCACCACGGACCGTTAATGGACCAAGAGTTACAAAGGGCCTCATATGGGCCGAAAGACGTCATGGGCCATACATGGGCCAGAAGTGAAAACAGGCTGGAATCATATTGGATGGCCTAGATGATGCTACTGGGCCTAATTCGGATAGGGCATAACGGGCCTTGGGTTAGCGGGCTGTAAATGGGCTATATGCGAACAGGCCGTTAACAGGCTTTCCATGGGTCGGCCTGCCACCTTTTGACGAAGTCAAACAGGCCGGCCTTTCACAGGAATGGGCCTCTGTTGGGCCATGCCACGTGTCGACGTATCCTAGGCGCCTTTTGTCCAATGAGGGGATGACATCTGTCCCAACGATGAGCCGACACGTGTTTCCTCCAGCCAATGATGATTTTACACATGGAAAATCCCCATTGGTCTGGGCTGTTAACGGGTTATCGGATCCAAAACCCGACCCGATATCTTAATGGCGCTCCGTTATGGAGGATGCCATGTGTCGGTCACCCTTGACGAAAGCACTTCTGTGACGCGTGATTTATCGTCATGGAAGTGGACACTTCTGTCATGGATAATTTTGGTAATGTCATGGAACACTTATACGACAGCATATGTATGACTATCTTGATTCTGTCATAAAATCGTCATGGATGTACATGCATGACAAAAAACGCAACCTACTGTGACAAACACGTATCATCACGGAAGTGTATTTTTTTGTAGTGCCTCCTTCCTTACTCCGGTGGACGCTGACTCCTAGGATGTTGCTGCTACAGATGTGAAGAGCTTCGTTGATGCAATGCCGAGCAAGTACATGGTGGTTGGCCATCCGACTGAAGCCGGTGGGACGAGCGACGCGCCTGGCAATGAGGCTCCGCTGGCGGGCAGTGGTGATGCCCAAGTCTGAAGAGGTCGTCAGGAGATTCTGCTTTTGCTTTTTTGTCCTTCATCATGCGACATGCCTCTGGAAGGCGTTTAAAACTATTTGCTTGGAACAATATGCCTTGTAATAACTATATTATGCTCCTTCAGCTTTTCTGTTTGCTTTGTTGTTCTGCGTCGGCAGAGCCCGGCCCCGCGCATACCTCAACCATCATTGGGTTGTCCGGATCGCCAGGACGAGCCCAAGAGGTGAGGGGCTATGTGACCAGTTAGGCTCCTGAGTCGCGATGCTCAGGAGTCCTCCTTGACGTGCGAACAACTTTGGAAAAGATGCAGGGGCAAGCCTTGATGTTCTGCGTCGGCAGGGCCCGGGCCCGCGCTGTCAGGACCCCGACTCAATGCCACATCGATCTAGCATGTAACACCTCATATCACTTTGCGGCCTCACGCACGGTATTCCCACGGGTGTCGCCTTACCTTTGCCCGGGACCGTTTGCGCCTTTTGGCTCACGTATATGATGATGTCGCTAGCATCCATATGATAAAGAGTCCGGGCTGACATGACTAGTCGTAAACCCAAAGTGGCACAGACTTACAGGGACAGGCATCCATGACCTAGCATCGAACGTGTCGGTCATCAGCGAGTGAATCCAGGCTGTAGCACTGGGCTAGCAGGACTCCGGTGAACCGGGCTGTAGCGGGCTAACAGGACTCCGGTATTCATCACGTGACATTTCCCCGAAGGGACAGACACAGGAACGAAGAAGGACACATGCCGGCCAGCCTAAGTGTTCCGGAGCAGTAGCAAGCTACCAAGGCTCAATGGAAACACTAGGAGACATTTCCCGGTAAGAGAGGCTACTAAAGATAAACAACTAGATGGTCAGATCCCACACATACCAAGCATTTCAATAACATACACACAATATGCTCGATATGTGCAAATACAACATGGCATCACAACATGACTCTACGACTCAAGTATTTAATCAATAGGCTCCGAGGAGCGAGATATTACAAACAGGGGTCTCACGACCCAACATTCAGAGCATACAAGTCAAAGCACAAGCGGAAGCTATCATGTCTGGGTACAGACATCTATAACTGAAAAAGGCTGAGAAGCCTGACTATCTATCAGATCCTGCCGAGGGCACAAGATCGTAGCTGAGGTATCAAGCTAAACGTCGAAGTCCACGTGAAACTACTAGCGAGACCGAAGTCTCTCTGCAAAAACATAAAACAGGCAAACGTGAGTACAAATGTACCCAGCAAGACTTACATCAGAACTATCTACATATGCATCATTATCAACAAAGGGGTGGTGGGGTTTAACTGGAGCAAGCCAGCTTTGACTCGGTGGCTATCCTAAACTACGACTGCAATGTAACTCTTTTGAGGTGGCGCACACGAGTCCACATATTCACCATATCAATACACCCCTATGGATCCGCTCTCGTTCCCCTACGAGAACGCCATCCATAGCACTCACGCTTATCTTGCGTATTTTAGAGTATCCACTTTCACTTGTCTATGAACTGATATAAGCAACCCAGAAGTCCTTTGCCGCGGACACGGCTATTCGAATAGATGATGATAACCCTGCAGGGGTGTACTTCTTCATACATGTTTCCACCACTTAGCGTCTGCACACGACATGTGCTCGGCAGACTTCAAGCGAAAGCCGACGTGGGTGTAGACCACGACCTACCTAAACACTCAAGTCTCTAGTCCAGGTTTATCGCCTATTCAGGTTCCATCCATGAGGAGATCCGGCCGGAGTTTCGCTCACAGCCCCAAACGATGTGAACAGGGTTCCGTAACACCAAACGGGTGCCCGGTTTACCCGGCCACGTGCCTACCGCATCACAGCCCACCCCTACGGTCAGCGCTGTCCACGGCCTCCAGCATACTACAAACACCAGAAACTACTTGCAACTCCTGGACAGAGGACTAGGGTGAATAAGAAGTCGAGCGGGGTCATATTTTAGGGCCCAATGCATGGTAGTAGCTGAATCATGGATCACAAACACAGAACTCAGTTCCTAAGGACGGCTTCAATGAGACAACCCACCATGTACTCCTACATGGCCTCTCACCGCTACCTTTACCAAATCGTGTTCACACACTTAGCTCTCAATGGTAGGACATGTTCACACGCCTCTGATTCATCCCCGATGAATCAGACCTGACTCAACTCTAAGCAATAGCAGGCATGACAAACAAACATGAATGAGTAGGCACAACAGGGCTCAAACAACTCCTACTCATGCTAGTGGGTTTCATCTATTTACTGTGGAATGACAGGTCATGCAAAGGATAAAGGGGTTCAGCTACCGCAGCAAGTAACGATATGTCGTTGTTGTCCTAATGCAGTAAAAGAGAGCAGGAGCGAGAGAGTGGGATTGTATCGGAATGAACAAGGGGGTTTTGCTTGCCTGACACTTCTGAAGATAGCATTGAGTCTTCATCAGTGTCAACGATCACGTCATCAGTATCACGTCTATCGAGAGGGGACAAATACCGGCAACACAAAAAGGAACACAATCAATGCAATGCACAATATGATGCATGATCATGACATGGCAAAATGAATGTGTTTTGAGCTAATGCAACTAGCAACAGATTAAATGAAGTTGGTTTGAATACAAGATTCAAATTCAAACTCCATATGTGATTATTCAAATGTCATTCACTTCATTTGTCCTAAACAGTAGTGATAAGTTGTTCTAACATGCATGAAAATTGTACAGATGGATTCCTTGAATTTTTCTGATAATTTTCCATATATAAATTATTTAATTTGGAGTTACGGTTAATTTTCTATGAATTTTAGAAGTTTATACAATTTTCTGGATTTTCTGATTTATTTTAAATCCAGAAAATCATTTAATGCGTCAGCATGACATCACCTTGACGTCATCAGGTCAACGGGGCAGATTCAGGTCAAACCTGACCAGTGGGGTCCACTGGTCAGTGACCCAGTCAACTAACCAAGTTAGTTAGCCCTAACTAACTTAGTTAGCCGGGCGGGGCCCGCATGTCAGTGGCTTACCTAATTAACTAAGTTAATTAACACGAACTAACCTAGCACTAACTAAGCAGGCGCCTGGGCCCACACGTCAGGGGGTCAAACCCCGGGTCAAACTCGCCGGAGTTGACCCGCGGCTCGTCGCCGGCGGAGCCAGAGACGGCGGAGGGGGTCGGGATTCGCCCTCCGATGACCAAAAGAGCGGCGGAGGGGCTCTACGGGATGCCCGGACTCGCGCGCATCTAATAGGGCCAACGGGAGATGCGGGGGTGGCCGGGGTTCGCCGGAGTGGAGCCCGAGGCGGCGGCCGGAGTTCGGCCATGTGCGGGGTTGGGCTGCGGCGCGCTAGGAAAGAAACTGATGGTCCAGACGGCATCCGCGGGCCACCAGAAGCGCGCTGGTGCCACGGGTTCAAGCAGAGGGGCTCGGGTCAGGAGAGCTACGCGGCCATGGCGGACGGCGGTGCTCGGGAATGTGGCCGGGGGTGCTACGGCACGGGAACGAGCAAAATGAAGGAGGGGAAACGGAGTGGAGCTCACAGGGGTTGCGACGGTGGCCTCGGGGAGCTCGGGGAGGCACCGGAGCCGACGAATTTGACGAAGATGGCCGGCGGTCCCGAGGTAGAAGACGACGGCGATGACGGCGATGCAGGGCTTCCGGAGGGCTGTGGATCGGTGGGGAGGAAGAAGGGGTCGAAGCGGAGCTCCTGGGTGCATCGGCGAGGCTAGGGGTGGCCGGTGGCCATGGGTACGGCGACGATGAC
>NC_041387.1:83496947-83562612 GCF_002162155.2 Triticum dicoccoides | reverse complement strand
GGCGGTCCCGAGGTAGAAGACGACGGCGATGACGGCGATGCAGGGCTTCCGGAGGGCTGTGGATCGGTGGGGAGGAAGAAGGGGTCGAAGCGGAGCTCCTGGGTGCATCGGCGAGGCTAGGGGTGGCTGGTGGCCATGGGTACGGCGACGATGACGGCGAGCTCCGCTCGGTCGCGGGAGGGGAACAGAGGAGCGAGGGGGGAGGGAGGTCTAGAGAGCGAGGGAGAAGTGAGAGGGGGTCGGGGACGTCTCCGTGGCGTCGCGAGGAAGTCGGGGAGGCTGCCACGGCGAAGCAGGAGGTTGCCGGCGTCGGCGCGCGTGCGTCCAGCACGCAGCTGCTTCGGGGCGAGGGGGAGGACGATGACTGGCAGCTGGGCTGCACAGTAACGGGCCGCGCAGAAGCTGGGCCGGCTACAGGTAAGTGGCCCAGGTAAGTCCTTCTGCTCTCTCTCTTTTACTTTTTTTCTATTTTCTGTAGTTTGTTTTGATTTAGTTTAGCAACTAAATCATTTAAATAAATTTTGTAGATTTTTATGTGGCTTGCTAAAATATATACAAAGCCACTCACAAACTTCCAGAATTATTGGAGTCATATTTAATATATATTAAATATAAATCCAAAGCAAATAGTTATTGGATTAATTCAAATGGCCAAAATAATTATCTCTGTGACTCCAAAAATATTGGTTTAAATTTTACCTCTTACCAATATTTCCATGGAATAACAGGAACATTTTCTTGGACACATTTGAGAAGATTTAAATGTTGGTTATTTTTAGAGGTTTCCTGAGGCTTTTGAAAATTCCTCAATTCAAATTTCATTTGAATTTAAACATGATGCACACCTGAGGTCTAGCCTAGTGCATAACAGGACCAGGGATGTGACAACTCACCCCCACTAAACAAAAATCTCGTCCCGAGATTCAAGCTTAGGGTAAGGTGAAGGGGGAACGCAAACTAGCACAATCTTCACGATCCAGGTTGCACTTCATAGGAACGTTGTTTCGATCACCATCTTTGTCTCGACGTCTTCCTCTGAGAACTCCAACTAACATGACAACGAGAGGGGAAGGAGACTCTAGAAGGGTCGATCTTCTCGAAGATCGAACAACTCACGGAATGAGACATAGGACCATCTCTCGGGTTTAGACATGAGATACACATCAAGAGGGGTGGAAAGAAACGGATGACGAAGGTTCACTAGGTGGACAATAATTCCACACCTAAGAAGGTGGTAAACGGTTGTCAACGTAGCGAGGAGTTGAGTTGCCATGATACCACGACGAAACATCCTAGAGGAGGGTGATTCGTAGATTATTACCTTAAGTGGCAAAAAGAATTACTTTTGATTCAAAGATCATTGAAACTCTTCATACCAGCCTAAGGCAATTCACAACGATCGTTTGGAGGGGGTCGGTAGAATGGCATACTCGGACTTGGATGATGTGGATTACCTTGTTGAAGACAACGCAATGGATGAATTTGCTTATCACCGGAAATGGAAGAGACCCATGGTAGAATGGCACATTGGTGGTGCAAGCTGGGAACAAAATGCAAATGCTGGGAATGATTCTAGTAACTGGGGAGAGGCTCAACAATAGAGAGTGAATTCACTGTTTGAAAAGGTCATAGCATTGCCGAGGAAACTGAGAGCAAACCCAGTTAGTGCCGATGATAACACCTAGCGCTTGTGCGTGCTCTCAAGAACTTGAGCATTTCCACATTCATCAAGGTTTTACCAATATCCGTGTCAAGGATCCTGGCAACACAACTTACTACCATGATGAATAGCGATGGACGATGCAGATGCAAAGGAGGATAACACTTTCTCAGATTTCACCTTAGCGAGCCAAGGAACAAAATCTGGACGATCGACCGAGAGACATTTAGCACTCCGCTTCTAATGTTCTCCTTGATGTGCTAGCGTAACCATTCATAGATATGGTTTGATATCTAGAACATCAAGTAAAAAGGTCGGACTTCGGGATCTCAAAATCCATAGGGGCAACTAGGGAGTAAATCCTACGAAATCCCTATGGGGAGGTGGCCAACTTCCTCAATCAAGATATTATAATAACAGGTCTTCCGGCTGGGTGTGTTGGCCACGACATCCACTTTACCGGTTTTCGAGGGACCGATATTATAGTTCTTGGGAAATGTTCCAAACCATCATATCTGCCTGAGATTCAGATCTGGTTGGTGTCAGGATATTCCAGACTCATCGAGTCTAGGAAGAAAAATGAAAGTTTGCAACACAAATCGACGAGATGACGTTGCGGGATTCTCGGGAGATGATCTACGATAGCAAGCTCCAAAACATGAGCTGGTTCTGCTACAAACATGTGAACACGCTGTCCCAGACAAGCATGACCACGTGGTAGTCTTATCATAAAACACTACCGAGTTCAGGTGGGGAACCATCAACGAGGATATCAAAATCCTTGCATAAGGTATACTCTTAAGAAGGAACTTCTTCTCCTTGAACAAATCAATCAGTGGCTTGGTGTGCTAGGGATACATATAGATTGAAGGTTGCAAGTCTTCAAACCACAGAATTCTTCGCACATGTGCATGACTGACTTGCGATGATTCCAGAGGAAACAACATTGACTTTCTCGAGTCCACGGCGGCAACTTGCATCAAATGCACATGAACTAGAGGAAGTCACTTCTTTCATCAAACAAATACTTCATGAGCTAGCATGAAGAAAATGCTTTCAAAGTTTCCAACACTAGCTTAATGTTCAACAAAATTATGGAGAAGACAAGGATGTTGTCAATGGGCACAACAACAATTCATCTGGGTTTCCTTTTAAAAGGAATTCCATAGTTAAGTGAACAAGTGATAGCATTGGTCAGACCCAAAAGATATAATGGTGTATGCTCGAGGGATCAACCACGAGTAAGACAACATTACGAATATCGTTGGTTCTGGTCTGATTGGATGATAGCCCATACTCAATCAAAGGTTTGGGTAAGATAATAGATCCAACAATTGTTCACGAGGACCAATTGATGAAGATATCATCTTTCTTCAACACACACACACACACACAAAAAGATATCCCTTAACATGAACCAAGTCGGACAAGCTTTTATCTTCCAACTCTCCAAGTTGTTGTTTAGCTTATCCAACTAGCTCAGGGTATCCAACACGGATTCTTGGAGAAGGGGTGGTTTACAGGAATAAACCAACTTGATCACGAACTCAACATAGCGGTCAGGTGACAACCTGGTAATACTTCTGAGAAGATATTCAGAAAATCACGAACCACCGGTATGTTACTAAGCTCGAGAACAATCTTGCTTTTCAGGGCAAGACGATATGATCAATAGAGCAAGGATTTGAAATAATCCTAACTCATCGATCGAGGAGTGAACCAGGAGAATGGACTAGGTAGCACGATCAATCTTAGAATGATGATTCAGTAACCAACACACTAAGAATGAAATTATTGTCCTTTAACTACCCAGCAACGAGGTTGCTAGGCGTATTGATTTCACACATCACAATTCATTTGTCGGTATTCCGGTTGCATCAACATGAAGACCGAGGAATGACTAATGATGGCAAGAAGTATCATTGTACCAAGAGTTCATAGGATGGTGTGCAATTCCTATAACAATCCCGATATAAAGATGGTAATACTCCAAGGTAGAACAGAACAAAAGCTGGATTGGCAATTTGATCTGCGGAGCACAACTTCTTTGACCCAATCCTGGATATGGAAGAGGTTCTGGAGTTTGTTTCTCCTATTCATTCTGAAATAGAATGGCTTGGCGGACCACAAGGGTAATAGGCATCGACGAACGAATGCACGCATACTCTTGACTATCAATTGATAGACGAGGGTCAGAAGACAACTAAAGAGGGACAACTCAAAGGAACATACGATTTTCTGAGTTGTGGATGCATGGTTTAGCATGTCGAACGAATTCCAACATATTTCTTCCGGATAACCCATGCAGAAAGGTAGAACTGGCAGAGCCACAATATATAATGGAGAACTCATCAAGAATAATCCTGTTGTGATATTTCAGTTCAACGAGGAACTTCTGCCATAAGTAGTTCATGGTATTTGGAAGAAGAAGATACCACGGACTTCAAGGACTATCGCAAAGGTTACTAATATCCTAAAGGCACTAGCAATTACTATCAACATGAAGTAGGTAGAGTGAATCTCGGGTTCAAGAACCCAGGAACAGAATACCTATTACTAAGTAGCATCACGGGATGCTTTCGAGAATGATGGCCAGAATCATCACACTGGGAACACAAATCATGGCTAAATTACTAGATGATCCCCTGAGACACCTAGGGTCATAATAATTATTCCAACATAAAGGTCGAGGCAGTAGAATACCTCAGCTCAACAATTAGTGTGATTGAGCTGGCATAAAGGAGCATCGAAACCAGAGGGAAGGATTTTGCAAATGCATCAGACTATTTAGAAACCTGGAATGACTCGGACAGCATAACAGCTGTAAATGCTCAGAAAAGATTTGAGACATACTACAAAATGGTGGCATAACCACTCAGAAGCACAATATCAAGGTTCCGAGATCAACAATTAACATACGGAAGTAGTAGGAACTGAACTGAGACTTAAATCCAACAATCTATAAGTCTACGGATTAGTAACACGTGATCCTGATAGAAAGAAAAGATAGCCTAGTTCTTAATCCCCGTAGAAGAGAAGATGATGACTCAGATCAGAAGGCCATGAGGTATAAGGAGTAAAAAGAGCCTTACGTTCCATCCCACAATCAATTCCCCTACATATAACTAAAGAATTTCTAGACTCAATATCGACCAGTTTGGCTTGGTAATCCTACAGGCAGTCAAGCTCTGATACCAACGCTGTCAGGACCCCGACTCAATGCCACATCGATCTAGCATGTAACACCTCATATCACTTTGCGGCCTCACGCACGGTATTCCCACGGGTGTCGCCTTACCTTTGCCCGGGACCGTTTGCGCCTTTTGGCTCACGTATATGAAGATGTCGCTAGCATCCATATGATAAAGAGTCCGGGCTGACATGACTAGTCGTAAACCCAAAGTGGCACAGACTTACAGGGACAGGCATCCATGACCCAGCATCGAACGTGTCGGTCATCAGCGAGTGAATCCAGGCTGTAGCACTGGGCTAGCAGGACTCCGGTGAACCGGGCTGTAGCGGGCTAACAGGACTCCGGTATTCATCGCGTGACATTTCCCCGAAGGGACAGACACAGGAACGAAGAAGGACACATGCCGGCTAGCCTAAGTGTTCCGGAGCAGTAGCAAGCTACCAAGGCTCAATGGAAACACTAGGAGACATTTCCCGCTAAGAGAGGCTACTAAAGATAAACAACTAGATGGTCAGATCCCACACATACCAAGCATTTCAATAACATACACACAATATGCTCGATATGTGCAAATACAACATGGCATCACAACATGACTCTACGACTCAAGTATTTAATCAATAGGCTCCGAGGAGCGAGATATTACAAACAGGGGTCTCACGACCCAACATTCAGAGCATACAAGTCAAAGCACAAGCGGAAGCTATCATGTCTGGGTACAGACATCTATAACTGAAAAAGGCTGAGAAGCCTGACTATCTATCAGATCCTGCCGAGGGCACAAGATCGTAGCTGAGGTATCAAGCTAAACGTCGAAGTCCACGTGAAACTACTAGCGAGACCGAAGTCTCTCTACAAAAACATAAAATAGGCAAACGTGAGTACAAATGTACCCAGCAAGACTTACATCAGAACTATCTACATATGCATCATTATCAACAAAGGGGTGGTGGGGTTTCACTGCAGCAAGCCAGCTTTGACTCGGTGGCTATCCTAAACTACGACTGCAATGTAACTCTTTTGAGGTGGCGCACACGAGTCCACATATTCACCATATCAATACACCCCTATGGATCCGCTCTCGTTCCCCTACGAGAACGCCATCCATAGCACTCACGCTTATCTTGCGTATTTTAGAGTATCCACTTTCACTTGTCTATGAACTGATATAAGCAACCCAGAAGTCCTTTACCGCGGACACGGCTATTCGAATAGATGATGATAACCCTGCAGGGGTGTACTTCTTCATACATGTTTCCACCACTTAGCGTCTACACACGACATGTGCTCGACAGACTTCAAGCGAAAGCCGACGTGGGTGTAGACCACGACCTACCTAAACACTCAAGTCTCTAGTCCAGGTTTATCGCCTATTCGGGTTCCATCCATGAGGAGATCCGGCCGGAGTTTCGCTCACAGCCCCAAACGATGTGAACAAGGTTCCGTGACACCAAACGGGTGCCCGGTTTACCCGGCCACGTGCCTACCGCATCACAGCCCACCCCTACGGTCAGCGCTGTCCACGGCCTCCAGCATACTACAAACACCAGAAACTACTTGCAACTCCTGGACAGAGGACTAGGGTGAATAAGAAGTCGAGCGGGGTCATATTTCAGGGCCCAATGCATGGTAGTAGCTGAATCATGGATCACAAACACAGAACTCAGTTCCTAAGGACGGCTTCAATGAGACAACCCACCATGTACTCCTACATGGCCTCTCACCGCTACCTTTACCAAATCGTGTTCACACACTTAGCTCTCAATGGTAGGACATGTTCACACGCCTCTGATTCATCCCCGATGAATCAGACCTGACTCAACTCTAAGCAATAGCAGGCATGACAAACAAACATGAATGAGTAGGCACAACAGGGCTCAAACAACTCCTACTCATGCTAGTGGGTTTCATCTATTTACTGTGGAATGACAGGTCATGCAAAGGATAAAGGGGTTCAGCTACCGCAGCAAGTAACGATATGTCGTTGTTGTCCTAATGCAGTAAAAGAGAGCAGGAGCGAGAGAGTGGGATTGTATCGGAATGAACAAGGGGGTTTTGCTTGCCTGGCACTTCTGAAGATAGCATTGAGTCTTCATCAGTGTCAACGATCACGTCATCGGTATCACGTCTATCGAGAGGGGACAAATACCGGCAACACAAAAAGGAACACAATCAATGCAATGCACAATATGATGCATGATCATGACATGGCAAAATGAATGTGTTTTGAGCTAATGCAACTAGCAACAGATTAAATGAAGTTGGTTTGAATACAAGATTCAAATTCAAACTCCATATGTGATTATTCAAATGTCATTCACTTCATTTGTCCTAAACAGTAGTGATAAGTTGTTCTAACATGCATGAAAATGGTACAGATGGATTCCTTGAATTTTCCTGATAATTTTCCATATATAAATTATTTAATTTGGAGTTATGGTTAATTTTCTATGAATTTTAGAAGTTTATACAATTTTCTGGATTTTCTGATTTATTTTAAATCCAGAAAATCATTTAATGCGTCAGCATGACATCACCTTGACGTCATCAGGTCAACGGGGCAGATTCAGGTCAAACCTGACCAGTGGGGTCCACTGGTCAGTGACCCAGTCAACTAACCAAGTTAGTTAGCCCTAACTAACTTAGTTAGCCGGGCGGGGCCCGCATGTCAGTGGCTTACCTAATTAACTAAGTTAATTAACACGAACTAACCTAGCACTAACTAAGCAGGCGCCTGGGCCCACACGTCAGGGGGTCAAACCCCGGGTCAAACTCGCCGGAGTTGACCCGCGGCTCGTCGCCGGCGGAGCCAGAGACGGCGGAGGGGGTCGGGATTCGCCCTCCGATGACGAAAAGAGCGGCGGAGGGGCTCTACGGGATGCCCGAACTCGCGCGCATCTAATAGGGCCAACGGGAGATGCGAGGGTGGCCGGGCTTCGCCGGAGTGGAGCCCGAGGCGGCGGCCGGAGTTCGGCCATGTGCGGGGTTGGGCTGCGGCGCGCTAGGAAAGAAACTGATGGTCCAGACGGCATCCGCGGGCCACCAGAAGCGCGCTGGTGCCACGGGTTCGAGCAGAGGGGCTCGGGTCAGGAGAGCTACGCGGCCATGGCGGACGGCGGTGCTCGGGAATGTGGTCGGGGGTGCTACGGCACGGGAACGAGCAAAATGAAGGAGGGGAAACGGAGTGGAGCTCACAGGGGTTGCGACGGTGGCCTCGGGGAGCTGGGGGAGGCACCGGAGCCGACGAATTTGACGAAGATGGCTGGCGGTCCCGAGGTAGAAGACGACGGCGATGACGGCGATGCAGGGCTTCCGGAGGGCTGTGGATCAGTGGGGAGGAAGAAGGGGTCGAAGCGGAGCTCCTGGGTGCATCGGCGAGGCTAGGGGTGGCCGGTGGCCATGGGTACGGCGACGATGACGGCGAGCTCCGCTCGGTCGCGGGAGGGGAACAGAGGAGCGAGGGGGGAGGGAGGTCCAGAGAGCGAGGGAGAAGTGAGAGGGGGTCGGGGACGTCTCCGTGGCGTCGCGAGGAAGTCGGGGAGGCTGCCACGGCGAAGCAGGAGGTGGCCGGCGTCGGCGCGCGTGCGTCCAGCACGCAGCTGCTTCGGGGCGAGGGGGAGGACGATGACTGGCAGCTGGGCTGCACAGTAACGGGCCACGCAGAAGCTGTGCCGGCTACAGGTAAGTGGCCCAGGTAAGTCCTTCTGCTCTCTCTCTTTTACTTTTTTTCTATTTTCTGTAGTTTGTTTTGATTTAGTTTAGCAACTAAATCATTTAAATAAATTCTGTAGATTTTTATGTGGCTTGCTAAAATATATACAAAGCCACTCACAAACTTCCAGAATTATTGGAGTCATATTTAATATATATTAAATATAAATCCAAAGCAAATAGTTATTGAATTAATTCAAATGGCCAAAATAATTATCTCTGTGACTCCAAAAATATTGGTTTAAATTTTACCTCTTACCAATATTTCCATGGAATAACAGGAACATTTTCTTGGACACATTTGAGAAGATTTAACTGTTGGTTATTTTTAGAGGTTTCCTGAGGCTTTTGAAAATTCCTCAATTCAAATTTCATTTGAATTTAAACATGATGCACACCTGAGGTCTAGCCTAGTGCATAACAGGACCAGGGATGTGACACGCGTGTACCTCAGCCGTCATTGGGTCGTCCGGATGACCAGGAAGAGCCCAAGAGGTGAGGGGCTATGGGATCAATTAGGCTCCTGAGTCGTGATGCTTAGGAGTCCCCCATGACGTATGAACGGCTTGAAGGAGAAGGGTGACAGCCAGGTCTTGGTGCTCTACGTCGGCAGGGCCCGGCCCCGCGCATACCTCAGCCATTGTTGAGTCATCCGGATCACCATAACGAGCCCAAGAGGTGAGGGGATACGTGACCAGTTAGGCTCCTGAGATGCGATGCTCAGGAGTCCCCCTTGACGTACGAACAGACCATCCTACCTCTCCCTCGCCAAGCTCTCGATTGGGAGGGTGCACGAAGACCAGGCCCATGAGGCCTGGCGAGGTGGGGTATGCCAGGAGTGACCTGAGCATAGCCCCCGTTCCCAGCCCCCTCCCGCTACCTTCCTGAGGGAGAGCAGCGCGGTGAGGCTAGTCACTGAGCCCGGAGGCTCCCTGAGGTTAATGCTACCGTGAGGCCACCCCTAGTTGTTTATCACCGGCGCGGAGCATATCGCTTCCGCTCTTGCAGGGCATAGCCACTCCTCGGCGGTGTCAACGGCCAGTCTGGAGCATGGTGCTTCCACTGGTGCGTGGGAGGGGTCTCCCTTTGAGGAGAGCCCCCGGGGCGTGTACATCCTCGCCCTGACACGTGGCTTGCACGGCAGGGCTGGAGGAGCTGTATATGGGCACCTGTGAACCAGTATGGGACTCACGAGGCCCTACCTCAAGGCGGGTTGCGTCTGGTATTGATTGGGGATGCTTGAACTGGTCCTGCCAGATGGTTAGGCAGCCTGCGCCGAATGAATTTCTTGAGGTTATTGCATGAGAAGGCCAGACACCAACGACCCCAGGAGGTGACGTCAACGGGGCTGGCCCACCAGACAGAGCTCAACCACTAGATTTATCGATGCTGCAGGGACGGACCCGAGCACACACACTGTGCCCAGTCTTCTCATGCAAA
Organism: Triticum dicoccoides; assembly: GCF_002162155.2. NCBI lineage: Eukaryota > Viridiplantae > Streptophyta > Magnoliopsida > Poales > Poaceae > Triticum > Triticum dicoccoides. Next base: position 83,552,608 of record NC_041387.1, on the reverse strand, counting down.
GATCCTGAAGAAAAACAGCGGGCCCGTGGTTCCCATGGCCAATGGGGCACCATGTCACGCGCCCTTGCTCATCCATCACGATTACCTCATGCGAGGACAAGGCACCAAGAGCCACGGGAGGTGACGTACACGGGGCGGGCCCGTGAGCCAGAGCTCAGATACTTGGATTAGCGACGCTGCCGGGACGGACCCGAGCACAGACGCCGTGCCAGTGCTTAATCATGAGTCAGTTGTGGGAGGGCTTGCAAGGGCGAGAGACGTTCTTGGCGACGAAGCGCCGGTCAGGCAGTCAATAATTTGAAAGTAGCTCGGAAAGGATTGTAACTGGCTCTGATAAATGTAGAAAGGATACATGTCGTAGGGACGGACCCACACGGCATAGGGATGATGCAGCCCGAGGGGCGCCCCCAAACTGAGCTAACTAGGGAGATGTCACCTGGTACCATTGCTGAAGAGTTGTTGAAGCAGCCAAAAAACACGCGCCGCAGAAGCCGCTCCTCATGAGCCGCTCCGGTGTCGAGCCTCGGGAGGCCCAGAGGGACCAGAAGGCTCTTGAATGTGCTCCTCCATCTCCGGCAAGAGCGCCTAGTGCCTGGCTTCGCGGGCTGCTTGAGGATCCCTTATGCAGCGCTGGAATGCCTCAGCCGCGCCCGCCAGGCCAAAAGACATGCAGACGTAGCTGCAAGGCAGATCCTCGCATCGGCCGACACGAGACCGCCACATGAGCTGCTGAGACGCGGCCCTGTTGAGCCCGAGGATGTTGATGCAGACATGGAACTCCTTACCCTCGCTAGGGCAGTGAGTTCCGCCTCGTGGCAGGCGACGATTGCCTTGTAGAACCCTTCCTTCCTGAATCTCCTCCATTGCCCTGCTGATGAACTCCTAAACGCTTGGTGCCTCACACCTGCTGCCTTCTCCTGGGAAGCGTGCTCCGAAGAGCGCCTCCACATGGTGCTCGAGTGCCGCTCTCGTGACATTGGCTAGATCTGAGGCCCTCTAGAGGAGAGCCCCCGATCCCAGCCTGAGAGGGGCGCTCGGTGCGCCTTCCTATGCGATGGGTGAAGGTGCCGCGTCCGGGGACACGAGACTCAGCGCTGCGTCCTCGAGTGATGCTCCCTCACGAGACCCCTGGCCCAGCTGTAGCTTCTTCGTCTTGGGGGCGACCTCAGGAGGGAGGGCGCCATCTTCGTCTTCTAGGTTCTCAACTGCTACAGCCTAGAAGGCGCGCTCGAGGGAGCACACTGCATCCTTCTCTTAGGAGGCGACCGTGATGATGCCCCCGCTTCCTGGCATCTTGAGGATGTTGTAGCCGTGGTGTGTGGCCGCCATGAACTTGGCCAGTGCTGGGTACCCTAGGATGGCGTTGTAGGGCAGGCGGATGTCGACGACGTCGAAGTCAATGAGCTCGGTGCAGTAGTTGTTGCGCTTGCCGAAGGTGACCGGGAGGCGAACCTGCCCGATCGGGTGTATAGATCGATCGGTTACTCCAGAGAATGGCTTGGTGGGGTGCAGCTGGTAGTATGGCACCTGGAGCCTATTGAACGTCTGAACGGAGAGAACATTGAGCCCTGCTCCACCGTCAATGAGAGTCTTGGTGACGGTCACGTTGCTGATGACAGGGGAGCAGAGCATGGGGAGCGCGCCAGCTGTGGCTGCGCACTCGAGCCGGTCTGTGGAGTCAAAGGTGATGGCACACTTGGACCACTTGAGAGGGCAAGTTGCTTCAAGCTTGGGGAGCGATGCATTCACCTCGCGCGCAAACTGCTTGAAGACACGGTAGGAAGCTAGGGCTTGTGAACCGCCCAAGATGCAGGCGATGGCCCGAGGCTCCTGGAATCCCCCAGCCCCCTCGTCTTGGTACTGATCTTCGTTCCTTCTTGGTCGTGGAGGCAGAGGAGGCAAAGCTGCATTGCCCTGAGGGCGGTCCTCACGAGATTGCTACCTCCAGTTGCCCTTGGATGACTCGGGGTGGATGCAGCCCCGCTTCGTCTCTGGCTCTGCCACAAGCACGACTGGCCCCTTGCACTTCGTGTCCTTGGTCCTGGTCTTCTTGTCTTCTAGGTCAGCATCAGGGAGCTCGAGGAGGGAGAGGCGTCCCTCCTCATCCCTCGCGCACTTGTTCGCCATGTTGAACATCTCCAGAGCGGTGCATAGGTCCTCGTGGATGGCTAGCTCCTCCTTCATCTTGACATTGCGGACGCCTTCGGTGAACACGGAGATGATGGCCTCGTTAGACACCTTGGGAATCTTGAGGTGGACGTTGTTGAAGCGTTGGATATACTTATGCAGGGTCTCTCCAGGCTGCTGCTTGACGCGGCGTAGGTCGCCCGCGGCCAACGGACGGTCGCGAGTGCCCTAGAAGTTGGCGATGAAGAGGCTGCGCATCTCCTCCCAGGAAGAAACCGACCCCTCAGTCAGGTTCAGGAGCCAAGAACGCGCGCCATCCTTGAGGGCCATCGGGAACCAGTTTGCTATGATCTTCTCATCACCGTTGGTCGCCTCGATGCTCTCGTCGTAGAGCTGTAGGAACTCGGCGGGGTCTGCGGTGTCGTCCTAGCGTGGAGGTAGGTCAGGCTTGAACTTGCTCGGCTAGACGACATTGCGGAGCTCTGTAGTGAAAGCATGGCATCCTGCCGTGGCCACCGGAGGTCGTCGAGGGGGTAGAACGTGGTCCTGGTGCACGCGCACCGCCACCTCCTGTGGCGGCTCGCGAGCCTGGTGCTGGGGCGCTGGAAGCACGCGCACTTCTCCTTGGGGACGTTGCACCACCTGGCAGCTCATGTCGTCCTGAGCCGGCGCCGGGCGCTGCCCGTCGTGCTGTGGAGCCATACGCCTTGGCTCGAAGATGGCGCCCCGGGCCGGAGGCGGAGGAGGAGCCCCGTGCGCGACGTCTCCCACTGCAGGTGGTTGCTAAGGCAGTGAGCGAGCCGGCCCGCCGGAGCCCCCGTGCGCGACGCTGATGAGCTCGGCGATCCGCTCGAGCCACTCCTCATAGAGATCACCCACCCGACAGTAGAGAAGAAGCTCCCGCGCCGTGAGCAGAGTGGCCTGCGCGTCCACCTGGGCGCGGCGCACGTGAGATGACGAAGCTGCTGGAGTCAGTGACGGAGTAGCGGTGCGGCCGTCGCGGTGCACCGATGGGTGCAATGATGAAGCTTCCTGCTCGTGTCCGGTAGGACCCGTGGCGGTCTTGGCCACCAGAGAAGGAGCATGGCGAGCGCATCCGTCACCCGCCGGAGCCGTCTGAGCGGCGTGGGCGGCGACCGCAGCCCGACGCTCGGCGTGAGCCCTGCACGCGTCGGCCATGGGAATGTCGGATCGGTGGCGGATCAAACGACGGAAGAGAGGATCCGGCGCACCCCTACCTGGTGCGCCAAATGTCGTATTTCAGGATCCGGTAACCCTTGAGAGGTTTGAGCTCTAGGGTGCGTGCGGAGATCTCAACCTGCCCAGCCAGCCTACTCGCAATCCTCCCTAGCCTAGCGCGCCGAGCTCGAAGAGAAACAAAGACACAGAGATTTATACTAGTTCGGGCCACCATTGTGGTGTAATACCCTACTCTAGTGTGTGTGGTGGATTGCCTCGAGGGGCTATGGAGAACTAGTACAAAGGATGAACAAGCCTCAGGAGGTGAGGTGTTCTTGAGCTAGTGTGATGCTCTACTTGTTCTCCTCTATGGTGGTGGCTAAGTCCTATATATAGTGGCCTTGGTCCTCTCCCCAAATATGAGCGGGAAGGGATTCCACAATGGCGGGAACTGAAAGGGGACAAGTAGTACAGTCTATCTTGACAAAAATAGTCTTCGCCTGCGAAAAGCCTCTGGTCATGACGTTGCGCTGGGCTCGGTGATAACCTCCAACGTGCCGCCCTGGCGGTCTTTGTCTTGTTGCACCAGAATGGAAACCTTTGGCTGATTCCTCGGGACTCTGCGCCTGTCGCTTGCCTCCCTTGCACCAAAGAGGAAATCTGCGCTCTGCGCCCGTCTGGTGCCTGCCTGGCGCCCGCCTGGCCTTGGTCGTCATGGCTCACGTCAGCTGAACCTCATGAGGTAGTTGCATAGAACTCTTCGCCCCTTAGGAGCCCTCCTGAGGAGGCCACTTCTTCAGGGGTCTTGGCGTCGTCCGCCTCACGAGGCTTGGCCCCTCGCGAGGGTCTTGTGGCGTTGGTGTTCAAGCTGGGCCGTACCAGGCCATCGATGGAGCCACGTGGTGGGCCGCAGGCAGGCAGGACTGGATACCCCCAAGTCCAGGATGCCGACAACTTCTCTCTCCGCCCCTAGTGCAGCACTGACCACTTGATTTGTGGCTACTAAGTACAGAAGCAACGGCTCTTGTTGTTTGGGTGCAACTAGTATTGGCGTGGAGGAGAGGTACCTCTTTAAATCTTGGAGCACTACTTCTGCCTCCGGAAGCCATTTCATTGGACCCACCTTTTTCAAGATTTTGAAGAAGGGGAGGGCTCACTCAGCAGACTTAGAGATAAACCTACTCGGGGCGGCAATGCAGCCGGCAAGCCTACGGACATCCTTGACTCTCCTGGGCGCCTCAATCTGCTAAATGGCTTTGATCTTGTCGGGATTAGCTTCGATTCCTCATTGAGACACAAAGAACCCAAAGAAGTTTGCCTGATGGGACGCCGAACACACACTTCTCTGTGTTCAGCTTGAGGTTGATATTGCGCAAATTTGCAAAGGTTTCTTCCAGGTCCTGCACGAGCGTGGCCTTGTCTTTGGTTTTGACTACTATATCATCCATGTATGCTTCCATATGTCGATGGCGCTAGGGCTCAAAACCAATCTGGACTGCTCGGGCAACCGTCCAACCAGCGCTCTTCAACCCGAAAGGCATCCGTATGAAACAGTACATACCACAGGGGGTGATGAATGCGGTCTTTTGTTCATCTTCCTTTGCCATGAAGATCTGATGATATCCTGAGTAAGCGTCAAGGAATCACATCAGGTCGCACCCACTAGTGGAGTCCACTATCTGGTCGATACATGGCAATGGGTAGGGGTCCTTTGGACAGGCTTTATTGATATCAGTATAGTCGATACATAGCCTCCACTTCCCATTCGCCTTATGTACTATTACCTGATTGGCCAACCACGTCGGGTGGAGTACTCCCTTGACCAAGCCTGCCGCCTCCAACTTCCTGATCTCTTCGACAATGAACTCTTGTCGTTCCAAAGCTTGCTTTCTGACCTTCGTCTTGACGGGCCGTGCATGGGGGCAGACAGCAAGATGGTGCCCAATCACCTCCCTAGGAACGCTAGGTATGTCGGATGCTTGCCATGTAAACACGTCGACATTCGCCAACAGAAGGCGACGAGCTCGCTTTCCTATTTGTTGTTAAGGGTGGAGCTTATGGTAAAAGCTCCACCCTTGCCATCCTGCCTGACGGGCACCTTCTTGGTCTCTGGTGGGGCCGCCTTAGACCTCTTGCTCTTGCCGGTAGATCTCTCCGGCACTTCCTTAGCGGGAACACAGCACTCCGAAGAGGCGCTTTTGCTGGAGTGGGTGCGGGAACCCCTACCAAAGCAGGGAGTATTGCCGGCGGCCGAGGCCTTGCTGGTCTTTGTCTCGGCGGCAGGAGCAGGTGCCTTAGCGGCAAACGCTGGAACCAACTCTCGATAGAGCTAATCAGCGCAGATGAGCGTGTCCTTCTTGTCACAGCTGACGGTGATGATGCTCATCGGGCCAGGCATCTTCAGCTGGTTCTTTGTGTAGTGCGATGCCGCCGTGAACTTGGCCAGCGCCGGGTGGCCAAGGATCCCGTTATATGGTAACGGGATCTCAGCAACATCGAAAACGATTCTCCCAATCCTGTAGTTAAGGTCGCCACCAAACAAGACTGGTAGCGTGACCTTGCCCTTGGGTTGTCTCCTCCCCGGATTGCTCCCTTGGAACGTACCCATTTCCTCAAGATCTTCATCAGGGATCTGTGGCATCTTGATCACATTGGGCGAGATCAGGTTCAGGCCTGCCCCACCATCAACGAACATCTTCGTCACCTTGAGGTTGCGTATTTTTGGTGATGCCAACAATGGAAAACACCTGACCACAGTTATGCGATCAGGGTGATCCTCGGCGTCGAAAATGATAGGCGTGTGGGACCACCCTAGCGGCTTCTGGGCGTCGACCATTGGTTCCGCTGCATTAATCTCACGCGCCCACTGTTTTAGTTGGCGATGGGAGGAATGCAATGAGGCACCTCCGTTAACACACATGACCTCGGTCGCCTTCTGAAACTCATGCTTGATGGATTCGTCATCATCATCATGATCGTCATCCTCCTCTTTTTTGTTGCGGCCTCGAGCAGGCCTCTCTTGCTTCCTTTCCTTGTCGCAGCGTCCTCCTCGGCCGTCGTGCTTCTTGCCGGATCCTTCAGTGCCTCCTTGGCCCTTCTCCTTGTCTTGTTTCTCGTACTCAGCCCTTTGCTTCTCCATCAGCAGCTCCACTTGGCGGCAGTTCTGGAGGTCGTGGCCCTTGGTACGGTGAATCTTGCACTACTGCTTGTTGGAGCCCTTTGACATGTTGGCAGCCTCCAAGGACCCGGAAGGCGTTGCACCCAATAATTTCCTTGCCGGCGTCATCAACCATTCTTGGTGGTGTCGGGGTCACCGGATTCCTCGACGGCAAGCACGGTCTTGCTCGTGTGCTTCCTATTGTGGCGTCGGCCCTTATTTGCTGGGGCGACGGTGTCTTCGTCTTCAGATTCACTTCCCACATTGGCGTCCTCGCCGGGGTACTTTCTTCCTTCTTCAGCTCGGGCACATCTATCGGCCAGAACATACAGTTCGGCAAAATCTGCCACGTTGTTCATGGCCAACTCTTCACGCATCTTACGATTGCGCACATTCTAATGGAACGCGCTGATGACAGCCACAGGATGAACATCGGGGATGTTGTACTGCACACGGCTGAATCTCTGTATGTACTTGTGCAAGCATTCGCCGTCCCTTTGAGGGATCACATGCAAATAGCTTGCTAGCCAGGAGCTACGTGGCAGTCCGTGAAGGCACCAACAAACTCGTGGCACAGGTCGGACTAAGAGGATATGGAGTCTATCGGCAAATGCATCAACCATGACCTGACATTGGGCTTGAGTGCCAACGGGAAATAGTTATCGAGTACCTTGTCGTCTCGCGCTCCGGCAGCTTGAATTGCGATGGTGTAAATGCTCAGGAAATCAGATGGATGGGTCTTGCCGTCGTACTTCTCCGGGACGTCCGGCTTGAACACGCGGGTGTTGGCCCACTGGAACTGCCACAGCTCGTGGGTAAATACTGGACAAGTTATTACATAGGGCAAGTCGCCAGGGCCCCCCGGTGCAGGCTTGTACGTACTAGGCCCAACACGCCTATCAGATTGGTGACGTGCCTCCTGTCGCCGCTCGATAGTAGTCCATGTGTCTTCCTTGAGGCACTCTGGAACAACTTGACATTGCTCACGACGCATCCGTGGGTCTGACGACGCCGTGGACACGTTATCACGGGCATCAACCCAAAGGGCCGGCCGTGGTGGAGGGGAGTGCACCGTGGATGCGGCGCCTCCAGCCCTTCCACTGTCATCGCGCACCATCTCGGTGGCCCGGCGCTGCGAGGGACTCGCTTCCTAGTGGCCATCCATGTTGGCATGGCCAATAAGGCTCTGGATGCCAGCCCTCCACTCTTTGCTTCTCCAAGGCAGGAGGAAAGTCGAGGAGTAGCTGCGCTTGTGAACATCATTCTGCTTGCGTGGGTGGCAACGACAGGCGCGTGGAATGGGAGGAACTCGGACTTCTGACTATGTTAGAAGGAGTCCCATCACAATTCCGCGACCGCGTGCCCTTTTACCTAGAATCATAGCGTGCATGTTGGCCCTGCGCGTCTTGAGAGTGATGCTGAGGGCTCTTGCCGTGGTGACGCCGGAGTCTTCAGAACCGCGGCGCTGTTCGTCGTGCACGAGTTGAGAGGATCGCGGCGCGTGTGCTGGTGGGGTCATCTTCCTACACTTGGAGGTCCCCGTGCCACTCGCAGGAAGCCTAGCTCCATCTTTGGGTGTGGCGGCATGCGGACCGTTGCCGTCGCTGCGGCCGCTGCGGACGATGCCGCTCGCCTGGCTTCTCGTATCTAGGTGGCGCGGACGATCTTGATCTCCTTCGCCACTAGCGTCTGCCACATCGCCTGTTCGTGCAGGCATGGGCGTAGCGGCCACGGACGGGCCGACCGTCGCGATCGATTTCTTCTTCGGTGCAATGGCGCTGAAGAAACTACTCTACTAACTAGTAGACCAGATTGCCACAACTAACTCCCCCTACCTGGCGCGCCAAAGATGTCAGGGAAACCGAACACCTATGGGGTCACAAGGATCCCTTCTATGTTCGGCGGGGGATTAGCTGCACGAAGAGCAGGTCGAGCCGTTGGCACACAGGGGATTTTACCCAGGTTCGGGCCGCAAAGATGCGTAATACCCTAGTCCTTCTTGTCTGGACATATGTGTTCTTGAGCTTTTGAACTAGCTATGATGTGTCCTTTGTCCAAAAGTCTGAATCCTCTCTCTATATACCTTGGGCCTCCTTTTATACATAAAGGGTTTGCCACAGTGGCACACAGGAGGTGGAAAGTAGGCTAAAGTGCACATGTTTATCTCTGACATCATAGGACAAACACATTTAATGCACTGCCTACGTGTCCTCTTAGCCGGATGGAACTGGAACCCATCCTGTCCGTTGCCGCTCCTCCTTTCCTCGACATGCGTCCAGGTTGACCGGGCATGCGGTGGCAAGCTGGCTAACCAGCTGCTGTATTGGCACAATGGAAAGTTTCCACGAGGATCTACATACCGCCACGGAGGCGCCTGCTTAGTTGGCATGCATATCGTTGTACTGGAGTGGTGGTGAGGTGGCAAACCCTTGTCGGGCGCGGGTTTGGCCGCGGCCCAGCGATCATCCCCGGCAAGGCTTGCCGCGGGCCTTGGAGTCGTCCCTGGCAAGGGCCTTGGCGGGGGACTTCGTCTTCTCGTCCCATGTGGGCCCGTGGGCTGTCAATCTTTATGAGGATCCGCATGCTACTAAGCATGCTTTCTCAGATCTTAGACTTAATGTTGTCGATGGTGTCAGAGCTCTTAGCCCCAAGGGTGACAGGTTTGCTGGCGCTGTGCAGGTCACCCCGGCAAGGGTGTTGCTGGGGGAGATCCAACTCGCCCTCTACTCCTTGTGCTTCGCGTGCTTGTCTTGGTAGTCTTCGGGCTTTGTTTCCCTTTGCCTCACCAAGCCCTGTCGTAGGTGTGGCTGCGACTGCTCGTGCACTAGTAAGGGGTACAGAACTACCATACTTTTGTACACCGACAAGGAGTATGATAGTAGTACAGTATGTTCCTAGTAGTGAAGAGGAGCAGTGACATTTGCAGTGTAGAGGTCTATTCGGTCGTTTTTTATGGACACTTTCAACTCTTTGGGCCTCTTTGATTCGTAGGATTTTGTAAACGTAGGAATAGAAATTGTAGTGGCCTGCCCACTTGAATCCATTAAGATTAGTAAGGAAATGCGGGGACTTGTGTCGCCTTTGAGAATTACACTGATATTAACAGTACCGCACCTTCAGTTGAAGAGAGCTGGTATCTGAAGCCTTTCTAGCCGTACCAGCAATAGTAGCCTTTATTTTCCAGCAAGTTCCACTTTCCTGATTTTACTTGTGATGCTTACGGTTTTCCCGTTATATGTACACTATGATCTGTGTAGCTGCTTTGTGTCGCACTAGCAGCAGTCCACACTTGAAGCTGAACAACACACCAATAATAAGTCCAAAGCTTACTTCTTCAAATACAAATTGTGATATGATACTGATATTAGTTAACACACGCACATTTAATTGGTCAGGTAACGCTCCTACTTGATTTTCCAAATGCATGTGGCCACATATAGAGAGATAGCATGGAATTGCATTTGTTTAGGCATTGTGATTCATCATGAGCGGGCAACCAACATTGTATGCAAAGAACCGGAACCTCAAGAATCTGCTTCCTCTTCTGTTCTTTAACATGTTCCTCTTTTGTTATTCTGTATTTAGAACGTACAGTATGTTCCTTGTCAGGAAGGGGTGAAGGAAATATGCCCTAGAAGCAATAATAAAGTTATTATTTATTTCCTTAATTCATGATAAATGTTTATTATTCATGCTAGAATTGTATTAACCGGAAACTTAGTACATGTGTGAATACATAGACAAAAACTATAGTCCCTAGTATGCCTCTACTTGACTAGCTCGTTAATCAAATATGGTTATGTTTCCTAACCATAGACATGTGTTGTCATTTGATGAATGGGATCACATCATTAGGAGAATGATGTGATGGACATGACCCATCCGTTAGCTTAGCATTATGATTGTGTTAGTCTCATTACTACTGCTTTCTTCATGACTTATACAAGTTCCTCAGACTATGAGATTATGCAACTCCCGAATACCGGAGGAACACTTTGTGTGCTACCAAACGTCACAACGTAAAAGGGTGATTATAAAGATGCTCTACAACTGTCTCCGAAGGTGTTTGTTGGGTTGGCATAGATTGAGATTAGGATTTGTCACTCCATGTTTCGGAGAGGTATCTCTGGGCCCTCTCAGTAATACTCATCACTATAAGCCTTTCAAGCATTTTGACTAATGAGTTAGTTGTGGGATGAAGTATTACAGAACGAGTAAAGAGACTTGCCAGTAACGAGATTGAACTAGGTATTGAGATACCGACGATCGAATCTCGGGCAAGAGTAGCATCGATCCTAAAGAACGAAACATTCTGCACATATCCGTATCAGTTTAGGAATTTTGGAAGCAATTTTTTTCAAAAAATGGAATGTTTTGTGAAACGCAAACACTTTCCAAAATTCGTGAACAAAAGTTTAAAAACTATAACATTTTATCAAAACAAGAACATTTTTTTGAAAATATTGAACAATTGTTTTGAAACGAGAACATTTTTACAAATTTCAAAACAAAATTTGGAAACATGAACATATTTTGAAATCCCTGAACAAAATTTGCAAACACGATTTTACAGAAACTTGTGAACAATTTTTTAACTGGAACATTTTTTGAAACTTATGAAAAAACAAATTTTGGAATTTGTGAACATTTTTTGAAAATGGGAACATTTAAAAAAATTGTAGAAAAGTAGAACAGAAACATTCCAAACATTTTTTTGTAAAACAAGAACATTCTGAAATACCCGAACAATTTTTGTAAAACAAGAATATTTTTTGAAATGCCCAAACAATTTTTGAAAAATGTGAACATTTTTTGAATTTATGAAAAGAAAGTTAAAACATGAACATTATTGGGAATTTTAAACGTGTTGAATGTCACGACCGGCTTTTCAATAAAATGTTTATTGATAAAACCAATCTTTTTAACCCAGTATAGGAAAAGTCATCCTTTCTGGTAGACAAAAGCTTGATAAACAGAGAACCAGTAGCATTAAATATATTACAGGGTTGAGCTGAGGCTGCTCAACAATTTATTGCAAACTTGCCAATATCTTACATATGGGCGGTTATGGAACAGGGGTGTGGTGGCATGCTACTAGTTCGAGGAAAAGTGGTGGTGGATAACTTGACTTCTACTGGCAGCACATCGAGCGTCGAGGTGAGGCTCGATGAATTTATTTCGGGATTTTTGCGGAAGCGGATAGTACAATGACCAAGACAGGATCGCACGGGACTGACTGGGACTCCTCTAGGCGTCCGAGTCGCTATCAAACTCTTCGTCCATGAGATCGCCTTCATCAACATCTGGCCAAATCAACAAGCCAGGTGAGTACTTGAAAGTACTCGCAAGACAGTTCGGACAAAAGATACAATCAATGAATGCATGAATGCGTCATGAACATAGGATGATGCTCATACAACAACGGTAATATTGCAGGACTTGATAAATAAAATAAATAACTGAAAACCGATCGGGTGTCTGGAGCGACGCCTCGAAAGGTAAATAAATAAAATGCATGCCGCAGTCGGGCGTCTAAGCGACACCACATAAAGGGCTTAAAAGAAATGCCACAGTCGGACGTCTGGGCGACATCACATAAAGGGCTTTAAAAGAAATGCCACAGTTGGATGTCTGGGCGACATCACATAAAGGGTTTTAAAAGAAATGCCACAGTCGGACATCTGGGCGACATCACATAAAGGGCTTTAAAAGAAATGCCACAGTCGGACGTCTGGGCGACATCACATAAAGGGCTTTTAAAAGAAATGCCGCAGTCGGACGTCTGGGCGACATCACATAAAGGGATTTAAAAGAAAAACCACCGTCGGACGTCTGAGCGACATCACAGACAGGGCCTATAACAAAAGTAAATGACAGGTATGCACCGTCGGACGTCTGAGCGACATCGCAGACAGGGCTTGTAATAAATGTAAATAATAGGTATGCCACCGTCGGACGTCTGAGCGACATCGCAGACATGGCTTGTTATAAATGTAAATAACAGGTATGCCACCGTCGGATTTCTGAGCGACATCGCAGACAGGGCTTGTAATAAAAGTAAATAACAAGATTAGTCCATCCACAAGAATAATCTTTTAACCGGATTTATCACACATAAATTCCACCAGAGTTTTTGTCACTGAGGCTGATACCTGACAAGATAAGATGAATATAGAAAGATTTGAGACTCTGCAGAGTTTGGATGAACTGACCACAGCCAACGGATTTCCGTAGTCACGAAGGACTAGTTCCGTTTACGGTATTTTAGTAGAAACACATTTAACTAGTACACACCCATTTCACCTCACGATGCCAGGAATCACCCTAGACAACGTCCACGAAATTTTTTGAGACGGGGAGGCCACAACCTCGAATAGTATGGGATCAAATTTCTATACGCGCGCTCTAAGGGGTGCCCCCCTCTCGGTCCCAACCGGAAACACCCATGCCCCCTGACCGGATGACGGGCTTTAATCCAGGGCCATGGAACCCTCACCCCGGCCTCTCTATTTGGTGTGTACCAGGAAAACGATTTGCAACTTACTATGCCATATTCCTTTCGGAAAACATGTCACAGTATAGGAAGGAATGAATGGAAATGTGATTTGTTTCACGATGACACGGAAGTCAAATAATCTGGCATAAGACTGGCATGTCACAACACTGGCATCTTACCCATCCTCATGCCAACACATGGCTATGCAAATATGTATCCAACAACATAATGCTTTCCGAAACTTACTTGCTGATTATGTGCATGAGATATAACATTCAAAGTGATGTTCATAAACATGCCATGACTATACTGAAATGCAAACATTCAACAACACTCATCATATCAAGAGTTCAAACATGCTTTCCTGGTTCGGAGTAGTCGGAGTCTAACTGTGCAAAGTTTTCAGCTCCGTCACCTCCTCCAGTATCTACGGTATAAGAAAAATACGTACGCAACGTAAATACCGTGAGTGTACAGAAAAGTGTCCCAAATATTTTTCAAATAAATATGTTAAAAAACTAGACAAAAATCTAAAGAGAACAGAAAAAGAATCACTCAAAATATCCTTTCTGTTAAAAGGTTATAAGGGTTTTAACCCAAGGACCCATCTGTAATGAAACAGAAAACTTCCAGGGGGCTTTGCAGAAAAAAACCAGAAAAATGGTTCAGAGTGGAAGCGTATTTGCCAGAATACGCTTTCAGTAAACGATTCAAACAAAGGAGAGGCTGACGGGCGGGTCCCACCCGTCAGGTTTGAAATTTCAAACGAGGGAGTCGGGGCTCGTCGGCGCCCGAGAGCCGCGGTGGTCGCCGGCGGCGATCCACGGCGAGGCAGGGAGATCGGAGAGTACCTTCGTGTTCAGGGCGCCATTCCATGTCTGTGGGAGGTGGTGGTGGTCACCGGCAAGTACCACGTTGGCGGCGACGCTTGCTCCAGCGGACGGCGATTCGGGTGGTTGTGGATCTCGCTGGAGAGAGCTACGGAGGTGGAATTGGGGAGGGGGTTAGACTCGCGATAGCATGAGAAGGTATCTGACGAGGTTAGGGCGCCGGAGATGGCCTCACCGGAGTGAATCACGGTGGGGGCTGAGGCGGAATGAAGTGGCCGGAGTCGTGGAAGGAGAGCTCCTCGTGGCCCTTCCACGGACTTGGCGAGGTCTGGAGAGGTAGAGGAGGTGTGCGGGGGCGAGAGCAAGCTCGGGGTGCTATATATAGCCGCCCCGAGGCGGTTGCCGAGAACGGGGTTCCCCGGCGAGGTGATTACGGCGGCGCTGTGGTTGCACAGGAGGGTTCAGAGGTTGAGCGTCGTCGTGGGTGTTCCCTGGTTCCGTTTAGGTGCTAACCGCGTCGGGATTTGGTTGCTTAGGGGGAGCTCGACGGAACGGGGCGGCGCGGGCCCGTCGGCGGCAGGGAGCATGCTCTGTGCGTGCCGCGCCACGGCGACGGTGCTGCATGCGTGCGCTGGCGGGGAAATGGCCACGCGGAGCCGCCAGGGGGTTTGGGCGGCGCCGAACGGCGTTATGCGGCCGTTCTGCTCCCTATCGGCCGCTACGGTGATTCAGCCGCCGCAAAGCACGCCGGCGCAGGCGGGCCAGGGTGCCACCGATGCCAGGAAGGCGCCAAGCACGCGTGTGAGGCTCCGGACAAGCAAGCTAGGCCGTGAGCTACGTGCAAAGTGCACTGTGAGCATGTGACTGAATTTCTGACGAAGATCGACACTGAAACTCTGAACTTAACTGAAGATGAACAGAAACAGTGCATGCAAGGTGTTTGACAGAATGATCTAGGCATGTAGGGATTTTTCCTTGAGCTGTTTTTTGCTGGAGGGGCCTCTCATTGCATCTAGAGGCTGCCTGAATATTTGTAGAATTTTTGGAGAGGTGTAGATATGAATTTCACCAAATTTGGCAAATCTGGTCCAAACTTGCAGTGAGTGAAATTTGAAATATTTGAACAGGAGAAGAGTGGATCAAGATGGTTCTGGGTTGTGGGTACAAAGGAATATCTAGGGGTGTTGAGTTGAGATCAAAAGTCAAAAGCATTAGGGCACTTGCTTTGCAATTCACCTAGGCTCAAAAGAAAAGACAGAATTATTTTGGGAGGAGAAATAGTTGGAATAAAATCCAAAAATGGATATTTTTAGTTTGGACAGAACGTTTGGGTTGTACCAAAGTGGGAGGAGGGGTTTTGGGAAAACTTCACCATAGGAGGCATGGTAAAATTTAGAAGGGATCAAAACCAAAATAAAAGCCCAAAAACTTAAAAGGGTTTTCTTTTTAAAAGAAACTAAATCCAAGAAAAGGATTTTTGAGAGGGCAAACTTAGAAGATGGTTTTTAGGAAGGGTTCAAATGACCTTCTTTTAAACCAAGCAAGGCTCATTCTGAAAACAAAAAAAACACAAATTTTTTTGGAGTGTCACAGCACCTACCCCCTTAGGAAAAATCTCGTCCCCGAGATTTCAGCTGATCCTTAAACAGGTGTGGGTGCTCTGTCCGAAGAAAATCCTCGCTCTCCCAAGTTGCTTCATTCTCGGTGTGATTACTCCACTGAACTCTGAAAAACTTAATGGTTTTCCGTCGGGTCCTTCTCTCAGACTCTTCTAATATTTTTATCGGGTGCTCCCGGTAAGTGAGGTCCGGTTGCACGTCAATATACTCATGTGAAACTTGCTTCTCTGTGTTGCTCATGTATTTTCTCAACTGCGAGATGTGAAACACGTTGTGGATACCGGATAAGTCTCCTGGTAGGTCTAGCTGGTAGGCTACCTTGCCTCGTCGGGCCACTATATGAAATGGTCCGATGAATCTTGGTGCTAGTTTCCCCTTAATCTTGAATCGTTGCAGACTCTTCATAATAGAAACTCTCAGGTATACCAATTCTCCGGGTTCAAAACTGATTTCCCGATGCTTTCAGTCGTAATAACTCTTTGCCGACTTTGAGCTGCTTTGAGTTGTTCTCTAATTGTCTTAACTTTCTCCTCGGCCTCCTTGAGCATATCTGGGCCAAAGATATGGCTGTCTCCGGTCTCTGACTAATTTAGCGGGGTACGACATCTTCTCCCACATAGAGCTTCAAAGGGGGCCATTTGCAAGCTGGCTTGATAGCTGTTGTTGAATGCGAACTCTGCATATGGCAAACTTTTTTCCCAACTGTTCCCGTAGGTGAGGACACAGGCTCTTAGCATGTCTTCTAGGATTTGGTTTACGCGTTCCGTCTGCGCATCAGTCTGGGGGTGGTATGCGGTACTGAAGGCTAATTTGGGTTCCCAGTGCCTGTTGTAGGTGATCCCAGAATGTAGAGACGAACTGTGTGCCTCTATCGGAGATGATAGTCTTAGGGACTCCATGCAGGCAGACGACACGGGCAAGATAAAGTCTGGCTAGTCTCTGAGTGGTGTAAGTTGTTTTTACCGGAATAAAATGTGCCACCTTGGTTAATCTGTCGGTTATGAACCATATGGCATCGTTTCCGTGTCGTGACCGTGGCAGTCCAACGATAAAGTCCATTCCAATCTCGTCCCATTTCCACTCGGGTATCTCATTTGGCTGTAATAGTCCGGCTGGTTTCTGGTGCTCGGCCTTGATATGTTGACAAGAGTCACAGCATGCACTGAATGTGGCTATATCTTTCTTCATACCGTGCCACCAAAAATTTTCCTGAAGGTCTTTGTACATTTTTGTCCCTCAAGGATGGATTGAATACGGAGCTGTGTGACTTTCAGTCAATATCTGCTGTTTGAGGTCCTTGACATTTGGTACGCATAGCCTCTCTCCGTACCACAATATTCCTTGCTCATCTACGTTGAATTCTGAGGCCCTTCCCAAACTCACTTTTCTTTTTATGCCCTCAATGCTGGGGTGTCCGTGCTGGGCTTCCTTGATCCTTTCCATCAGGGTAGGTTGTATTTCTATATTCGACACACTGCCTTCGGTGACCATTATTAGATTGAGTCGGGCAAATTCCTGCTGAAATTCTGGCCTCAACTTTGGTATATTGTCGTCGTCCGTGCTGGGATTTCGACTAAGTGAATCTGCCACAACATTTGCTTTTCCGGGATGATAGTGGATTCCAACATCATAATCCTTCACCAACTCTAACCAGCGTCGTTGCCGTAAATTTAACTCTGGCTGTGTGAAAATATACTTAAGACTCTTATGGTCTGTGTATATCTCACAATGATTCCCAAGTAGGAAGTGTCTCCATTCCTTGAGTGCATGAATAACCGCTGCTAATTCCAAGTCATGAGTGGGATAATTTTCCTCATGCTTGCGTAGTTGTCTAGAGACATACGCAACTACCTTGCCTTCTTGCATCAATATGCATCCGAGGCCTTTCCGGGATGCGTCACAATATACCTCAAAATTCTTGTCTATATCTGGCACAATTAGTACTGGTGTCGTTGTTAATTTGCTTTTTAGCTCTTGGAAGCTTTTCTCACATGCTTTTGTCCATTCAAACTTCTTGCCTTTCTTGAGCAATTGTGTCAGCTTTGTTATAGTGAAGAATCCTTCAATAAATCTCCGATAATAGCCCGCCATTCCGAAGAAACTCCGTATGTCTGTTACGTTAGCTGGTGGTTTCCAGCCAAGTACGACCTTGACTTTTTCCGGGTCTACTGCAATACCTTCTTGGGTTAGCACATGGCCCAGAAAACCCACCTGCCTTAGCCAAAATTCACATTTGCTGAATTTGGTGTACAGTTGATGTTTCCTGAGTTCTCCGAGTACAATCCTGAGATGTTCGGTGTGCTCTTCTGGTGTTTTGGAATATATCAGAATATCATCGATGAATACCACAACAAACTTGTCCATATACTTCATAAACACTTTGTTCATGAGGTGAACAAAATATGCGGGGGCGTTGGTTAGCCCGAATGGCATCACAGTGAACTCATATAGCCCATATCTGGAGGTGAATGCGGTCTTGGGAATATCTTCTGTTCGTACTTTTAATTGGTGGTATCCTGATCTCAAGTCAATTTTTGAGAAGACTTTGGCCTGTGCGAGCTGATCGAATAAATCATTTATTCGGGGCATTGGGTATTTGTTCTTGATTGTGACCATGTTGAGAGCTCGATAATCAATACACAACCTCATTGTTCCATCCTTCTTGCTCTCGGTCATGCGTTCTTCATTGGCGTAGCGAGACAGCAGAGTGAATTGGTTGTTGTATTCTGACACTATCATGGCCCTTTGCTTGAGTTCATTAAATTATTTCTTCTTGATTTCCATGACGCTCTTAGGAATATGTGCCCCACGAAAACCTTCTTTGAAATTTTCCCAGGTGATTTCATTTTCGTTGGGGTGCATGTGCAGGAAGTTTTCCCACCACGATGCAGCTGCTCCTGCGAGATAGTGTCCTGCATACAGTACTTTTTCATGGTCTGAACACTGTGCAATAATTAATTTTCTCTCCATGTCTTGAAGCCAGTCATCGGAGTCAAGAGGCTTGTCAGCATGGGAAAATGTTGGAGGACGCGTCTTTTGTAACTCAGATAATTTGGATTGTGGTTGATACTGACCACGGTCACTTCCCATATTGATGAATTGGTTCATCATTTCCTGGTGTTGCTGATGACTCTGTTCATACAAACGACAAACTTGTGTAAAAGCTGTTTCACTGTCCTGTTGACTTGTCTGACCCTGAGTGAAATTGTGGTTCTGCGGTGTGCCATAATTTTCTTCTGGCTGATTTGGCATGGAGCGCGTCATGGGACGAGACATCTTTCACTCTGGGGATATATTTTGTGAACTCGTAAGACAAGAAAGAGAGTCGCAAAAGTCAATAAAATCACACACAAAGAACATTTTAAAACTCCAGGATATTTTTGGAAACACACGATTTTGCGCGGAGAAGGACTATCGCATATCTTACACGCGGGCATAATTATACATTACCTCACTCAGGATGTGCGTACATAATCCTGACATGTTATTTAAACTAGTGCACTCCTCCAGATCCTACATGATGCGCAAATAGGCTACTTCTCACAACCTATGCACATATAAACATATTACACAAGTCGATACATCGCATGGCGTCTATGCGTACTTAGTCGGAGATGGTGAGGATCTCCCTTGGCCTGCCGAGGGTGAGACGCAGAGACGCTGGGGAATCAACCTCCTCCTCGCTAATAGGTTCCAGACGAGACACGTCGTGCTGAACTGATGGAGCAGGTGCCGTAGGTGGAATAACACGAATACGAGTGGGTGGAATAGGTGGGGTAGCACGTATGGGAGTGGGTGCAACAAGTGGTGCAGAGCGGACGGGAGTGGGTGCAACAAGTGGTGCAGAGCGGACGGGAGTGGGTGCAATAGCTTGGTTAATTCCTCTATGGTAGGCAGATGACGAGTAGAGGCGAGTATTGTAGGTGAGTGAGAGGGTGCGGATGACACAAAATTCAGTGGTGGAGCGGTGTGCAGGAGTTCCCTCCTGTTAGCAGCACAGCCATGAACTGAGTCCATGCGTGCAGCTACGACGTCATCCACCATGCATTCGAATGCTGCCTCCAGGGCTCGCAGGTACTCGACAAGCATCTCAAAGGCTTCGTCTCGCTCTCCACTGGGGCAAGAG
Organism: Triticum dicoccoides; assembly: GCF_002162155.2. Lineage (NCBI taxonomy): Eukaryota > Viridiplantae > Streptophyta > Magnoliopsida > Poales > Poaceae > Triticum > Triticum dicoccoides. The sequence continues at coordinate 83,533,074 of NC_041387.1, read as the reverse complement.
AAGGAGTAGTGACAGGTGTAAGGCACATGGCATGGAAGGTAGCGGTAGCGACGGGTCTTCATTGCAGGAAGAACATCTCGAAGAGGGGCTATCGTCTCGCGGGCAGCCATCTGCATAGCATGCCTTTCTATAGGCATGGCTCTCCCCACGAATCGGAGGCGGCGTATTCCAGCATGGCCTCCCCTGAATTGCACCGCGGCCTGGTGCATAGTCAGACTGTCGTTGATCTTGTGTGGATAAAGCGTGAAGACTGGGCGCACGGATGGCCCCATCGCGACCTGAACGATGAAGGAGAGGAGTTTGACAAACCCCCCAGGCACGTTGGCGAACATTTGAGACTCGCAGTCGTTACTGGCCATCTACAAAAGTAGGCAAAAATTTTGAGTGATCAGATCATAAATTTTATGCTGATTGTCAGAAAAATGACTACATTTATAAAAACATGAATATCTCTATCATGCTAATAACCAATTAGCGATCGCACCTAGTGGCTTCCTACAGTCAGCCTGGCTCTGGTTACCAAGTCTGTCACGACCGGCTTTTCAATAAAATATTTATTGATAAAACCAATCTTTTCAACCCAGTATAGGAAAAGTCATCCTTTCTGGTAGACAAAAGCTTGATAAATAGAGAACCAGTAGCATTAAATATATTACAGGGTTGAGCTGAGGCTGCTCAACAATTTATTGCAAACTCGCCAATATCTTACATATGGGCGGTTATGGAACAGGGGTGTGGTGGCATGCTACTAGTTCGAGGAAAAGTGGTGGTGGATAACTTGACTTCTACTGGCAGCACATCGAGCGTCGAGGTGAGGCTCGATGAATTTATTTCGGGATTTTTGCGGAAGCGGATAGTACAATGACCAAGACAGGATCGCACGGGCTGACTGGGACTCCTCTAGGCGTCAGACTCGCTATCAAACTCTTCGTCCATGAGATCGCCTTCATCAACATCTGGCCAAATCAACAAGCCAGGTGAGTACTTGAAAGTACTCGCAAGACAATTCGGACCAAAGATATAATCAATGAATGCATGAATGCGTCATGAACATAGGATGATGCTCATATAACAACGGTAATATTGCAGGACTTGATAAATAAAATAAATAACTGAAAACCGATCGGGTGTCTGGAGCGACGCCTCGAAAGGTAAATAAATAAAATGCATGCCGCAGTCGGGCGTCTAAGCGACACCACATGAAGGGCTTAAAAGAAATGCCGCAGTCAGGCGTCTTGGCGACACCACATAAAGGGCTTAAAAGAAATGCCACAGTCGGACGTCTAGGCGACATCACATAAAGGGCTTTAAAAGAAATGCCACAGTCGGACGTCTGGGCGACATCACATAAAGGGCTTTAAAAGAAATGCCACAGTCGGACGTCTGGGCGACATCACATAAAGGGCTTTAAAAGAAAAACCATCGTCGGACGTCTGAGCGACATCACAGACAGGGCCTATAACAAAAGTAAATGACAGGTATGCCATCATCGGACATCTGAGCGACATCGCAGACAGGACTTGTAATAAATGTAAATAACAGGTATGCCACCGTCGGATGTCTGAGCGACATCGCAAACAGGGCTTGTAATAAATGTAAATAACAGGTATGCCACCGTCGGACGTCTGAGCGACATCGCAGACAGGGCTTGTAATAAAAGTGAATAACAAGATTAGTCCATCCACAAGAATAATCTTTTAACCGGATTTATCACACATAAATTCCACCGGAGTTTCTGTCACTGAGGCTGATACCTGACAAGATAAGATGAATATAGTACATAAACAAAGTACAAGATAATAGAAAGATTCGAGACTCTGCAGAGTTTGGATTAACTGACCACAGCCAACGGATTTCCGTAGTCACGAAGGACTAGTTCCGTTTACGGTATTTCAGTAGAAACACATTTAACTAGTACACACCCATTTCACCTCACGATGCCAGGAATCACCCTGGACAACGTCCAAGAAAAATTTTGAGACGGGGAGGCCACAACCTCGAATAGCATGGGATCAAATTTCTATACGCGCGCTCTAAGGGGTGCCCCCCTCTCGGTCCCAACCGGAAACACCCATGCCCCCTGACAGGATGACGGGCTTTAATCCAGGGCCATGGAACCCTCACCCCGGCCTCTCTATTTGGTGTGTACCAGGAAAACGATTTGCAACTTACTATGCCATATTCCTTTCGGAAAACATGTGACAGTATAGGAAGGAATGAATGGAAATGTGATTTGTTTCACGATGACACGGAAGTCAAATAATCTGGCATAAGACTGGCATGTCACAACACTGGCATCTTACCCATCCTCATGCCAACACATGGCTATGAAAATATGTATCCAACAACATAATGCTTTCTGAAACTTACTTGCCGATTATGTGCATGAGATATAACATTCAAAGTGATGTTCATAAACATGCCATGACTATACTGAAATGCAAACATGCAACAACACTCATCATATCAAGAGTTCAAACATGCTTGCCTGGTTCAGAGTAGTCGGAGTCTAACTGTGCAAAGTTTTCAGCTCCGTCACCTCCTCCAGTATCTACGGTATAAGAAAAATACGTACGCAATGTAAATACCGTGAGTGTACAGAAAAGTGTCCCAAATATTTTTCAAATAAATATGTTAAAAAACTAGACAAAAATCTAAAGAGAACAGAAAAAGAATCACTCAAAATATCCTTTCTGTTAAAAGGTTATAAGGGTTTTAACCCAAGGACCCATCTGTAATGAAACAGAAAACTTCCAGGGGGCTTTGCAGAAAAAAACCAGAAAAATGGTTCAGAGTGGAAGCGTATTTGCCAGAATACGCTTTCAGTAAACGATTCAAACAAAGGAGAGGCTGACGGGCGGGTCCCACCCGTCAGGTTTGAAATTTCAAACGAGGGAGTCGGGGCTCGTCGGCGCCCGAGAGCCGCGGTGGTCGCCGGCGGCGATCCACGGCGAGGCAGGGAGATCGGAGAGTACCTTCGTGTTCAGGGCGCCATTCCGTGTCTGTGGGAGGTGGTGGTGGTCACCGGCAAGTACCACGTTGGCGGCGACGCTTGCTCCAGCGGACGGCGATTCGGGTGGTTGTGGATCTCGCTGGAGAGAGCTACGGAGGTGGAATTGGGGAGGGGGTTAGACTCGCGATAGCATGAGAAGGTATCTGACGAGGTTAGGGCGCCGGAGATGGCCTCACCGGAGTGAATCACGGTGGGGGCTGAGGCGGAATGAAGTGGCCGGAGTCGTGGAAGGAGAGCTCCTCGTGGCCCTTCCACGGACTTGGCGAGGTCTCGAGAGGTAGAGGAGGTGTGCGGGGGCAAGAGCAAGCTCGGGGTGCTATATATAGCCGCCCCGAGGCGGTTGCCGAGAACGGGGTTCTCCGGCGAGGTGATTACGGCGGCGCTGTGGTTGCATAGGAGGGTTCAGAGGTTGAGCGTCGTCGTGGGTGTTCCCTGGTTCCGTTTAGGTGCTAACCGCGTCGGGATTTGGTTGCTTATGGGGAGCTCGACGGAACGGGGCGGCGCGGGCCCGTCTGCGGCAGGGAGCACGCCCTGCGCGTGCCGTGCCACGGCGATGGTGCTGCATGCGTGCGCTGGCGGAGAAATGGCCACGCGGAGCCACCAGGGGGTTTGGGCGGCGCCGAACGGTGTTATGCCGCCGTTCTGCTCCCTGTCGGCCGCTACGGTGATTCGGCCGCCGCAAAGCATGCCGGTGCAGGCGGGCCAGGGCGCCACCGACGCCAGGAAGGCGCCAAGCGCGCATGTGAGGCTCCGGACAAGCAAGCTAGGCAGTGAGCTACGTGCCAAGTGCACTGTGAGCATGTGACTGAATTTCTGACGAAGGTCGACACTGAAACTCTGAACTTAACTGAAGATGAACAGAAACAGTGCATTCAAGGTGTTCGATAGAATGATCTAGGCATGTAGGGATTTTTCCTTGAGCTGGTTTTTGGTGGAGGGGCCTCTCATTGCATCTAGAGGCTGCCTGAATATTTGAGGAATTTTTGGAGAGGTGTAGATATGAATTTCACCAAATTTGGCAAATCTGGTCCAAACTTGTAGTGAGTGAAATTTGAAATATTTGAACAGGAGAAGAGTGGATCAAGATGGTTCTGGGTTGTGGGTACAAAGGACTATCCAGGGGTGTTGAGTTGAGATCAAAATTCAAAAGCATTAGGGCACTTGCTTTGCAATTCACCTAGGCTCAAAAGAAAAGACAGAATTATTTTGGGAGGAGAAATAGTTGGAATAAAATCCAAAAATGGATTTTTTTTAGTTTGGACAGAATGTTTGGGTTGTACCAAAGTGGGAGGAGGGGTTTTGGGAAAACTTCACCATAGGAGGCATGGTAAAATTTAGAAGGGATCAAAACCAAAATAAAAGCCCAAAAACTTAAAAGGGTTTTCTTTTTAAAAGAAACTAAATCCAAGAAAAGGATTTTTGAGAGGGCAAACTTAGAAGATGGTTTTTAGGAAGGGTTCAAATGACCTTCTTTTAAACCAAGCAAGGCTCGTTCTGAAAACAAAAAAAACACAAATTTTTTTGTAGTGTCACATTGAAACGAACAAATTTTGAATTTTCCGAACAATTTTCAAAAGAAACGAAAAAACGAAAAAACAGACAGAAAACAGAAAAAAGGAAAAGAAAGAAGGAAAAGAAATAGAAAAACGAAAAAAATAAAAACGAAAAAACCAAAGAAGAAACAGGAAAATTGATCAAAAAGGAAAAAACGGTTCAGGTAAGCTTCTAGAAAGTTCCCAAAACCGGCTGGCTAGCTCTCGTATAATGGGCCGGCCCGTTGCTAGCGATGCGTATGCCTGTGTGTTATGTCGACAATTTGAGGCGGTGAGCGGCGCATAGGGTTTCCCTCCTATACGCACTCTGCGGCAGAGTCTCGTGGCTTCGCACAGGCGGCCTCCAGGTGGGCCGGCCCAGTACCGCCAGTGGACTTGTATTTTAGCTCAAACAAAAGAAATTTGACGTTGTAGGGAATCGAACCAGGGATCTCGTGCTACAAACTAACATCCGCGATGAGATGAGCTAGCGAGCTTTTCTTGTTAGATAGCAGCGTCAACCTTTAAGAACCAACCACAAGGCAGATCCGAATTATTTTCGGAATTTCAAATGCATTTTTATAGAAAAAATGAGTGTTTTCTGAAACGCAAATACCTTTCAAATTTAAGAATAGTTTTTTATAAACTGAAATGTTTTAGAAAATAATGAACATTTTCAAAATCAGGAACAATTTTTTTAAACGAGAACATCTTTTCAAATTCCAAAACAAATCTTGGAAAATGAGAACATTTTAAACTCTCGACTAAAATATGCAAAACATGAACATTTTTCTGAAATTTCTGAACAACTTTTGACAAGGGAACATTTTTTGAAACTTCAAAAAAATGAAAACATGAACATTTTTTGAAACGGGAACATTCTTTGAAAAGTTGTGAAATTTTGGAGGAGAAATCATTCCAAACGTTTTTTGAGAGAACACAAACAATTTTTTGAAAAATGTATGTGAACATTTTTTATTTTTTTGGAAAACATGATCGTCTTGGACTTTTTATCATTTTTAGAAGCAAGAACATTTTTTTGAAAATCGCGAACATATTTTAATGCACGAACATTTTCTGAAAAGTTGTTAAAAAATTGGACAAAAGCTTTCGCAACATTTTATCAAAAAGAAGAACATTTTTTTGAAAATTGTGAACATCTTTCGAATTTATGAACATTTTTTTAAAACAAACATTTTTTAAATTTTGAACATTTTTTAAAGGCAAGAACAATTTCAAAATTTAAGAACAATTTTCGGACATGAACTTAGTTTAAAAAAGATAAAATAACCTTGAAAGGGAAAAAGAAAATAGTAACAGAAAGCAAAAAAACAAAAGAAATGAAAAAGAGGAAAAAGAAACAGAAACAAAAACAAAAAAACAAAAGATTCAGAAAAACTAGTAAAAAAACGGTCCAGGAAACCTTCTAGAAGGTTCCCAAAACCGGTTGGCTGTTGCGATTGTACGCTCAATAGCTGGACCGGCCCATCGCATCGCTGCTCGGTCGCTCGCATATGCGAAACACCGGCAGTTTGACGCAAAGAGCGTCAAATAGGATTTCCCGGCGCCCCCCCAAGCACAATCCGAATTGGGTGTTGGGCCGGCCCCCCTTTCCTTCCTCCCTCTCCCCCCCTTCCTTCTCTCCTAGTCCAACTAGGGAAGGGGGGGGGAATCCTACTCCTGATGGGAGTAGGACTCCTCCAGTGCATGCCATAGAGGGCCGGCCCTCCCCCCTCCTCCACTCCTTTATATACGGGGGAGGGGGGCACCCCATAGACACACAAGTTGACATTGTTTAGACATGTGCGGTGCCCCCCTCCATAGTTACGCACCTCGGTCATATCGTCGTAGTGCTTAGGCGAAGCCCTCTGCCGGTAACTTCATCATCACCGTCACCACGCCATCATGCTGAAGAAACTCTCCCTCGGCCTCAACTGGATCAAGAATACGAGGGACGTCCCCGAGGTGAACGTGTGCTCATCGCGGAGGTGCCGTATGTTCGGTGCTAAGATCGGTCGGATCGTGAAGATGTACGACTACATCAACTGCGTTCTCGTAACGGTCCCGCTTTCGGTCTACGAGGGTACGTGGACACACTCCCCCCTCTCATTTCTATGCATCACATAGATAGATCTTGCGTGATCGTAGGATTTTTTTTGAAATTACCGCGTTCCCCAACAGTGGTATCAGAGCCAGGTCTATGTGTAGATGTTATATGCACGAGTAGAACACAAAGTGTTGTGGGCGATAATAGTCATACTGCTTACCAGCATGTCATACTTTGATTCTGCGGTATTGTTGGATGAAGCGGCTCAGACCGACATTATGCGTACACTTACGCAAGACAGGTTCTACCGACGTGCTTTACACATAGGTGGCTGGTTAGTGTCTGTTTCTCCAACTTTAGTTGAATCGAGTGTGGCTACGCTCGGTCCTTGTTGAAGGTTAAAACAGCACACTTGACGAAAAATCGTTGTGGTTTTCATGCGTAGGTAAGAACAATTCTTGCTAGAAGCCCGTAGCAGCCACATAAAACATGCAACAACAAAGTAGAGGACGTCTAACTTGTTTTTGCAGGGCTTGCTGTGATGTGATACGGTCAAGCATGATGTGGTATAAATTGTTGTATGAGATGATCATGTTTTGTAACAAAGTTATCAGCAACTGGCAGGAGCCATATGGTTGTCTCTTTATTGTATGCAATGCAATCTCCATGTAATTGTTTTACTTTATCACTAAGCGGTAGCAATAGTCATAGCAACAATAGGTGGCGAGACGACAACGATGCTACGATGGAGATCAAGGTGTCGCGCTGGTGACGTTGGATATCACGACGATGCTTCGGTGATGGAGATCATGAGCACAAGATGATGATGGCCATATCATGTCACATATTTTGATTGCATGCGATGTTTATCCTTTATGCATCTTATTTTGCTTAGAACGTCGGTAGCATTGTAAGATGATCCCTTACTAAATTTCAAGGTACAAGTGTTCTCCTTGAGTATGCACCGTTGCTACAGTTTGTCGTGCCAAGACACCATATGATGATCGGTTGTGATAAGCTCTACGTTCACATACAACGGGTGCAAGCCAGTTTTGCACACGCAAAATACTAGGGTTAAACTTGACGAGCCTAGCATATGCAGATATGGCCTCGGAACACTGAGACCGGAAGATCGAGCGTGAATCATATAGTAGATATGATCAACATAGTGATGTTCACCATTGAAAACTACTCTATCTCACGTGATGATCGGACATGGTTTAGTTGATTTGGATCACGTGACCACTTAGATGATTAGAGGGATGTCTATCTAAGTAGGAGTTCTTAAGTAATATGATTAATTGAACTTTAATTTATCATGAACTTAGTACCTGATAGTATTTTGCATGTCTATGTTGTTGTAGATCAATGGCCCATGCTACCGTTCCTTTGAATTTTAATGCGTTCCTAGAGAAAGCTAAGTTGAAAGATGATGGCATAGCAACTGGGTCCGTAACTTGAGGATTATCGTCATTGTTGGATAGAAGAATTACGTCCTGGAAGCACCGCTAGGTGCCAGGCCTGCTGCTGATGCTACTGATGACGTTAAGAAAGGCTGGCAGAGCAAAGCTGATGACTACTCGATAGTTCAGCGTGCCATGCTTTACGACTTAGAATCGGGACTTCAACGACATTTTGAACATCATGGAGCATATGAGCTGTTCCAAGAGTTGAAGTTAATATTTCAAGAAAATGCCCGAGTTGAGAGATATCAAGTCTCCAACAAGTTCTACAGATGCAAAATGGAGGAGAATAGTTTAGTCAGTGAACACATACTCAAAATGTCTAGGTATCATAATCACTTGACTCAGCTGGGAGTTGATCTTTCAGTTGATTGTGTCATTTACAGAGTTCTTCAATCACTGCCACCAAGCTATAAAGGCTTCGTGATGAACTATAATATGCAAGGGATGGACATGACTATTCCCGAGCTCTTCGCGATGCTAAAGGCCGCGGAGGTAGAAATCAAAAAGGAGCATCAAGTGTTGATGGTCAATAAGACCACTAGTTTCAAGAAAAAGGGCAAAGGGAAGAAAGGGAACTTCAAGAAGAACACAAAAAGGTTGCTGCTCAAGAGAAGAAACCCAAGTCTGGACCTAAGCCTGAAACTGAGTGCTTCTACTGCAAAGGGACTAGTCTCTGACGTGGAATTGCCCCGAGTATTTGGTGGACAAGAAGGATGGCAAAGTGAAAGGTATATTTGATATACATGTAATTGATGTGTACTTAACTAATGCTCGCAGTAGCGCCTGGGTATTTGATACTGGTTCTGTTGCTCATATTTGCAACTCGAAACAAGGGCTACGGATTAAGCGAAGATTGGCTAAGCACGAGGTGACGATGCGCGTGGGAAATGGTTCCAAAGTCAATGTGATCGTGGTTGGCATGCTACCTCTACATCTACCTTAGGGATTAGTTTTAGACCTGAATAATTGTTATTTGGTGCCAGCATTGAGCATGAACATTCTATCTGGATCTTGTTTGATGCGAGACGGTTATTCATTTAAATCAGAGAATAATGGTTGTTCTATTTATATGAGTAATATCTTTTATGGTCATGCACCCCTGCTGTGTGGTCTATTTGTGTTGAATCTCGATTGTAGTCATACACATATTCATAGTGTTGAAGCCAAAATATTGAAGTTTAATAATGATAGTGCAACTTATTTGTGGGACTGCCATCTGGGTCATATCGGTATAAAGCGCATGAACAAACTCCATACTGATGGACTTTTAGAATCACTTGATTATGAATCACTTGGTGCTTGCGAACCGTGCCTTATGGGCAAGATGTCTAAAACTCCATTCTCCGGAACAATGGAAGGAGCTACTGACTTGTTGGAAATAATACATACCGATGTATGTTGTCCAATGAGTATTGATTCTCATGGTGGGTATCGTTATTTTCTTACCTTCACAAATGATTTGAGCAGATATGGTAATACCTACTTAATGAAGCATAAGTCTGAAACATTTGAAAAGTTCAAAGAGTTTCAGAGTGAAGTGGAAAATCATCGTAACAAGAAAATAAAGTTTCTACGATTTGATCGTGGAGGAGAATATTTGAGTTACGAGTTTGGTCTTCATTTGAAACAACATAGGATAGATTCACAATTAACGCTGCCTGGAACACCACAGCGAAATGGTGTGTCCGAATGTCATAACCGTACTTTATTAGATTGTCACGACCGGTTTTCCAATAAAAATATTTATTGATAAACCAGTCTTTTGAGTCCAGTATGAGAGAAATCCTCCTCACTGGTAGACAATTTCTTGATACAATAAGCCAGTAGCATAAAATATATTACAGGGTTGAACTGCGGTCGCTCAACCAAATTATTACAAGCACGCCAATAATCATACATAATGGCGGACAGGACACAGTGGTGTGGAGACATACTACTGACTCATGGATAGGTTGGTGGTGGAAAAGCACAGTGGGAAGGGAAATACAAGACTCTAAGAATATCATTTCATCGAACGTCGAGGTGAGGCTCGATAAATTTATTTGGTAGCGGAAGCGGATATAAAACAGTGGCCAAATCCAGGGTCGCACGAGACTGACTGGGACTCCTCTAAGTGTCGGACTCGCTATCGAACTCTTCATCCATGAGATCGCCTTCGTCAGCATCTGGCCAAATCAACAAGCCAGTGAGTACTTTGAAAGTACTCACAAGACAGTTCGGACGAAAGATATAACAAATGCGTGCATGGATGCAACATGATTACTTCCTTAATGCACAATAAATAAAATTGGCATAACGTGTAAGTAAAAAGGGAAAACGGCGGTAGTCCGCCTGAAATTCCACAGAACATAAATAACGACCGATCGGGTGTCTGAAGCGACGCCTCGAAAGGTGAACAAATAAAAATAAGGAAATGATGCCACAGTCGGGCATCTTAGCGACACCACATAAAGGGCTTTTAAAAGAAATGCCACGGTCGGACGTCTGAGCGACATCGCAGAAAGGGCTTTAAAAGAAATGCCACAGTCGGACGTCTGAGCGACATCGCAGAAGGGGCTTTAAAAGAAATGCCACAGTCGGACGTCTGAGCGACATCACATAAAGGGCTTTAAAAGGAATGCCACAGTCGGACGTCTGAGCGACATCACATAAAGGGCTTTTATTCACAAGTAAATAATACTCATAATAAACATTCAATTCATGAAAACAAACGGGTTAGTCCATCCACAGGAGTAATCATTTAACCAGACTTAGCACTCATGCGGTTCGCCGGAGTCTCTGTCATCAAAGCTGACAATTGATTAGGATAAGATGGAACGAAACTTGACATGGAGGAGATGATTTGGAGGAATATATGACTCTGCAGAGTTTGTACAAAATTTTTCCCACAGTCAACGGATTTCCGTAGTCACGAAGGACTAGTTCCGTTTACGGTATTTCAGAAGAAAACACAGCTAACCGGTACACACCCATCCTACCTCTCGATGCGAGGAATCACCCTAGTCATCGTCCAAGAAAAACTTTTGAGACGGGGAGATCACAATCTCGAATAGCATGGGATCAAATTTATATACGCGCGCTCTAAGGGGTGCCCCCCTCTCGGTCCCAACCGGAAACACCCATGCCCCCTGACCGGATGACTGGCTTTAATCCAGGGCCATGGAACCATCATCACGGCCTCTCCTCCTTGGTGTGTACCATGAAAGTGGTTTGCAACTTACTAAACCATATTCCTTGCGGAAAACATGTGGTAGTACAAGGGAGGAAATGATAGGTACTGGACCGATATGGTTTGACACTGAAGTCACATAGTTTGGCGTAAGACTGGCATGCTACAACACTGCCATCGTACCCATCCTCATGCCAACACATGGCCATTCATATTCACATTCATCCACGTATGGATCATTGAACTCACTCACCTTATTATCACATAAAATAACGTTCATCGGTATGCTTACCAACATGTCATAAAACTAACTAAATGCAAAACATGCCGAGACACTCATCATATCAAAAGTTCAAACATGTTTGCCTGGTTCAGAGTAGTCGGAGCCTAGCTCGGTGAAGTTCGCGGCTCTGTCACCTCCTTCGGTATCTACGGTTTAAAGAAAATATATGCGCTAACGTAAATACCAAGGAGAGCATAGAAGGTAAACCAAATATTTTTCAAATAAATCTGATAAAAAACTAGACAAAATTTTAAAGAGGGCAGAAAAAGAATCAATCAAAAATACTTTTCTAAGTAAAAGTTATAAGGGTTTTTGTCCAGGGACTTATCTGTAATGAAACAGAAGATTTCCAGGGGCTAGTTTATAAAAACAGAAAACGCTTCGGTAGCGACTACGCCAGCCCGAAGAGAAAACGTATTCTGCCCAAAGGCGCTTCCAGAAAACGATTCGAAGAGAGAGCAGAGAGGCTGACGGTGGGGTCCCACCTGTCAGGTTCAAATGTTCAAATGGGGCGGCAGAGTTCGCCGGCGCCCGAGAGCCGCGGTGGTCACCGGCGGCGATCCACGGCGAGGCAGAGAGATCGGGGAGTACCTCCGTGCTCAGGGTACCCTTCCGCGTCAGTTGATGGTGGTGGAGTCGGTCGGCGAGCACCACGTCGACGACGAGCTTTGCTCCGGCGGACGGCGGCTCGGGTGGTCGTGGGGGTCGTCGGAGAGGGCTGCAAAGGTTAAATTGAAGAGGGGGTTATGCTCCTGGCTACTAGAGAAGGTAACGAACGGGGTTTGAGCGCCGGAGATGGCCTCACCAGAACGAATCGGGCTGGAGGCCGAGGCGGGGCGAGGCGGCCGGAGCTGGGGGAGGAGACCTCCTCGAGGTCCCCCTAGTGGCCTGGCGGGGTGTTGGTGAGTAGTGGGGGTGCTGCGTGCACGAGAGTGAGCTCGGGACCCCTTTATATAGGCGGTCCGAGGCGGTTGCCGTGAACGAGGATCACCGGCGAGCGATTACGGTGGCGCAGTGCTCGGTCGGGGTGGTTAGGGGGTCGAGCGTCATCACGGAGGTTCAATGGGTCCGTTTTGGTGTTAAACTGGCCAGGGTTTGGGTGTTAAGGGCGAGCTCAACGGAACGGTGAGGGTGCGGGCCCGTCGGCGGCGGAGAGCGTGTTTCGTGCTTGCCGGCCACGGTGGCTGTGCTACGGGTGTGCGCTGGCGTGCATGAGGCCACGCGGAGAGCCAGGGAGCGATGGGCGGCGCGGAACGGCGTTCTGCCGTGGGGTGCCTCCTGTCGGCCGCCACGGGAGGTCCCGACGCCGCAGAAGACGCCGGCGAGGGCGAGCCAGCGCGCTACCGACGCCAGGAAGGCTCCACGCACGCGTGTGCAGCTTCGGACAAGAGGAAGAGGCGGCGAGGAACGTGCCAAAGGCACTGTGGCCGCGTGACTGAAACTGACGAACTGAAGATGACACTGAAACTGAAATTACTGAACTTTGAACAGTAACAGTGCCCACAAGGTGTTCGACCGAATGAAAAAGGCCTCTGGTGATTTTTCCTTGAGCTGATTTTTGGTGGAGTGGCTTCTCCTTGCTCAAGTAGGCTGCATGATTTTTGGTGGAATTTTTGGAGGAGTGTGGATATGAACTTCATCAAATTTGGCAAATCTGGTCCAAACTTGCAGAGACTGTATTTTGAAAAATTTGAAAAGGGGAGGAGTGGATCAAGATGGTTCTGGGTTGTGGGTTCAAAGGACAATCCAGGAGAATTAGTTTGAGGTCAAAACTCAAATGCAATAGGGCACTTGCTTTGAAAATCCCTCAGGCTCCAAATAATTTTCAGAATTGAATTGAGGGAAAAAAATTAGAATAAAATCCAAAACCAGTTTGGATTAGTTGGGACAGAGAATTTAGGTTGATCACAAGGGGGAGGGGAGGTTTTGGAGGGGTTTTACCACATGGGCAAAAATGCCAAGTCATGGTGGTTCCAAGATATGAAAATCCCAAATTTCATGGAGTTTCTTTTTAAAAGAAAAAGATTAAACTCCCAAAATAATTTTGGGAGAGAACCAAGAGAGAAGAAGTTTCAAAAGGTCAAACACGAAAGTTTGAAGCAAGAATAAAAACCTTGCCAAAGGAAAGAAAGTTTTTTAAGAGGAAGGTTTTCTGGAAAACTTTAAATGGCCTCTTTTCAAAAACCACAAAGTTTTTTGCTGAAAACCAAGGTAAAATTTTTGGAGTGTCACAACACCTACCCCCTTAGGAAAAAATCTCGTCCCCGAGATTTCAGTTGATCCTTAAATAAGTGTGGATCCTCTGTCCGAAGAAAATCCTCGCTTTCCCAAGTTGCTTCACTGTCGGTGTGATTGCTCCACTGGACTTTGAAAAACTTGATGGTTTTCTGTCGGGTCCTCCTTTCAGACTCCTCTAATATTCTTATGGGACGTTCTCGATAAGTGAGGTCTGGCTGTATGTCAATGTTCTCATGAGATACTTGTTTCTCTGGGTTGCTTACGCACTTCCTTAATTAAGAGACGTGGAACACGTTGTGAATGTCGGACAAGTCTTCGGGTAAGTCTAGCTGGTAGGCTACAGTGCCTCTTCGTGCCACTATGCAAAATGGTCCAATGAATCTTGGTGCTAATTTTCCTTTAATCTTAAACCGTTGCAATCCTCTCATCAGGGATACTCTCAAGTATACGAATTCACCGGGTTCGAAGCTGACCCTACGATGTTTCTGATCATAATAACTTTTCTGTCGACTTTGAGCGGTCTTAAGTCGGTCCCTGATCAGCTTGACTTTTTCCTCGGCTTCTCTGAGCATATCTGGTCCGAAGATGCGGCTGTCTCCGGTCTCTGACCAATTTAACGGGGTACGACATCTCCTTCCGTATAGGGCTTCGAAAGGAGCCATTTGCAGGCTGGCCTGGTAACTGTTGTTGTATGCGAACTCGGCATATGGCAGGCTGTCCTCCCAACTGGTTCCATAGGTGAGGACACATGCTCTCAGCATGTCTTCTAAAACCTGGTTTACGCGTTCTGTTTGTCCATCAGTCTGTGGATGGTATGCGGTACTGAAGGTTAGTTGGGTCCCCAGAGCCTGTTGTAATTGCTCCCAAAATCTTGAGACGAACTGAGTGCCTCTGTCGGAAATTATAGTCTTCGGACACCGTGCAGAAAGACTATGCGGGAAAGATAAATCCTGGCAAGCCTCTGAGTGGTGTAGGTTGTCTTCACTGGAATAAAGTGTGCTACTTTGGTCAACCTGTCAGTGATGACCCATATGGCATCATTCCCGTGCCGTGACCGGGGTAATCCGACAATAAAATCCATCCCTATTTCATCCCATTTCCACTCAGGTATTTTGTTAGGTTGCAGTAGTCCGGCTGGTCTCTGATGTTCAGCTTTTATACGTTGACATGAGTCGCAACATGCAATAAAAGCGGCTATGTCCGTCTTCATACCGTGCCACCAAAATCTTTCCTGAATATCCTTATACATTTTGGTTCCTCCAGGGTGGATCGAATATGGAGTGGTGTGTGCTTCAGTTAAAACTTGCTGTTTAAGGTCTTCTATGTTTGGCATGCATAGCCTTTCCCCGTACCATAATATTCCTTCATTGTCTATGACGAATTCCGAGGCCTTCCCATACTCAACTTCCTTTTAATTCCTTCAATGCTGGGGTGACCGGACTGAGCCTCTTTAATTTTCTCCACAAGGTGTGGTTGTATTTCCAAGTTTGATATGGTGCCTTCTGCTACCATTATCAAGTTGAGCTTGACAAATTCTTGATGGAATTCGGGCCTCAAGGTGTGCAGATAGTTCCCGTTGGCGCTGGGGTTCCGACTCAGGGCATCGGCCACTACGTTTGCTTTCCCTGGATGGTAATGGATACCAACATCATAATCCTTTACCAATTCCAACCAGCGGCATTGCCGTAAATTTAGTTCTGGCTGCGTAAAAATGTATTTGAGGCTTTTGTGATCCGTATATATCTCACCTCGATTCCCAAGTAGAAAATGCCTCCATTCCTTGAGTGCATGAATAACTGCTGCCATTTCTAAATCATGAGTGGGAAAATTTTCCTCGTGTTTGCGAAGTTGCCTTGAAGCGTAGGCGACAACCTTGCCTTCTTGCATCAACACGCATCCGAGACCCTTTCTGGATGCGTCACAAAATACTTCAAAATTCTTGTGTATATCGGGTACAATTAATACTGGTGCTGTTGTTAATTTCCGCTTTAGCTCTTGGAAACTTTTCTCGCAGGCTTCTGTCCATTCAAACTTCTTATCCTTCTTGAGTAACTGTGTCATAGGCTTGGATATGGTGGAAAATCCTTCAATAAATCTGTGGTAATATCCTGCCATTCCCAAGAAACTTCGTATGTCCGTTACGCTGGATGGTGACTTCCAGTCAAGTACGGCCTTGACTTTCTCTGGGTCCACTGCTATACCGTCTTGAGTCAGCACGTGGCCTAGAAAACCTACTTGTCTTAACCAAAATTCGCACTTGCTGAACTTGGCATACAATTGGTGTTTCCTTAGCTCTCCTAGTACAATCCTGAGATGTTCTGCATGCTCTTCTGGTGTTTTGGAGTATACCAGAATATCGTCGATGAATACTACGACGAATTTGTCCATAAACTTCATAAATACTTTGTTCATGAGGTGAACAAAATATGCCGGGGCGTTAGTTAATCCAAATGGCATCACTGTGAACTCGTACAGTCCATATCTGGAGGTGAAGGCTGTTTTGGGGATATCTTCCGTTCGTACCTTCAATTGATGGTATCCTGACCTTAAGTCAATTTTTGAGAATACCTTGGCCTGAGCAAGTTGATCAAACAAATCGTTTATCCTTGGCATCGGGTATTTGTTTTTGATTGTGACCATGTTAAGTGCTCGATAGTCGATACACAATCTCAGCGTTCCATCCTTCTTCTTGGCAAATAAAATTGGTGATCCCCAAGGTGAGGAGCTGGCTTGAATGTATCCTTTATCCAGTAATTCCTTTATTTGCTTCTTCAATTCGATCAACTCGGATGGTGCCATTCTGTATGGTTTCTTGTATATGGGGGTGGTTCCTGGTGCTAGCTCAATGCGGAATTCTATTTCTCGATCTGGTGGCATGCCTGGCAGCTCTTCAGGGAATACATCTGGAAATTCACACACTACTGGAACCTTGTTTAGCTCAGAAACGTCCACCTTATTTAATCTCGGTTGCCGAGGTCTTTTTCCTTCCTTGGCTGATACTCTTATTGTCTTCCCTTGGTGGTGTGTGAGAATCACGGTCCTGTTGAAACAGTCGATAAAACCTTTATTGGTGGTTAGCCAATCCATCCCTAGGATGACATCCAGTCCTTTATTTTCCAATACAATAAGATTTGCGTAAAACTCCAATCCTTCAAACTCGATGACCACATTCTGACAGTAATTCTGAGAAACTTGCTGAATCCCGGGGGACTTGATTATTATGGATTTCTCCAAAGGAAGCATCGAAAAATTATTGTGCAAGGCAAAACTTTTCGAGATGAAAGAGTGAGAAGCTCCAGAATCAAACAAAACCACTGCAGGTATTGTGTTGACAGGAAACGTACCGAGTACGATATCCGAAGCATTTTGTGCCTCCTCTTTGGTTACGTGGTTCAGATGACCCTTCCTGTGGTTATTGTTGGGATTGAAATTGTTTCGTTTGGGCGCTGAATTATATCCGCCGTTGTTCGGCTTTGGGGTTGAGTTCCTTGGCTTGGGGCACTGTTTGGCATAGTGCCCTTCTTCTCCACAAGCGTAACAAGTAACGCCGGGGCGATAGGTGAATTCCTTGTCCCTTGCATGAAAATTCTTGATTGGGCGTGAGACATTGGATGAGAATTTGGGTGTCCCACCCTTTTTAAAATCTATCTTGCTTCGGTGATTACGAGTGTGGTTAGTCTGGTCCCTTTTTCGCTTGCGGATATCTTCCAGACTACGTCTCTCATTTTCCAGAGTAATGGCCTTGTCCACCAGCGTTTTAAAATCAGGAAAAGTGTGCACGACCAATTGGCATTTAAGTGCGGGCGCCAGACCGTCAAGGAATTTCTCCATCTTCTTGATTTCAGTCATACGCTCCTCATTGGCGTAGCGGGATAATAGGGTAAATTGACTGTTGTAAACTGACACTGTCATGTTCCTTTGTTTGAGGTCATCAAATTCTCTCTTCTTGATTTTCATAATACTCTTAGGAATATGTGCACCACGGAAACCTTCCTTGAAATCATCCCAGGTTATGTCATTTTCGTTGGGATGCATGTGCAGAAAATTCTCCCACCACGATGCGGCTGCTCCTGTGAGATAGTGTGGAGCATATAGTACTTTCTCGAGATCTGAACACTTTGCAATAATTAATTTCCTCTCCATATCTCGAAGCCAGTCCTCGGCTTCAAGAGGCTTGTCAGTGTGAGAAAATGTTTGGGGACGTGTCTTCTGTAGCTCAGATAACTTGGAATGTTGTTGATACTGTCCATGGTGATTTCCCATGTTGATGACTTGGTTCATCATTTCACGATGTTGTTGCTGACTCTGTTCATAAAGGCGGCACATTTGTGAAAGTGCCGATTCGTTGCCCGGTTGGCTTGACTGTCCCTGAGTGAACTCGTTGCTGGGTTGTGCATCATAATTTTCCTCTGATGGAATTGGCATGGAGCGAGTCCAAGGACGAGACATTTTTCACTCTGGGGATATATTTTGTAAAACCCATAAGAAAAGCGGAAAGAGTCGCAAAAACAAATCCATAAAATGCATAAAGCTGGCAGATATTATTAAATACCCAATCTTACTTAAGAAAAACAAATCGACTTGCGCACGGAGAAGGACTGCTCATTACATATCTTACACGCGGGCGGTAATTATACAATACATCACTCAGGATATGCGTACATAATCCTGACATGTTATTAAGGCTAGTGCACTTCTCCAGATCCTACATGATGCGCAAACAGGCTACTTCTCACAGCCTATGCACATATCTTACAAAGTGGTACAATACACGGCAGCTAAGCGTACTTAGGCAGAGATGTTGACGATCTCCCTTGCCCTGCCGAGGGCGAGGCATAGCGAGGTTGGGGACTCGATTTCCTCCTCGCTAATGGGTTCCATACGTGTAGTGTTGCGCAGAGCGGACGGAGCGGTTGCCAGGGGCGGAGCAACACGTACATGAGTGGGCGCGAAGGTTGGTGTAGTGCGCGCTGGAGTGGGTGCAATGACTTGGTTAAATTCTTCGGTAGAAGGCAGGCGACGAGTAGGCGTAAAAGATGCTGATGACGAGACAAAAGTCGGTGGCGGAGCGATGGGTAGGAGCTCCCTCCTGTTGGCAGCACAGCCATGGACTGAGTCCATGCGGGTAGCTATGAAGTCGTCCACCAGGTTGTCGAAGGCTGCCTCCAGGGCCCGGAGATACTCAATGAGCATCTCAAAAGCCTCGTCTCGTTCTCCTCTGGGGCAGGAGTATGCGTAGTGACAGGTGTAAGGCACATGGCACGGAAGATAACGGTAACGACGAGTCTTCATCACGGGAAGGACATCCCTGAGACGAGCTATCGCCTCGCGGGCTGCCATCTGCATAGCATGCCTCTCCGTAGGCATGGCTCTTCCCATGAACCGGAAGCGGCGTAACTCACCACGCCCTCCCTTGAACTGCACCGCGGCCTGGTGCATGGTCAGACTGTCGTTGACTCGGTGCTGGTAGAGTGTGAAGAATGGGCGCACGGATGGCCCCATCGCGACCTGAACGATGGAAGAAAGAAGCTTGACGAACCCATCGGGCACATTGGCGAAGGTCTGAGACTCGCAGCTGACGTTGGCCATCTACAAAAGTAGGCAAAATTCTGCAGGGTCGGATCATAAAATATGAGAGAAATCCTCCTCACTGGTAGACAATTTCTTGATACAATAAGCCAGTAGCATAAAATATATTACAGGGTTGAACTGCGGTCGCTCAACCAAATTATTACAAGCACGCCAATAATCATACATAATGGCGGACAGGACACAGTGGTGTGGAGACATACTACTGACTCATGGATAGGTTGGTGGTGGAAAAGCACAGTGGGAAGGGAAATACAAGACTCTAAGAATATCATTTCATCGAACGTCGAGGTGAGGCTCGATAAATTTATTTGGTAGCGGAAGCGGATATAAAACAGTGGCCAAATCCAGGGTCGCACGAGACTGACTGGGACTCCTCTAAGTGTCGGACTCGCTATCGAACTCTTCATCCATGAGATCGCCTTCGTCAGCATCTGGCCAAATCAACAAGCCAGTGAGTACTTTGAAAGTACTCGCAAGACAGTTCGGACGAAAGATATAACAAATGCGTGCATGGATGCAACATGATTACTTCCTTAATGCACAATAAATAAAATTGGCATAACGGGTAAGTAAAAAGGGAAAACGGCGGTAGTCCGCCTGAAATTCCACAGAACATAAATAAGGACCGATCGGGTGTCTGAAGCGACGCCTCGAAAGGTGAACAAATAAAAATAAGGAAATGATGCCACAGTCGGGCATCTTAGCGACACCACATAAAGGGCTTTTAAAAGAAATGCCACGGTCGGACGTCTGAGCGACATCGCAGAAAGGGCTTTAAAAGAAATGCCACAGTCGGACGTCTGAGCGACATCGCAGAAGGGGCTTTAAAAGAAATGCCACAGTCGGACGTCTGAGCGACATCGCAGAAAGGGCTTTAAAAGAAATGCCATAGTCGGACGTCTGAGCGACATCACATAAAGGGCTTTAAAAGAAATGCCACAGTCGGACGTCTGAGCGACATCACATAAAGGGCTTTAAAAGAAAGGCCACAGTCGGACGTCTGAGCGACATCGCAGAAAGGGCTTTAAAAGAAATGCCACAGTCGGACGTCTGAGCGACATCACATAAAGGGCTTTTATTCACAAGTAAATAATACTCATAATAAACATTCAATTCATGAAAACAAACGGGTTAGTCCATCCACAGGAGTAATCATTTAACCGGACTTAGCACTCATGCGGTTCGCCGGAGTCTCTGTCATCAAAGCTGACAATTGATTAGGATAAGATGGAACGAAACTTGACATGGAGGAGATGATTTGGAGGAATATATGACTCTGCAGAGTTTGTACAAAATTTTTCCCACAGTCAACGGATTTCTGTAGTCACGAAGGACTAGTTCCATTTACGGTATTTCAGAAGAAAACACAGCTAACCGGTACACACCCATCCTACCTCTCGATGCGAGGAATCACCCTAGTCATCGTCCAAGAAAAACTTTTGAGACGGGGAGATCACAATCTCGAATAGCATGGGATCAAATTTATATACGCGTGCTCTAAGGGGTGCCCCCCTCTCGGTCCCAACCGGAAACACCCATGCCCCCTGACCGGATGACTGGCTTTAATCCAGGGCCATGGAACCATCATCACGGCCTCTCCTCTTTGGTGTGTACCATGAAAGTGGTTTGCAACTTACTAAACCATATTCCTTGCGGAAAACATGTGGTAGTACAAGGGAGGAAATGATAGGTACTGGACCGATATGGTTTGACACTGAAGTCACATAGTTTGGCGTAAGACTGGCATGCTACAACACTGCCATCGTACCCATCCTCATGCCAACACATGGCCATTCATATTCACATTCATCCACGTATGGATCATTGAACTCACTCACCTTATTATCACATAAAATAACGTTCATCGGTATGCTTACCAACATGTCATGAAACTAACTAAATGCAAAACATACCGAGACACTCATCATATCAAAAGTTCAAACATGCTTGCCTGGTACAGAGAAGTCGGAGCCTAGCTCGGTGAAGTTCGCGGCTCCGTCACCTCCTTCGGTATCTACGGTTTAAAGAAAATATATGCGCTAACATAAATACCAAGGAGAGCACAGAAGGTAAACCAAATATTTTTCAAATAAATCTGATAAAAAACTAGACAAAATTTTAAAGAGGGCAGAAAAAGAATCAATCAAAAATACTTTTCTGAGTAAAAGTTATAAGGGTTTTTGTCCAGGGACTTATCTGTAATGAAACAGAAGATTTCCAGGGGCTAGTTTATAAAAACAGAAAACGCTTCGGTAGCGACTATGCCAGCCCGAAGAGAAAACGTATTCTGCCCGAAGGCGCTTCCAGAAAACGATTCGAAGAGAGAGCAGAGAGGCTGACGGTGGGGTCCCACCTGTCAGGTTCAAATGTTCAAACGGGGCGGCAGAGTTCGCCGGCGCCCGAGAGCCGCGGTGGTCGCCGGCGGCGATCCACGGCGAGGCAGAGAGATCGGGGAGTACCTCCGTGCTCAGGGTACCCTTCCGCGTCAGTTGATGGTGGTGGAGTCGGTCGGCGAGCACCACGTCGACGACGAGCTTTGCTCCGGCGGACGGCGGCTTGGGTGGTCGAGGGGCTCGTCGGAGAGGGCTGCAAAGGTTAAATTGAAGAGGGGGTTATGCTCTTGGCAGCTAGAGAAGGTAACGAACGGGGTTTGAGCACCGGAGATGGCCTCACCAGAACGAATCGGGCTGGAGGCCGAGGCGGGGCGAGGCGGCCGGAGCTGGGGGAGGAGACCTCCTCGAGGTCCCCCTAGTGGCCTGGCGGGGTGTTGGTGAGTAGTGGGGGTGCTGCGTGCATGAGAGTGAGCTCGGGACCCCTTTATATAGGCGGTCCGAGGCGGTTGCCGTGAACGAGGATCACCGGCGAGCGATTACGGTGGCGCAGTGCTCGGTCGGGGTGGTTAGGGGGTCGAGCGTCATCACGGAGGTTCAATGGGTCCGTTTTGGTGTTAAACTGGCTGGGGTTTGGGTGTTAAGGGCGAGCTCGACGGAACGGTGAGGGTGCGGGCCCGTCGGCAGCGGAGAGCGCGTTCCGTGCTTGCCGGCCACGGTGGCTGTGCTACGGGCCTGCGCTGGCGTGCATGAGGCCACGCGGAGAGCCAGCGAGCGATGGGCGGCGCGGAACGGCGTTCTTCCGTGGGGTGCCTCCTGTCGGCCGCCACGGGAGGTCCCGACGCCGCAGAAGACGCCGGCGAGGGCGAGCCAGCGCACTACCGACGCCAGGAAGGCTCCACGCACGCGTGTGCAGCTTCGGACAAGAGGAAGAGGCGGCGAGGAACGTGCCAAAGGCACTGTGGCCGCGTGACTGAAACTGACGAACTGAAGATGACACTGAAACTGAAATTACTGAACTTTGAACAGTAACAGTGCCCACAAGGTGTTCGACCGAATGAAAAAGGCCTCTGGTGATTTTTCCTTGAGCTGATTTTTGGTGGAGTGGCTTCTCCTTGCTCAAGTAGGCTGCATGATTTTTGGTGGAATTTTTGGAGGAGTGTGGATATGAATTTCATCAAATTTGGCAAATCTGGTCCAAACTTGCAGAGACTGTATTTTGAAAAATTTGAAAAGGGGAGGAGTGGATCAAGATGGTTCTGGGTTGTGGGTTCAAAGGACAATCCAGGAGAATTGGTTTGAGGTCAAAACTCAAATGCAATAGGGCACTTGCTTTGAAAATCCCTCAGGCTCCAAATAATTTTCAGAATTGAATTGAGGGAAAAAATTAGAATAAAATCCAAAACCAGTTTGGATTAGTTGGGACAGAGAATTTAGGTTGATCACAAGGGGGAGGGGAGGTTTTGGAGGGGTTTTACCACATGGGCAAAAATGCCAAGTCATGGTGGTTCCAAGATATGAAAATCCCAAATTTCATGGAGTTTCTTTTTAAAAGAAAAAAGATTAAACTCCCAAAATAATTTTGGGAGAGAACCAACAGAGAAGAAGTTTCAAAAGGTCAAACACCAAAGTTTGAAGCAAGAATAAAAAACTTGCCAAAGGAAAGAAAGTTTTTTAAGAGGAAGGTTTTCTGGAAAACTTTAAATGGCCTCTTTTCAAAAACCACAAAGTTTTTTGCTGAAAACCAAAGTAAAAATTTTGGAGTGTCACATAGATATGGTGCGATCTATGATGTCTCATGCTGATTTACCGCTAACGTTTTGGGGTTATGCTCTAGAGACAGCTGCATTCACTTTAAAAGGGCACCATCAAAATCCATTCAGACGACGCCTTATGAACTGTGGTTTGGCAAGAAACCAAAGTTGTCATTTCTTAAAGATTGGGGATGCGATGCTTATGTGAAAAAGCTTCAACCTGATAAGCTTGAACCTAAATCGGAGAAGTGCGTCTTCATAGGATACCCAAAGGAAACTGTTGGGTACACCTTCTATGACAGATCTGAAGGCAAAATCTTTGTTGCTAAGATTGGATCCTTTCTAGAGAAGGAGTTTCTCTTGAAAGAAGTGAGTGGAAGGAAAGTAGAACTTGATGAGGTAACTATACCTGCTCCCTTATTGGAAAGTAGTTCATCATAGAAATCAGTTCATGTGATTCCTACACCAATTAGTGAGGAAGCTAATGATGATGATCATGAAGCTATAGTTCATGTTACTACCGAACCTCGTACGTCTTCCAGAGTAAGATCCACACTAGAGTGGTACGGTAATCCTATTCTGGAAGTCATGTTACTAGACCATGATGAACCTACGAACTATGAGGAAGCGATGATGATCCCAGATTCCGCAAAATGACTTGAGGCCATGAAATCTGGGATGGGATCCAGGTATGAGAACAAAGTGTGGACTTTGGTGGACTTGCCCGATGATCGGCAAGCCATAGAAAGTAAATGGATCTATAAGAAGAAGACCGACGCAGACGGTAATGTTACTGCTTACAAAGCTCGACTTGTCGCGAAAGGTTTTCGACAGGTTCAAGGAGTTGACTATGATGACACTTTCTCACCCGTAGCGATGCTGAAGTCTGTCTGAATCATGTTAGAAATTGCTGCATTTTATGATTATGAAATTAGGCAAATGGATGTCAAAACTGCATTCCTGAATGGATTTTTGGAAGAAGAGTTGTATATGATGCAACCGGAAGGTTTTATCGATCCAAAGGGTGCTAGCAAAGTGTGCAAGCTCCAGTGATCCATTCATGGACTGGTGCAACCATCTCGGAGTTGGAATAAACGCTTTGATAGTGTGATCAAAGCATATGGTTCTATACGGACTTTTGGAGAAGCCTGTATTTCCAAGAAAGTGAGTGGGAGCTCTGTAGCATTTCTGATCTTATATGTAGATGACATATTGTTAATTGGAAATGATATAGAATTTCTGGATAGCATAAAGGGATACATGAATAAGAGTTTTTCTATGCAAGACCTTGGAGAAGCTGCTTACATATTGGGCATCAAGATCTATAGAGATAGATCAAGATGCTTAATTGGACTTTCACAAAGCACATACCTTGATAAATTTTTGAAGAAGTTCAAAATGGATCAGTCAAACAAAGGGTTCTTGCCTATGTTACAAGGTGTGAAGTTGAGTCAGACTCAAAGCCCGATCACCGCAGAAGATAGAGAGAAAATGAAAGTCATTCCCTATGCTTCAGCCATAGGTTCTATCATGTATGCAATGCTATGTACCAGACCTGATGTATGTCTTACTATAAGCATAGCAGGGAGGTACCAAAGTAATACCGGAGTGGAGCACTAGACAGCGGTAAAGAACATCCTGAAATACCTGAAAAGGTCTAAGGATATGTCTCTCGTTTATGGAGGTGAAAAGAGCTCGTCGTAAATGGTCACGTCAATGCAAGCTTTGACACTGATCCGGATGACTCTAAGTTGCAAGCTGGATACATATTTTTATTGAATGGAGGAGCTGTCAGTTGGTGCAGTTCCAAGCAGAGCGTCGTGGCGGGATCTACGTGTGAAGTGGAGTACATTGTTGCTTCGGAAGCAGCGAGTGAAGGAGTTTGGATGAAGGAGTTCATATTCGATCTAGGTGTCATACCTAGTGCATCGGGTCCAATGAAAATCTTTTGTGACAATACTGGTGCAATTGCCTTGGCAAAGGAATCCAGATTTCACAAGAGAACCAAGCACATCAAGAGACGCTTCAATTCCATCTGTCATCAAGTGTCGGAAGGGGACATAGAGATTTGCAAGATACACACGGATCTGAATGTTGCAGACCCATTGAATAAGCCTCTCTCACGAGCAAAACATGATCAACACCAAAGCTCCATGGGTGTTAGAATCATTACTATGTAATCTAGATTATTGACTCTAGTGCAAGTGGGATACTGAAAGAAATATGCCCTAGAGGCAATAATAAAGTTATTATTTATTTCCTTCATTCATGATAAATGTTTATTATTCATGCTAGAATTGTATGAACCGGAAACTTAGTACATGAGTGAATACATAGACAAAAACTATAGTCCCTAGTATGCCTCTACTTGACTAGCTCGTTAATCAAAGATGGTTATGTTTCCTAACCATAGACATGTGTTGTCATTTGATGAACGGGATCACATAATTAGGATAATGATGTGATGGACATGACCCATCCGTTAGCTTAGCATTATGATCGTGTTAGTTTCATTGCTACTGCTTTCTTCATGACTTATACAAGTTCCTCAGACTATGAGATTATGCAAATCCCGAATACCGGAGGAACACTTTGTGTGCTACCAAATGTCACAACGTAAAAGGGTAATTATAAAGGTTCTCTATAGGTGTCTCCGAAGGTGTTTGTTGGGTTGTCATAGAACGAGATTAGGATTGGTCACTCCGTGTTTCAGAGTGGTATCTCTGGGCCCTCTCAGTAATACTCATCACTATAAGCCTTGCAAGCATTGTGACTAATGAGTTAGTTGCAGGATGAAGTGTTATGGAACGAGTAAAGGGACTTGCCGGTAGCAAGATTGAACTAGTTATTGAGATACCGACGATCGAATCTCGGGCAAGTAACATACCGATGTCAAACGGAACAACGTATGTTGTTATGCGGTTTGACCGATAAAGATCTTCGTAGAATATGTAGGAACCAATATGAGCATCCAGGTTCTGCTATTGCTTATTGACCGGAGACGTGTCTCGGTCCTGTCTACATAGTTCTCGAACCCGTAGGGTCTGCATGCTTAACGTTCGATGACGATTGGTATTATGAGTTTATGTGTTTTGATGTACCGAAGGTAGTTCGGAGTCCCGGATGAGATCACGGACATGACGAGGAGTCTCGAAATGGTCGAGACATCAAGATTGATATATTGGAAGCCTATGTTTGGACATCAGAATGGTTCCAGGTGCGTTCGGGCATATACTGGAGTACCGGGAGGTTACAGGACCCCCCCGGGGAATATATGGGCCTTATTGGGCCATAGTGGGAGAGAGGAGGAGGCGGACAGGTGGAGGGCGCCCCCCCAAGCCCAATCGAAATTGGGTGGCGGGCAGCCCCGTTTCCTTCCTCCCTCTCTCCCCCTTCCTTCTCTCCTAGTCCAACTAGGGAAGGGGGGAATCCTACTCCCGGTGGGAGTAGGACTCCTCCAAGGCGCGCCATACAGGGCCGGCCCTCCCTCCTCCTCCACTCCTTTATATACGGGGGAGGGGGGCACGCCATAGACACACAAGTTGACGTTATTTTGCCGTGTGCGGTGCCCCCCTCCACAGTTACACACCTCGGTCATATCGTCGTAGTGCTTAGGCGAAGCTTTCCACCGGTAACTTCATCATCACCGTCACCACACCGTCGTGCTGACGGAACTCTCCCTTGGCCTCAACTGGATCAAGATTATGAGGGACGTCCCCGAACTGAACGTGTGCTGATCGCGGAGGTGTCGTACGTTCGGTGCTAAGATCGGTAGGATTGTGAAGACATACGACTACATCAACCGCGTTGTCATAACGCTTCCGCTTTCTTTCTACGAGGGTACGTCGACACACTCTCCCCTCTCGTTGCTATGCATCACATAGATAGATCTTGCGTGATCGTAGGAATGTTTTTGAAATTACCGCATTCCCCAGCAAGGGGAGCAGGGACATCTATAGTCAACAGCTGATAGAGTTGGCATGTACGTGATCGATAGGCTTTCAATTAGTAGCGGCAATACAACATCGTATTTTCCAGCCAGTTCCACTTTCCTGATTTAGAGATCCTGGTTATGGTGTAACCCTTTTATGTATACTACGATCTGCCTAGTTGCTGTGTGCTCTTGTTATCATGGTTTGGCAATAAACTCTCTATACAGTATATTATGAACCTAGCATCTGCCAACTATCCTTACTTTTGGAGCCTATTTTTTGTGTACTTGTGCCAGATTATATTATTGCACGCACCATATTATAGCACACATGAGCTCTCTCATCAGAATCCAGTGATAGCACACAAGGGTTTACAGGGCGCCCCTATAATAGAATATCCTCTGCATTACAAAGATAATCTCACTACTATTTATGTTTTCATCCTTCTCAGATATTATACGTAATCATAGTGAATATCAAAATCCGCGCATCAGAAGAATATTGAGGAACACTGCAACGACTTACAAAATTGGCACCAAGGCATTGAGTTCCATTCGGGATGCTATGAAACTCATACGCTCCCCACCTGTAGATTCTTGTTCAGAATATGATCCTAATAACCATTCCGACCTCGAGAAGTCAAAGGCAGATGTCCTGTCTTGTTCACCCACCAAAGTGCCTGTTCTAATTTGTTAAGGTTTTATTGATTGCACGTATCTTGCATAAAGTGTCTTGCATTTCTTCTACTTTGCTGCACCGCCATCTTCTTAGTTTACTCATCATATATATCAAGATTCCATGCCCACCAATTATCAATATATATTCCATATGTCATTACACCATGTTTTTCCACTCAAATGATGTTCTTGTGCATGAGACATCAAAAAGGAAGAGGTTGATAGCCAAACCTGAAGGAGCACCAGCAAAGTCCTTGAAAAATGTGGTGGTGCCGGAGATATCAGACAACACCCCACTTATATTGGCTCTACATCCAGTGACGCAAAATGTAGGACCGACTTGTCGGTGTACAAAAGTAGGGGCTCTCTCTTGCACGCCTTTACTTGTGCATAGGCAGTTAGAGCCATGCCCGTGGCCACACTTAGCAGGGAAGAGGAGGGAAGCCAAAGGCGCAAGGCAATCAAAGCAACGCCAAGACTAGAAACACAAAGAGCAAGAGGGCGAGCTGGACTCCCCCGGCATGACCCTTGCTGGGGCAGCCTCCGCAGCCCCGGCAAGAGCCTTTCCGGGGAAACTTGCCTAGCGCCAGCAGAGCGCGACACCCTTGAGCCCAAGGGTTCCAACGCCATCAACCATATTGGAACCAAGGCCCGGGAGGCACCTACATGGTGGCATGCAGATCTTCGTGAAGATCATTAACACGCAAGATCAGATGAGGACTAGAAGACGACGATCCTTGGCAAGATCCTTGCCGTG
Source organism: Triticum dicoccoides (assembly GCF_002162155.2). Classification (NCBI taxonomy): domain Eukaryota; kingdom Viridiplantae; phylum Streptophyta; class Magnoliopsida; order Poales; family Poaceae; genus Triticum; species Triticum dicoccoides. The sequence goes on along the minus strand of NC_041387.1, from coordinate 83,504,284 downwards.
GAAATCCACGAGACCTCCGGCAAGATCCTTACCGGGGACGACCACGATGCCACGACATGACCCTTGCCGGGACCCCGGCAAGACCCTTGCCGAGAATATCAGCGGGGCTGCGGCCAGGCCCACATCTGCCAAGACTCCACTGCCGTTCCCATACAGCTGCAAACCCACCAACTAGGCGATGTGTGACCTCTAGGCCAACTCAGAAAGCACCTGCGTGAAGGCATGCAGATCATCATGAAGACACTACCACCGCACCAGGTCAGCAGTCTGCCAGCCTACATGGCGCTGCACGCCTAGTTGTCCTGGATGCGTGTCAAAGCAAGACGGAGCAGCGACGGACGGGACGGGCCTTGTTACCATCCCCAATAAAGCAAGGGGACACCTAAGGAGCGCATTTAATGCGTTTTGTCTCATAATGACATGCGATAAGCTTGTACATTGTACACCTTTCCACCTCGTGTGCCACTGTGGCGTCCCCTTTGGGCTATAAAAGGAGGCCCGAGGCATACTGAGAAAGGATTTGGATGTTTTGGACTACACACACGTCGTAGCCAGTTCAAGAGCACTCAAATATACACCAAAGCAGGAGTAGGGTATTACGCATCCTCGCGGCCTGAACCTGGGTAAACGATATTTATGCTGGCTCCTAGACCCGCTCTTTCCAAAACCTCACACCCGCCGACCATAGTAGGGATTCCAGTGATCCCATAGGTGTCGTTTTCCACCCGACATCTCTGGCACACCAGGTAGGGGGCGCGCACTTGTGAAAATCTGGTTTAGCAGTTAGTTTAGCAGTTCTTCATCGCCATGGCTTCCAAGGAAGAAGGCGACCGAACGACCGGCATCATTTGCGGATGCAGTGAACGCTCGTGCAGCGACAGAAAAGCTAAGTCACGCAAAACTTTGAGCAATTCTTTTTATATAAGATTATTCTCCTCGGAGATCTTTCCCTCTGTATGAGAAGCCTGCACGCAATGGGGCCCTTCCACTATTGGCAATGCCCTTGTTCTGTTTCAAGACCGCTCAACAGTTCGAGCGGCTGCATCGAGAACGGCAGTGTGGCCTTCCGGTATTGGCAACGCTCTTGTTCTATCTCGAGTCCGCTCGATAGTTCGAGCGGCCGCGCAGAGAACGGTAAGGTGGTTCTCCTGGCAGCAAGCACACCCGGCAGGCTATTGGGGATCCATCCTCGAGGCGCCGCGGCTTGGGTTTACGCGCCGGCAGGCCTATCCAATTACCATAGGTTGGACATACAAAGAGAGATCAAACTGGAAAATAATATGCATCATTTCAAAGTACTGCAGAGTTATATTACATCAATTGTTGCTGTGGTTCTAACTAAAGATAAAAATTGTCTTGGTCGTGAACCTGCAGCGGCGATGAGAAATGGGGGGCCTAGTCCCGGTGCTGGCCTTCTATCCTCTGAATTCTGTCGACGCAGCTGATGATGGGCTTGATATGCTCCTCGAGCGTCGCGAGGTCCACATCCTCCGGCAAGCTCTCCAGCGCGGCGTCAAAGTCGAGGTTGGGGTTCAAGTATGCCACCTTGGTGAGGACCTTGGTCAGGGCACCCCGAGAAAGCTGTCGGGCCTCATTGGCCAGAGAACTCGCTCTGTTAGAGCGAAACTGCTCCAAGGCTCCAAGAACACCCTCGAAGAACAGGGGCATCCTGGCATTGGGACTCACGTTCGGCATCCCCATGGCAGCCAGCTTCGTGGTGATCCTGCCGGCAACGTCGGCGAGGCGGCTGACCCAGAGGTTTTCGCCCTTCATGTAATCCTCATGGTTGGCGGCGTCATTCCTCCGCAGCTGCCTCTCCTCAAGATGCTTGGTCAGGGTCTCCTCCCGGGCCCTGACCTCCGAAAGAGTCCCCTCAAGACCCTCTAGCTTCAGCTTCAGTTCTTTGATGGAGTGGTTGGCTTGGGAGAGTAGCTCGGCCTTGCCGAAGGCTGCGGCCTGCGCCTCCGCCAAGGCGTCGTTGATGGTGTCCTTCTCCTTCGCCAGCTCCAGGGCCTTGTTCTTCAGGCCGTCCCACTCCAATTCCAGCTCCTTCACCTTATCGTCATGGACCAGGGCTTGAGGCTTGAGAATCAAGTGCCTCCTTGTGCCTCCGCTCCAGCTCCCGGGTCCACTGCGCAAGAAGCTTCTCGACCTCCTCATCCTTGTCGCGGAGTGTGGGGGTGAGCGCCTCCTCACGAGTGGCGAGGTCCTCCTCCTGGGAGTTCAGCTCGGCCTGGTGCTGATGCCGGGTGGCCTTGTCCCTGGCAGCCTGTTCCCTCGCCACCTCCCGGGCCTTCTCAACGTTGGCCTGCTTCAAGATGAGCTCTTGCTTGCGCTCGGCCAGCAGATCTTGGGCAGCCTTCAGCTCTTCGTGGGCCTGGCGGAACCAGGCTTGCGTCTCAGCGGCGCGTTCCTCAAGGTCCGCCTCCGCCTTGTCCGCCACCGCCACCCTGGACTTCACCTTGTCCACACGGGCGTGGTGGAGCGCCTGGAGCTTCTGGAAGTCGGTGCTGATGTCCCGAAGAAGCCGCTCCTCTTGAGAACCGCCACCACCGGTGCTCGGTTCGTCAACAACCTAGAGCCCGGCGGAGGCAAGCGCCTCGTCGTCAAACACCTCTCCCTTTGCCGGTGCCCTAGTGCCCTCCGTCCTTGGAAGGTGGACGAACAGGTCATCGCACACCTTCAGGTACCTCCCCGAGCCAGAGGCGGTGGAGAAGGAGGGTTGATTGTCGACCACCCCCTCCTCGGTAGCAGCCTTGCCGACCTCCCCAGCAGGCCCCTTGTCGGCCTCCTCGGCGGTGCCCTTGTCGGCCTCCTTGGCAGCAGCCTTGCCGGTCCCTCCGGCAGGCCCCTTGGCGGCATCCTCAGTAGCGGTCTTGGCGGCCTCCTTGGCAGAGATCTCGTCAGCCTCGGCGTTAGTATCCCTGGAGACCTCCTCGATGATGGCATCGATGTCCTCCCGGTCCGCCGAGGGAGGATCTCGATACCAAGAAGGGGAATGAGGGAAAGCCAAGACCAAGGTTCAAAAAGAAGGAAGAAAGAACAAGGACATAAAGCGAATAACTTACTCGTGCCGGGCTGGGAAGAAGCGGCCCCCTCCCTGCCAACATCCATCGCCGGGACGAAGCCACCAGCGCCCAAGTTTGCCTCCTCGTCCTTCGTGTGCTGGGCTTGGTGCTTGGCGCCCTTGCCGGGGACGCCCCTCGGGGCGGCTTGGTTGATGGGGGTGGCTTGTTGGGGGTGGCCCTCAGTGGCCCCTCCTGCTGCCATCCTCCTCCTGCAGCCCCGGCAAGGTTAGTGCCAAGGGACCGTACGCCAAAACACGTTGATAAGGAGTGAGTGGTGAACACACACTGGGGGCTGAGACGGGGGCTGCGCTGGGGGCTGCTGTCCGGGCTGATCTCCACCACCAGCGTGCGCGAAGCGCCCGCCGGGGGCTGGTCGCCCGTTGAGGCCCTGGCCCTCTTCGCCACCCTATGGGCCAACGTCTCCCTGTCCCTGCAAAGATGAAAATAAGTCAAGAAAAGCGGCGCAGTCTGAAAGGACGGAGATGTCGAAGGGCAAGATACTTACTCGTCCTCCACCTCCTCTTCCACTGCCTTCCTTTTCCTACTTGGGCTGAGAGACCCAAAATAGAAGACGACCTCCGTGTCGACATCTGCGGGGGTAGGGGAAGGGGATGGACTCCAGCAACGCTAGGACGAAGAAGAGACGGTCGCTTTCCTCTTCGCCACCGCGGCCTTCACCACCTTCTTCCCTGCCGCGGCCCTCGTCAGGCGCATGGACTCCCGCTGGACCTCTTGCCGCAGTTCGGTCCTGCCGAGCCAGACTGGCTCGCCAGAGCTAGCCCACCCAGGACACACCCTTTTCCCGTGGCTGGAGGGTTGTCAGCCTCGGTCGACTCCTCGATCACATCCTAAACAAGGGGGGGGCTCGATATTGATGCCACTGGCCTGCCCGGCGGACCCCGCCCACTAGGCGAGCTCCCTCTCCTCCACGGCCGCGTTGGCCTCGTCCTCCACACTGCCAGCGCTGCCGGCCTCCCTGGCAAGCTCCACATCCGCCACCCTGGCGGTGATGTAGTCCAGCTCCGCCTTGGTGGTAGTCCAGCTCTGCCTCGGTGATGTAGTCCAGCGGCTCGTCGTGATCATAGCCCTCCGACAAGTTGTCAAGGAAGTCCCGCACTTCATGTGCCGGGGGCTCAGCCCAAGATAGGTTGATGCCATGCGCGTTGAAGTCCAGCATCATGGCAATAATGTCAGACCGGCGAGAGTTGTTGCTCAGCGGAACCACTCCCGCTGGCAACCCAAACAGGGGCCCCTTGACGGCCTTGCCGGCCTTCGCGGCCATACCGGTCCTCTCCACCCTGCCGTTGCTGTACATGTCGAGCTGAAAGAGCCTTTGATAGAAATATGCGTGGCCCATCACTGTGAAGTTATGCTTCAGGCCAGGGCGGACCCTCATGACGTCGGCCGCATTCCTGAAGTCCCAGGCCGGCCTCCCCTTGTTATGCAGCGGGGCGATTCGGCGATGGATGAAGTCTGCCCCAATCATCTCAAGGGTGAGCCGGACCATGGTGAGGCGATGGATCCTGCTGGTGGTGATCGAAAGCTTCTCGTTGTTGGCGCTGAGGTCGCTCCAGTCCCCGCGGCAGGTCGGCGGGCTCTGACGAACCCGGTAGAACTCCCAGAGGTCCTTCTCCTCGATCCAGCACCACCGGCCCTGCCACACCTCCCACCTCTCCTTCTGGGCACCCTCCGGATACGTGCCTTTCTCCCGGGCCCTCGGCATCCAGGAGATGCTCCTAGAGATGGCGCCCCCTAGTTGTATGCGAGGGGACTAGTGGCGGAAGAGCGCCGCGCTGGGGAACACCTCGGCAAAGCCCTCACAGAGGTGGGCAAAGAGAGCCATGCACGCCACAGTGTTCCCCGATCGACGAAAAAGGGGTACCGATTTGGGCCGGCCATGGCGCATTCGGCGGTGACGACGCGCGTGGCAGGGTGCCCTGTCGTCTCCCTCCCCCACAGGGGCAAGAAGCAGTTCTTGAGGTGGACCGCATCGATCTTTGATGAGAAGTAGGCGAGCTGCATCTGCCGCACCGCCGCCTCACTCTCCGGCGCCTCCCTCTCCCTGGCATACTTGGCCGCTCCCTTGCCCTGCTGGTTTTGGGCGCCATGGCGGCTGGAAGGAGGCGAAGGATCAAGAGCAATGGGGGCACATCGGCAGCAAGCAGAAGCAAGAGCTTCGAATCTTTCGCCTAAGGAAGAATAGAGGAATGGCGGTCCTAAGATTGGGAGAGGCGCAGAGGGTAAATGAGCAGCGCGCCTGCGGTTATTCCTTTTTATGGGGAAGGCACGGGCCGCCTCTTTACATTCACTATGATATGACGCATGTGTTCAGCAAGAACCCCAGACATGACCCCCACGACACGCACGACTCTCCATGTCACGCATTCAACTCGGGTCGTGGGGAAGCGCAGCGGACGAAAAAGTTACCACGATAAAAAATCCGCCCCGCCTGCCCGCGCACCGTTCTGGGCCTAGCCCAACAACGCGTCGCGCTTATGTGTGGCCCAGGCCCGGGGTCTCCTGTCGATGTACAAAAGTAGGGGCTCTCTTTTGCACCCCTTTACTTGTGCACTGGCAGTCAGAGTCACGCCCGTGGTCACACTTAGCAGGGCAGAAGAGGGAAGCCAAAGGCGTAAGGCAATCAAAGCAATGCCAAGACCAGAAACACAAAGAGCAAGAGGGCTAGGTGGACTCCCCCGGCAAGACCCTTGCCGAGGCAGCCTCTGCAGCCCTGGCAAGAGCCTTGCCGGGGCAACTTGCCCAGCACCAGCAGAGCGCGCCACCCTTGAGCCCAAGGGTTCCAACGCCATCAACCACATTGGAACCAAGGCTCGGGAGGCACCTCCATGGTGGCATGCAGATCTTCGTGAAGATCATTAACACGCAAGATCAGATGAGGACCAGAAGACGATGATCCTCGGTAAGATCCTTGCCGAGGAAATCTACAAGACCTCCGGTAAGATCCCTGCCGGGGACGACCACGATGCCACGGCAAGACCCTTGCCGGGACCCCGGCAAGACCCTTGTAGAGGACATCAGTGGGGCCGCGGCTAGGCCAACATCTGCCAAGACTCCACCATCGTTCCCATACAGCTGCTAGCCCACCAACTAGGCGAGCACCTGCGTGGCAACGTGTGACCTCTAGGCCAACTCAGCAAGCACCTGCGTGGTGGCATGCAGATCTTTATGAAGATACTGCCACCGCACTAGCTCAGCATCCTGCCAGACTACATGGCGCTGCATGCCTCATTGGCCTAGACGCGTGCCGAAGTAGGACGGAGCGGCGACGGACGGGACGAGCCTCGTTACCGTCCCCAATAAAGCAAGGGGACACCTAAGGAGTGCATTTAATGCATTTTGTCCTGTAAGGACAGGAGATAAGCTTGTACACTATACACCTTCTGTCACGACCAGCTTTCCGGGTAATAAATTTCTAGAAAAGACCGTCGTGCTCATCAGCCCCAGGATTACTGTTAGCTGATGAGGCTCCAACTTGATACAGAAATTCCAAGCAAAATACAAATTATGTAGTACAAGACCATTCTGGCCTGTGGGTACAACCAATGGTTTCTAGTGATTGATGGCGGAAGCGGGTTGTGAAACATCAGTGTCTATGGGACTCCATTTCCCACGGGAACAGCTGACCAGGTTAATTCCTATCTTCGCGTGGCTGCTATCTCCATTGTGTGGGTTCCGGGGCTGGCATCGCGTCGCTCCTCTCCGTGCAAGAAAATCTGGCCAAGACAATAGCCAGGGACAAGCCAGCGAGTACTTTGAATGTACTCGCAAACATTATGAACACAGGTATAATATAACAATGATGTGCTGAAAATATTTTATGCTCATGACGTCAGTCACAAAAGATAAATAAATCTCGGATACGTGCAAGCAAGTTATTTATAAAATTGCAATAACATAGTAGTATTAAAATTTATGAAATAAATAACAAGCAATGCCACAGTCGGGCGTCTTAGCGACACCACATAAAGGGCTTTAAAAAGAATGCCACAGTCGGGCGTCTGAGCGACACCACATAAAGGGCTTTAAAAGAAATACCACAGTCGGGCGTCTGAGCGACGCCACATAAAGGGCTTTAAAAGAAATGCCACAGTCGGGCGTCTGAGCGACGCCACATAAAGGGCTTTAAAAGAAATGCCACAGTCGGGCGTCTGAGCGACGCCACATAAAGGGCTTCAAAAGAAACAATCATAGTGAATATCCCGGAGATAGGACCATCCCAGAGATACTCGATAATAACAATAATATCAC